>NC_136516.1:63189757-63374757 GCF_053919585.1 Euprymna scolopes
GGTATTGTTCAATGTGTTATATTAGAGATAGGGGTATTGTGTCTGTGTGTGGCTGTATGCGTGTGTGTATGTGTTTTAATGTGTCGGTACAGATTTATGTGTATTGGTGTGTATGCATATGTACGTGCATGCGAGTATGCCTTGCAGTCTATGTGTTTTTGTGTTGATATTAGGCTCTGTTTAGTTCGGGAGTGGATCTTGTTATGAAATTTTTTTTCCTGTGTAAGTAAATAAAAGTAATTGTCTGTTTAGAAGATTGGCATTATTTTGAATCTGTTTCCACTGCATGTGTGTATGTGTTTTGAAACATAGAGGTGTCTGTTATCTGCAATTTTAATGTTGCTCTTATGTAAGCCCACTCTATTGCTGAAGTTTTTGGTGGCGTCTATGTAGCATTTGTTGCATGTTGTGCATCTTAGTGCATACATTTCTGGAGGTACAATTTAGATCCTTTTTTATTGTGAATTTTTGTGTTGGGTTTTTGAATGTGTATGTGTTTCCTTCTATTATTATCTCACAAACTCCACATAGCGGTTTGTTGCATTTTGTAACCCCTTTTATAGTGTGTTGAACGAGTTTTGAGGAAGTTAGGATGTATTTTAAGTTTTTGGGTTGGCGTTTACTTTTTATTATTTTTGTTGTTTTAAGTATATTATTTAGTTTGTCCTTCTAACTGAGAAGGATAAGGTTTTTTGCTATCTGTGTAGATAGTTCTGGGTTGTTTGTCTTATGTGTAGAAATGTATGCTAAAATTTGTTCTTTGTTGTGTTCTTTTGGGTTTCTTAGTTGGTCTATTGGAATTTTTTCTGCCAGTTCAATACCTTTCCGTATTAGTGTTGGTGGATATCCTCTTTTCTGCAGGGTTATTTGCAGTTCATTTTGTCGAGTCGAACGGAGGTGTTTGTCTGTGACTAAAAAATTCCAACAGACCAACTAAGAAACCCAAAAGAACACAACTGTTCTGGAACTCGCGGCAGCTATTTCTCAGAATCTTGCTTTCAGGTACCTACAATACCGTCCAGCAGTCAAACTTCAGAAAGCATGCGTTGGGCAGACAGATAAACTCAAATTAACATAACGAAAACAACTAGTACGTTGAAAACGCTTTATTAATTAGGTAAAAAAAATCTGAAACAAAAACAAAACAAATAGTTAAAAGGAGAAAACATAATTAAACAAAAGGAAATAATACATGAAAATAATGTTTTGGACAGGCTTCCAAATTAACAGATTCTGGGATATCTTATCTTTTTCAATCAACTGTTAGGTGAAAGTCCGTAACAGTTAGAAAAGTGTCTTTTCTCCATTAAATTGTTAGGTGAAAGTATGAGGCCGTTGGAAGGTGTCTTTTTCCTTTTTTATTAAATTGTTAGGCGAAAGTATGGAGTGGTTAGAAAATGTCTTTTCTTTTTTTTATTAAATCGTTGGGTGAAAGTATGGAACAGTTATGTCTCTTTTTCTACAAAGGTTGTTGTTCTAGTATGGCGCATAATCTACACAAGCACCCACGAATTAAAAATAGAAATAGAAGTCTGAGAAAAGATATAAGTTCTGTGCAAGCGAAGAAGGAGAGAATAAATTAGAATTTCTCCAAATTGAATATAGAAGTCATACACTAGATTAATTAAACAGAAATAGGGGTTCAAGTTCTTCATAGAAGGAATAGGCAGGTAAAGGAAATAATGGGATGTTCTGAACGTACCTCATGGTTTAGAACGGGGGAAGCCCAGTTCATGGAGTCGAGTAAAGTCCGTGCATATTGTTTCAAATTCCGCGGTTAAAAATGAGGAAGGACAGAATCGCAAAACGAGATTAAGACGAGATCGCGTGGGAACTCGTAGTTCTCGAAAGATGGCGACATGGAGTCTTTTCCTTTACCTTATATCCCTTTTTTTTTTTTGCATGCCTAAACGGTTGAGTTTTTTTTTGATAAAAAAAGATCAGGAAGGGAAGAAATAAGAAAGAAAACTATATAAGAAAAAACTCGCACAGAGATGAATGAGAATGAGGCTCGAGGCACCGGTGCTCTTAAAGCGTGTGTCCCTTGTTAAAAAAGAGCCCGGTCTGAAGACAGAACAACAACAAAGAACAAAATCTCTTTGACCCCCCCCCCCAAAAAAAAGGAATGAAACAAAACGACACCTTCTGATTTAAAATGCACCGCATTTATTTTTTAACAAAAACAATAAGGTGAACAAACAAAGGTCCGATCGGGGAAAGTTCTTATTACGATTAAAATGTTAGATGAAAGTCTTTCGTGGAATCAACGAGTTTAGAAGGTTAAAGTCCTGTGTGAAAATAATGAGATTATTTGAAAGTTTGTGTTTTATCTGGTGAAGTTCGGCTTACTTAAAAGTCCCGTGAGGAAAGTAATTTGTTGTTATTAATTAGAAAATGTGTGGAATGGATGTTTGTGTGCATCAGTGATTTTTGAGTGTCTGCGTGGCATGTGTAGTTATGGTTTTGATGGCTTTGGCAGTGACGATGTTGTGAAGATGAGAGACATGTTCTCATGTGTCGTCGAAGCGAGAAAAAAGGAAGAAGACTGAAGTGACTGAATGAACTGAATGAATTGAATCCTAGAAGAATGTTTGATGCGTTTTTATACATTTTGGACCGGCTCCAAAAACAAGATTGCTACTGCTGATATTTTGTTTTTTGGAAAAGCGTTAAAAAGACAATCTTCTAAATTTTCTCATTGGTCGCTTGTGTCACGTGATACTGTCTTCAACTACGTCCGCCAGAAATATGTTCATTTTACTTTTGTTGTTTTGAGAAAAGTTTGAAATTTGAAATCGTGCTGTTGCCGGAAGAACTTATTTTTGTGCAAAATGAAATGAATAAAGGTTTGTTTATTTGCACGTGAGCATGTGTGTGTGTATGAGTGACTGTAAAATATATATACTTACATCATATATATATATATATATATATATATATATATATATATATACTCCTATGAATTCGTTTTTCTTTTGTGTGTATTGATATTCATATTAAAAACCCTCTTTTCTGTTTATTTGAAAAGAAAATATAATTTTCATATATATGGGTTATGGAATTGCATTCACTAGCAAAAGATCTAGCTAATTTGCATATTCTTTTAAACATTCACTTTAATTAATTCCCTATTAGTTGCTTCGGTTTTCAAATGGGATAATCATCTTTAGTTAATTATTACTTGTAATTATATTCATGCAGATATTCTCCATGATTTATACTTGAATAATATTTGCATAAAAACTTTATAGTAAACACAAAATTATTTCCATATATATTTATGTATATGTATATATTTTTGTTTAATAAATTTTGCCTACCAAAATCCTCCTAGAGTTTTTGGTCTACAGACATGAAACTTCATATATAAGGTATTTGAATCCATGCAAAACTTTATATTTGAGTTTTAGCCCAAAAGAATCGGTGCAAAAGTGTGAAAATTTAAAAAAATGAAATTTGCCAGGTCAAGGTCGAACGGTGGCATTACAAATGCATGGCGTAGTAGTTATTAGTTCATGTTTTTATTTTTAGCCTTGCAGTAAACATGTTCTTGTAGCCCAGACATTGACGGCAGAGGGACAATAAATCCTGAATTGAACGTTTTGGTTTCGATTTTCGGTGGTGGTGCATGAGTCTTTTTTTTAATACTTTTTAAATCATTACTATATATTGCATCCAATCTATCTATCTATATATATATCTATATACCTATAAAAGTGAACGTGTCTGTGTGTGTGTCTGTCTGTGTACATTTCCCTATGCAATAACTCTGTCAATTTCACACCTGTTATGTTACGAAGCGTATGGTGACAAGCAAAAAGAATAGACGACACAGGATTAAGATTTGAACGAACTCAACAATTTATTTTCTAATAAATAACACAGAATAATAACGAGCTGTCCTTGGGGTGAAGATGGCAAATTGTTGTTAGTTGTTGTTATTGTGGTTATAAGGCACGACGAAACCTTCGTTTGTAATAGTAGTAGCAGCAGTGCTGGTCTGGTTATAATCGTGTGTCAATAGCGATAGTTGTTGTTGTTAGAAGGCGCGACGAAGCCTTCGTTGGTAATGGTAGTAGCAGCAGTGCTGGTTATAATCGTGTGTCAATAGCGATAGTTGTTGTTGTTAGAAGGCGCGACGAAGCCTTCGTTGGTAATGGTAGTAGCAGCAGTGCTGGTTATAATCGTGTGTCAATAGCGATAGTTGTTGTTGATAGAAGGCGCGACGTAGCCTTCGTTGGTAATGGTAGTAGCAGCAGTGCTGGTTATAATCGTGTGTCAATAGCGATAGTTGTTGTTGTTAGAAGGCGCGACGAAGCCTTCGTTGGTAATGGTAGTAGCAGCAGTGCTGGTTATAATCGTGTGTCAATAGCGATAGTTGTTGTTAGAAGGCGCGACGAAGCCTTCGTTGGTAATGGTAGTAGCAGCAGTGCTGGTTATAATCGTGTGTCAATAGCGATAGTTGTTGTTGTTAGAAGGCGCGACGAAGCCTTCGTTGGTAATGGTAGTAGCAGCAGTGCTGGTTATAATCGTGTGTCAATAGCGATAGTTGTTGTTGTTAGAAGGCGCGCCGAAGCCTTCGTTGTAGTAGTAGTAGCATTGGTCGCGACAGCCGTAGCGTTGTGGTGATGGCGAGGCTGGTGGTCCTTCTGCTGTCTTTTCCTTGGCTTCGCTAAATATAGCAAGCACGCGGACGTAGTTGTAGACAAACGGTTAGTGATGAAGAAATTGCCTCCATGTCGAGAAAACTGTGTTTCTTTTGGGTTGTTGTTTTCGCTACGGTGTGTAAGGCATCTAAGCGTTTTGCCCGTAATTTTGTGGAGGTAACCATGATCATGTGCCTCGACTTTGGTGCCATGGTAGCGATCGTAGCGTGAATCCCTACGTAGTCAGTTTCTCCCCAAAGCGGTCAGGAATCATGAAACTTGAGTGGTGGTCGTCACGGTGACACGTGGCAGACAGTATGACGGCGTCCCCAAGTCAAAACGAGATCTAAATCATAACATCATAACAGCTCCCCCAGATCTCATTTTGGCTTGAATTGTCCAGTGCGGTCATAGTTGCATGTGTGAATGGAATCAACCCATGATGAAATCCTTAAACCGTTTAGGAAGCTGGCCTCGTGTTGACCGATTCCGAATCAGGTCCGATCTGTATCCGGACGGTAGTCGAGGGGTTTCTACGTATATGGGGTCCTGCAACGCTCTGTGTGCCCCTGCCTTGGGTGGAAGCGTTGTCTCTTCGGTAGATTGACGAGTTGGGTAGGGTAGAGGAGGTAGATTGGGGGACAAATGTTTTGGACGTGGTATTAATCGGCGGACATGTGCCCGGTGAACCCATTCACTCTGGCCATCATCATTTTTTATCTGGATCACCATGCTGTTGGTCTTGGCCACTTCGAAGGTACCGATCCAGGGTAGGTGAGATGCGTGAGCAATAGCTGATTGAGGCCGGTGGATTAGTACCTTGTCACCGACTTGTATTGGTTCCTTATTCATGTCCTTGTCTAAATTTGGGTCTTGGGCGTGGTCAGCTTCATTGTTGGCCAGCGCGACGTGTCGATGAACTTGTCTTAACAGGGCATTGACCTGCATGCCGTAAGCCGTGGGGCTGGGGTTTGTGATACTGTTGTCGGGTAATCTTGGCAAACCAATGTTGGGCTGCCGACCAGTGATTATATAGTGTGGTGACGCTCCAGTGGCACTGTTGATGGTAGCATTCATTGATGAGATGACGGATTCGAGGACGTCGGTCCACTCACAGTCTCTATCTTCGCACAGCATGTATATGGCGTTTTTCATCGTGCGATGCTGTCGTTCAATGTTACCTGAGCTTTGTGGTCGCCAGGCACAATGTAATTCCTGCGTGATTGATGTGAGTTGGCAAAAGATCCTGTATACCTCCCCCGTGAAGTGGGTTCCGCGATCGGATGAAACAATGCGTGGTATTTCCCGGTGTCGAAGGAAGAAACTGTAAATTCCACGGGCAGCATCGATCGCACGATCTCTGGAACACGGCACAGCCGTAAGGTGTCTACTGAAACTGTCCAGCATGGTTAGGATGTAGCGTTTCCCCTTTGAAATTGGCATCGTGACGAAATCAATGTAGATGATTTCGAACGGTCTTTCTCCACGTTTGCAGTGCCCGGTGGGCCAGACCTTACGTTTGCCATAGTTACCCTTCCGCTTGGCACATGTTTCGCAGGAGTTGACATACGTCCTGATGTCATGGTCCTTGCATTCCCACCAGTAGCCGGATAGATGTTCGCGCATGCGGGCGATACCTGAATGATTGATGCAGTCATGGGCCTGATGCAGGTACTTGGGACGGAGTTTGTATGGTACGACCAGTTTTGGGGAATGATTGTTGTCCCTAATCATCAAGACAGATGTGCCGGGCTCCAGGTAGAACTGGTGGATGTATTTGTTGAGTATGGGGGCCCGATGGTCATCGGGGTCGATGTTACAGTTTTTGCTGGAGTTATTCGTCTGGAGGGTTTTGATGATTCTCGACAGTGTGTTGTCTGTGCATTGCTCAGCAGCGATATTGATATGGTCACAATTGTATTTTGTGGGGATGGTCGATGAAGAGTGATAGGCAAAGAACGCATCCACAATATTCTTGTGGTGGCGGGTGTTCTGAGGTGTGTGTGCTTCGGGGATGAGCATTGATCCATCAATTTCGTCCATACACCAGGATGGGATGTAAATACGTAGGTCCGAACCCTGGATTCTGAATGTTTTGCCTGCAGGGTTGGCGTCAGCTGGTGTGTTATTTTTTCTTTGGCCATGACTTCTGCTGAGCATGTCGGCCCAGACATTGGATTCGCCCTCCACAAATTCCAGGACGAATTTATAGCATGCGATCTCTTCCTGCCATCTGCGGATTTTGGCATTGTTGAATACCCGCTGATCCAGATAGGTTAGCGATCTGTGGTCGGTGAAGATGACGAAGGGGCGGCTGTGTAGGAAGTAGTCGAATTTTGCTATGGCCCACTTTATTGCGTATGCCTCGCGTTCAGTTGTGGACCAGTTTTGTTCCGTGGTGTTAAATATGTGTGAAGCGACTGCTATGATCTTCTTCTTTCCCCTGTCATCTTCTTGCATTAGGATGGCCCCACATGCGGTGTCACTCGCATCAGTGGTGAGCGTGAAGAGTTGATCAAAATCAGGGAATGAAATGACAGGAGGCGAGGACAGTCGTTTCTTTATCTTATTAAAGGCCTTGTCCGCCTGCTCAGTCCATGCAAATGGTTTGCCAGCCCTATTCAGTTCATGGATGGGGGTCATGATGCTGGAAAATGTGTCCGACCTGATTTGTTCCTGTACCCGTGTCTCCAGGAATTGCCGTATCCACACTAAACGACCTATGAGGCCTTGCAGTTCCTTTTTTGTTGTTGGAGGCTTCATTTCCATGATGGCGCGGACGTATTCAGGGTCGGCCTTGAAACCCTTGCTATTTACGATGCGACCGAGGAATTTTGCTTCGTTCGCGAGGAAGGTACATTTATCCGGATTCAATTTTAGTCCAAATTTACGTAGGGCGGTGAATAGTTGCTCCAGTGCCAGTATGTATCCTTCAAATGTTTTGGCGTGGACTAGGTTGTCGTCAATGTACGAGGATATGTTGGTGCGAGATGTAACAGTGGCCAAGGCTTCAGCTATGCAGCGGGAGAAGATTTGTCCGGCAGATGTGAGACCAAAGGCGAGTCGTGTGTATTGGTAGCATTTGCCCTTCCATGTGAATGCAGTTTTGTGTCGATCACGCTCGTCGATAGCGATCTGCCAATAGCCACTGCGAAGATCAAGGGATGCAAAATATTTATTTCCTTCGCCGATTCTGTGGAACAGGTGGTCAATCGTAGGTATGGGGTAGGGGTCGAGATCGACTAGGACCTTGTTGAGTGTTGCTTTGAAGTTGGCAACTACCCGGATTGCCCCGTTCTTCTTGTGAACGGCAAATACAGGGCTATTAAAACCCTTGGGGTCCTTGCATGGTTCGATGATCTCTCTGGCGGCCATGTGCATGATTTCAGCATCGACGTCAGCCTCGAGAGCCTGGGCGATTGGGTGTTGCTTCTGACAGCGGGATTGGCCATTGGTTGGTATTCGAACTGGTCTGATGAAGGTACCCTTTTCTCCCTTTTCGGTACCCATGATGTCGGCGAAGCGGATGATTAAGTCTGCTGTGGCCTCCAGTTCGTCGCGGTTTGGATGGTTGGGCAATGCCACACCCACATTACTCTGTAGCCAGTGTAGTTTTTCATTTAGTGTCTTGGGGCTGGGCTGTGTGAGTCTAGTGGAATGATCGATGGTGTGGGCTCCAAATGTGGTATCATCAGCTGGTATCTTCTGTGTAAGAGCTGGTAGTATTGCTGCCGTGTGAGTTATCGGAGTGGACGCGAGCGTGCGTCTGAATTCGATCGTTGATTTTTGGTGGTCGATTGTGTAGGAGTCTAGTGTGCTGTGACCAAGGATGCTTTGGCCGATCAGGATTGGAGATATAGCGGATGTTATCAGCATGTTGATCCCGTCGAACCTGGGTGAATCGTGGTTGCCGATGGCGATGCCACAATTAAGTTCGCCAAGGATATGGATGCTGCCGTTTATGCCTCTCACATGTACGTTGGATGGCGTTATTCGACGTCTGACCTCTTCAGGTATTCGAGACACTGGCATAATGCAAGTGGAGCAGCCTGAGTCCAACATAGATATGTCCGAGAACGTAGCTCCCTCGATCATGAAATGTGTGTTGACGAAAGGTGACTTCTGCGCCGAGTGTTGATGAAAGTTAAATATGTGATGGTGAGTCTGTTGGACCACGGGGTGAGCCATCACATCTCGCCTGGTCCGTATTGAAAATCCTCGGCCATGGTAGTGGGGAGAGTATCTTCCGGTGGCATATCCTTGTCGTCTGTTGCGATATATGCCTGGGCACGAGGTGGGTGCCGGTACCGACAGTTGCGTCCATGGAAGCATGCATAGCCTTTCATGTAGTTTTGGCAGATCTCAGCATCCTGATTGTGTTCATCATCCCTGCGCATCTGAAAATGGCCGCGAGTGCCAGTGGGTTTGGTGTTGCGCAGTATTGTGGTATCTTTCCTTGCCTGTGGGCGGAGAGTTTGCCTGTTCACATTGTGTTCAGTTCGCCTGGTCCTTTGATCAGATCGTTGTGGCCTGTTTGCGTAGTACGCGATGGGACTATCATTGATTTCATCGTCCGTTTTGACACCACAGTCGATGTACCGCTGTACATCACTAGCTATCCCACCCGCCGTATAATGCTTATCCATTGTTTTGACGATGTGTGGGTATAAGCTCGGTGTCCAGGCTTTCACCTTCTCACTCATTAGCATTGCACCCATGAGAGAGAAGACAGTATCTGCAGGTATTTCCCGTGAGTGGTCCGACTTAAATTTTGCCTTTATGTGTACTGCAGCCTCTCTAATCTAATCGTGTTTTCCAGTCGGCCGGCGAAATCTGTCAATCTCTCCCCATCTCGACGCTGCAAATCCCAAGCCCGGCTGAGGTGCTGGAAGTTTGTCATTTGGCTGCCGTGGGTCGTTATGAGGTATGCTTTGAGTTGCTCGAAGGTAGATGTGTCGTGTTGGGAGTCCGTCATTTGCTGGAATATCCCTTCGTTCAGAAGCTGTTTGCAGATTCTGACAAACTCTTTTTCGATACTAGGGTGTGTACTGATTTCCGGCTTGACATGTATCATGTATGTTTTGTTTACATCCGTGATGAAGCGGTAAACATCGTTCCCGGGGTTGAACTTTTTTATGTCCTTTACCGAATCGTGTATGGCCTGTAATCTGATCATCAGATTGTAGTCGTTATTATCGGCTTTGGGCGTGTCGTTTAAGGTGGTCGATTTGAGGGTGGAGAGCATAATCTCTAGGTCCGCTTTTATTTTGAGGATAAGGGCCTCGTCTGGTCGTGATGTACTCGATTTTAGCTGGAGGAGTGCCGATTTCTGGTCTCTGATAAAACTGAGAAGTTCGTTACGGGTGCACCCTGAGTAGTCCATTCTACCTGTCGCACGCTTCTGACACCAGTTGTTATGTTACGAAGCGTATGGTGACAAGCAAAAAGAATAGACGACACAGGATTAAGATTTGAACGAACTCAACAATTTATTTTCTAATAAATAACACAGAATAATAACGAGCTGTCCTTGGGGTGAAGATGGCAAATTGTTGTTAGTTGTTGTTATTGTGGTTATAAGGCACGACGAAACCTTCGTTTGTAATAGTAGTAGCAGCAGTGCTGGTCTGGTTATAATCGTGTGTCAATAGCGATAGTTGTTGTTGTTAGAAGGCGCGACGAAGCCTTCGTTGGTAATGGTAGTAGCAGCAGTGCTGGTTATAATCGTGTGTCAATAGCGATAGTTGTTGTTGTTAGAAGGCGCGACGAAGCCTTCGTTGGTAATGGTAGTAGCAGCAGTGCTGGTTATAATCGTGTGTCAATAGCGATAGTTGTTGTTGATAGAAGGCGCGATGTAGCCTTCGTTGGTAATGGTAGTAGCAGCAGTGCTGGTTATAATCGTGTGTCAATAGCGATAGTTGTTGTTGTTAGAAGGCGCGACGAAGCCTTCGTTGGTAATGGTAGTAGCAGCAGTGCTGGTTATAATCGTGTGTCAATAGCGATAGTTGTTGTTAGAAGGCGCGACGAAGCCTTCGTTGGTAATGGTAGTAGCAGCAGTGCTGGTTATAATCGTGTGTCAATAGCGATAGTTGTTGTTAGAAGGCGCGACGAAGCCTTCGTTGGTAATGGTAGTAGCAGCAGTGCTGGTTATAATCGTGTGTCAATAGCGATAGTTGTTGTTGTTAGAAGGCGCGCCGAAGCCTTCGTTGTAGTAGTAGTAGCATTGGTCGCGACAGCCGTAGCGTTGTGGTGATGGCGAGGCTGGTGGTCCTTCTGCTGTCTTTTCCTTGGCTTCCCTAAATATAGCAAGCACGCGGACGTAGTTGTAGACAAACGGTTAGTGATGAAGAAATTGCCTCCATGTCGAGAAAACTGTGTTTCTTTTGGGTTGTTGTTTTCGCTACAGTGTGTAAGGCATCTAAGCGTTTTGCCCGTAATTTTGTGGAGGTAACCATGATCATGTGCCTCGACTTTGGTGCCATGGTAGCGATCGTAGCGTGAATCCCTACGTAGTCAGTTTCTCCCCAAAGCGGTCAGGAATCATGAAACTTGAGTGGTGGTCGTCACGGTGACACGTGGCAGACAGTATGACGGCGTCCCCAAGTCAAAACGAGATCTAAATCATAACATCATAACACACCTTACTCAGTTCAAACACTTGTAAAACAGAAACCACAATTAGTTCAGAGCTATAATTTGCCACAAAACTCGTAGAGATATAAATCATTGCACATGCAAAATTTCAGCTAGATCAAACACCTGGAAGTGGGTCAGAGGCAATTTTTAGTCTACAGACTCGAAATTTGATATATAGGATACTGAGATTTGGGAAAATCTATGTGATCGGTTTTCCGCCAGAAATTTGGCTGTTAATGGATCAAAGTTCCACAATTTGACCTTTGAGAACTCTACAAACTCCTCCGAGAATAGTGGGTCTAAACACTTGAAATTTTAAATATAGGTTCCTTGGACATGGATCTAACTTTTGATTTGAGCCCAAAACAATAAATGTTAAGAGGTCATAATAGGGGTTAAAAAAATTGACGCCGGACACCTATGCTAGTATATATACTTACATTATATATATATCTATATATATATATATAGATAGATATAGATATAGATATATATACTAGCATTTCAGCCCGGCGTTGCCTGGGTGTTTGGAGGTGTATGTTGAGCAAAAAAAAAAAAATAAATAAAAATAGCGGTCAATGGAACCTATTTCTAAAATTTCAAGTGTTTAGACCAAAATTGTCGGAGGAGTTTTGTAGAGTTCTCAAAGGTCAAATCGTTGAACTTTTACACCTTAACAGCCAAATCTCTGGCCAAAAACCGATCACCTTTATATCAAATTTCGAGTCTGTAGACTGAAATTGACAGAGTTATTGCGTTGGAAAATGTACACAGATACACACACAGACACGTTCACTTTTATATATATACTAGCTGTACCCTACCTGAGCACTGTGGCTCAATTTGGTGCAATGGAAAAAATCTAAAAAAAAAAGAGAAAATGCATGTTTCTTATATTCTTAGTACAGCAACCCACTCCAAAAAGCGAAAAACAAAAAGAACTTTAATTTTTCACAAAAATTCTGTTTACATTGGGGGGGGGGGGGTAGAGCGATGGAGTTCTTCTAAGGAAAAACGGTAAATTAAACTGCAGAAACACCTGTTAAATATTGTACGAGTTTTATAATTGAACCCCCTCCCCTAAAAAAAAAAATTAAAAAAACGAAAAATAAAAATGCTTTTTGTAGACAGACCGCTCGTGAAAACTTAATTTTTTAGATCAATTAAAAAAGCATTAAAAAAAACTACGTAACACAGAAAAATGAACCACATTTTGTTTGTGAAAACTTTCCTGTTATTTTAAATGTCTGCTAAAAAATTCTTCCGCGATGTGATAAGTCACCTTACTACGCAGGTCCATGCGCGAACGCATCATATAAGAATAGCATAAACGATGGCGATGAGTTAGCACAAAATAGTGCGAAGGTTCAGGAGTTAATACCATGCAAACGGTAAATTTGCGACGGGTTTGAATATCAGATTCGTTGTCAGCGATCCCGAAAACCTATGAAAAAACAAATTTTATTGGTCGGTGTTCTGTTGCAGTTTTACCCATTAAATTTTTCTGCTGGTCGCCATGGAACACAATGCTCAAAATTTGCAGAGGCAAGTAGTTTTCGAGATATAAAGACCTGTACTATGCACTATAATTCACTGTCGGTCATGAATAAACACCCTCAACCTCCCCATATTAAGAACGGCTTTCGGAATAAACACCCCTACCCTTCCCATGTTAAAAACAGCTTTTGGAATAAATACCACCATTCTCCCCATGTTAAGAACGGCTTTCGGAATAAACATCCGTAACCTACCCATGTTAAAAATTGTGGAGGTGGACCTAATGTGAAAATTTACCTTAAAGCACGGAAGGCAGATTTACCGCTTAGTTGTACAAAGGGACTCTTTAAGGTCGACACCGGTATCGAGCAAAAGTTTGTTTACATGTTTTACAAACTTTGTGGCAGTATCAGAATTTTTGTAGGAATTTTTGACACCCCTAACACGAAACTGCGAATACAATATAAAAATCTCGGAATTTCTCTGTTAAAAGTGGGTTATTTATTTTCTTTATGGATTATACTTCCAAAATAAACTATTACAGTTGTTTTAAAAGTAATAGAAATATTTTTTTTTTTTTTTAAACAGTAATGAATTTTCCGAACTCAATATTTTTCAATCTTTAAACTTTAAAAATCTATCAATTTTTCTATTGATTCTATTTTTACGATATTTTCAGGGTCAGTGTGAAATTTTATGTTCTTTCCAATAAATCGAATATAATATTTTAGACAAACGTTTTTTTTTTTTAAATTCACGACCCCCCCCCATCTCAATTTTTAAGTGTCTATTAAAAAGTAAATACTTAATTTAGTACCTGGAAAGTAAATAATTAATTTACTCAAAAATTGAAGAGAAAAGGTCAATACATAATATATTCAAATTAAAAAAAAAAAAAGACATCGTGTTCTTTTAGAATTTTACCTGTAAAGTTTGAAGTTTAAAACCTTTTTTTTAAACCACGTTATTTGTTTTTTCTTTTTTCTTTTTTTTTTTTAATGGAACCTTGGTCCTTGCTCCTTTAATTGAAAAAAAAATTAGGGCTTGAATTACATTTTTCGAGGAGTTATAAGCTTGGAAAGACAGGGGGTCGAATAATTCACGCCTCCCATTTTGTAAATGTCTAATAATAATTAATTTAGACCCGCTTAAGTACATAATTATTTACTCACAAATTGAAGAGAAAAGGTCAATACATAATATATTCAAATTTAAAACAAAAAGAACATATTGTTCTCGTAGAATTTTACCTGTAAAGTCCGAAGTTTAAAACCTTTAAAAAAAAAAAAACACGTTTTTTTTTGTTTTTTTTTTTTTTTTTAATGAAATCTTGGTCCTTGCTCCTTTAATTGAAAAAAAAATTAGGGCTTGAATTGCATTTTTCGAGGAGTTATAAGCTTGGAAAGATGGGGTGGAATTATTCGCTATTTTCACAAAATTTCTGACACTGAGGTAAAGCACATAATTATTGAAAATTTGGCAAGACTGGAGTTTAGGTGGAAAAATAATCTCGAACCCTTTATCACATAAAAGGAACTAATTTCCCTAATCACCGGTACGTTACTATGTCAATAATATATAAACAATATTGGTATTTCAGAAGTTGTTTTTGAAAACAACTTTAAAAAAAAAAACTTCTTTTTATATTGCTTTTAATTAAAATAAAAAAGGTTTTCGTAGGTTACAATTATGAAAAGTTCTATTCATATTTAAATGTCTTATATGTTCCGTGTTTTTTTTTTTTTGTTTTTTTTTACACAATGAATACCTTTTTTAATGAAGGTGCTAATGCAGAGAGTGATCCGGATCCGCCGCGCTATTTTTTAAATCGTATTTCCAAGTTTAATTAAAGTTTTATGATATGTTTTTTTTTATTCAATTGTAAGGTTGAAGTATAGAATATTTTTTTTTTTTTTACACAGTGATCACCACTTATCAAGGCCCGGAAGCCACTCAGGGATAAGGGTTATTGCAAGTACATTACGTTAGTGAGGAGATTTGCTGAAGTGTTTACTTAAGGGGGCGGTTCATTAGGAATTTGTTAAATTGGACTTGAAGACATCCAAGTTGTAGTCCGGTAGGAAGCAGGCAGACGGAACAGAGTTCCACAGGCGTGCCCGCGTGCAGTTCTAAGAATGAAGCTTTAGCTTTGTTCATGGAATCCGCGTTTTGATTTAGGTACAGATATAGAGTGGGGGAAATTTTTCACAGTGGATTCAGCTAGACGGGTGTTTTTCGTGAAAGATTGGCGAGGGGGAGGGGCCAGAGATTGGAGTTCAGACGAGCCTGCCATGGAAATGACGATAAAACATGTACAAAACACTCTCCCCATATTAAGAATGGCTTTTTAAATATAACGTTATTATTTACGTCCGGATCGCTCTATGCACTAGTACCTTAATGATAAACAATACATAAATAGAAATAATAAATTATCAGACTTTTTAAAGTTTAAGTTTAAACAATATTTTTTTAATTAAAAATTGAATCGCGTGATTATTATTAAATTACGTGAGTAGTTATAAACGATACAAATTAATATTAAACACGCGTAATCTCTTGCAATTTATTATTTCTCTATTTCAGATTTAAATTTATTAATTATAAAACCTTCGGTACTTATGTATTTTTGTTACCGTGCTAAAAAAGGTGATTAAGATATCGTTAAGATAAACGTTCTGTTTAAAATCAAAAAATGTTGTTTAAAATAAAGAAGTAAAAAATGAGAGAAGAAAGATATCGTGAAAAAAGAGATCGTGAAACGTTTTAAAATAAATAAGTAAAAAGTTGGGCTTCTTTAAGTTGTTTTCAAAAACAACTTCTGAAATACCTATATTATTGACATAGTAACGTACCGGTGATTAGGGAAATTAGTTCCTTTTATGTGATAAAGGGTTCGAGATTATTTTTCCACCTAAACTCCAGTCTTGCCGAAAATTTGATCATGTGATTAAAATTTAATTTAAATTAACCATGTTGTTTACAAATTAAAAAAATATAATGCAAGATGAAGTTTTAAAATGATTAAATGTTAAAACATTTTTAAAATTAAGAACGTTGTCCAATAAAAATGAAATTTTGGGTACTTATGTATTTTTGGTGCTGTCTGTACTGCTACTGTGCTGTGCTGAAATAATAACGTTATTATTTTGAAAGCCATTCTTAATGAGGAGCTGAGGGTGTTTTATAACTATTCTATGCTTCCACCTTACAATTTAAAAAAAAAGAAGGGATATCGTGAAACTTGAATTTAAACTGAAAAAAAAAAAAAAAAAAAAAAAAAACTATAAAAATAGCACGGTAGCATAGGTGCCCGGAAAACTCGTTCCGGGAAAACTCGTCTCCGGAAAACTCGTCTCCAGAAAACTGGTCCCCTTTCGCTAGATAGGAAAACTGGTCCCTTATTGAATAAATATCGATTGAAAACACATTTTATGATCATTCTTGAAGGAGATATTATTTTTTAAAATAGACTATAGCCCCCCCCTAATATTTTTAAAAAATATTTTTACTTGCTTAATGTTTTTTTTTTTTTTTTTTTTTTTTTAAATAAAATCGATTTTCTAAGTGTCCGTTTTCTGCCTAACTGGCTAAGTTCTTAGTGGTTTCACTTATATTAAAGCGTTTATTATGTTCATACAAAGTTAATTACAAATTTTTGTTTGTTCTTATTTTAACGATATTTTTTGGAGTCATAAAAACAATAATTAAAAACAAAACCAAAAAATTTAAAAATAGGCAGCGATTCGATTTTTCGTTGCTTTTTGTTTTGGTTTTTTAATTATTATAGTTTTGTTGTTGTTATGTTTTTGTTTTCTCTCATACAAAATGCACTCATGCGTTATTTAAAATTATAATTTATCAATTATCAACATTTATTGTCGTCCTGTCAAATTTTGCAAAAATTGACTAATAAATTAAAAACGAAATATTTTTTTGGCGCGAGAGATGCCATTAACGTTAACTAATTTTTAATTTTTTTAAATTTTTACTTGAAAATTCTAAAATCAATCATTAAGAGAAAAAGTAATCACTAAATAAATTTATTAATCAATTTTCGGGTTTGTATTACTGTACACATAGATTCGAAAAAGTTGTCAAAAAACAAATATATAACAAATAAATGTTATCAAAGGCAAGATAAATTACTTTTCTACCAAACTGGATATAATTTTCGTGTTTTTATTCAATTTAACATGTTTGTTCAGCTCAAAAAGCATACAGTGTTTACCGATGTATTGGAAAATTCAAAATGGCGGCCGACTCTCTCTTTAACACGGTAAGTTCGGGAAAAGGTGTTATAAATAATAAACTAGAGAAAATGCTATGAAAAAAACACCGAATATATGTCAAGTTATGTCACGGTAACATATATTGAGCGAATTTCTAACAGTATTTTGTCTAGTTTATTATTTATTACACCTTTTTTCCGAACTTACCGTGTTAAAGAGAGAGTCGGCCGCCATTTTAAATTTTCCAATACATCGGTAAACACTGTATGTTTTTCGAGCTGAACAAACATGTTAAATTGAATAAAAACACGAAAATTATATCCAGTTTGGTAGAAAAGTAATCTATCTTGCCTTTGATAACATTTATTTGTTATATATTTGTTTTTTGACAACTTTTTCGAATCTATGTGTATTGTGTACAGTAATACAAACCCATAAATTCTTTTTATATTAACATAAAAAAAAAGCGGTCTCATTTATGAACATGCTAACCGCTTTAAAATAAGTGAAACCACTAAGAACTTAACCACTAACCAGTTAGGTAGAAAGCGAACACTTAGAAAATCGATTTTATTAAAAAAAAAAAAAAAACATTAAACAAGTAAAAAATTTTTTTTTAAAATATTATGGGGGTTATAGTCTATTTTAAAAAACAATATCTCCTTCAAGAACGATCATAAAATGTGTTTTCAATCGACATTTATTCAATAAGGGACCAGTTTTCCTACCTAGCGAAAGGGGACGAGTTTTCCGGAGACGAGTTTTCCGGAGACGAGTTTTCCCGGGACGAGTTTTCCTAAATTCATATATATATATATATATATACTTGCGGAAAAGGTAAAATAAGTCTAGAAAAATTAAGAAAAAAAGGACGGGCTCCATAAAAAAGATAAAAGAAAAAACGTAGATTTTTTATTATTATTATAAGAGCGTAAAAAATACTCGCGGAAAAACGGTTGTACCCATAAATATGTTTAAAAGAAAAATATAGCAAAAACATTCAGTTTATGCTTGCAAAATTAACAAAAAAAAACAAAAAACGTAAATGCTTGCAACTAAAACAAGCATCAAAACGTAAATGTTTGGAAAAATAAAACTTAAATATGTTTGCAAAAAAAAAAAATGTTTAAAATTAAAATATAACAAAAACATTTATTTTTATTTCAAGGGTGGCATTATATACATTTTGTGCTTCCGTAACTGGGTGGACAGACAGTAACGCCACCTATAGTCAAACGGAGGAAACAGGCTCTCTCTTTCTTCATGATTACCAAAATACGTAAGTACCCAAAATTTTATTTTCATTGTTCAATGTTTTTAATGTTAACTTATAAAATAAAACATATTTAATCATTGTAATACTTCATCTTGCATTATTTTTTAAATTTGTTAAGCAACGTGGTTAATTGAAATTAAATTTTAATAACATGATCACATTTTCAATAATTATGTGATTATATTTTACCCATTTAAAGTTTGTAAATACCGGTGTTGACTTTTAAGAGTCCCTTTTAGTGATTACCTGGTTTGAGGATATTTGTACAACTAAATAGCAAATCTGCCGAAAACTTTATGACCTTCACCTTCACCGAGGTGCACGACTTATATGATCTTCACCGAGGTGCGCGACTTGACACACAAAAAAAACAGCCTCTTAATCACCTGCTAACGCACGCGTCACTGTAACGTCCAATGACAACAACAACAACAACCTTCTGACTCGACCTGCCTTTATACCACTATCTCAATCCCTCCTCTTGCGCATGCGCCTGTAGATTCCTGACAACCTCGAGACTTCCGCTTATTAAAACCCAAGTTTTGTTGTCGTGCATGCCTATACAAGGCACAAACACGTGGGCGTTTGTTTTGTTGGTAAGTACTACACTCCCCCTAATCTGATGATCACATAGAGTGCACTCCAGGGGTGGCCTCTTAGTTCGTTGGCTTCTGCGAAGGGTGGTATTTACAATCTCGGATTCAGGTTCTGGTTCTGGTTCTGGGTGTGGTTCTGGTTCTGGTTCTGATCCTGCCTGATCAGATGAACTACAACTACCACTCTCTTGCTCGGTGACCTCACTCATCAGCAGCTCATCATCTGATGATTCATCGCTCTCTGTAGTTGTGGGATGTACTTTACTAGCTGGGCGAAGATCGCGCACATGGCGTGGGGTTCCATCAAAAAGGACCGACTGCTTGCTGACCACTCCAGATATTCATCCTCGCTTGAACTTGGTGGTACACCGGTTTCCAGGCGGTCTAACCCAAACTGGATCCCCTACCTTGTATTTGTCATGACTCTCCTCGTCGATTGGTTGGACAGTGTCAATGCCCTTTATCCTAACACGGTATGTGTGTATGGCATTGGCCGGTGCTGTTAGTGTTTTCCCATCCTTTGGTGTGATGTTATACCAATAGGTGGCCTTCGTAATGGTGCATTGCTTTCTGGTAGCAATTCTCTTGATGCTGCGATGGCTCCTCTCAGCAATGCCATTCCCTGATGGCACATGAGAACATCGCAGTCGTAGTCGAATACCCCACTCATTCAACAACTGCCGAACTTGGTGGCTACAAAAAGCAGCATCGTTGTCTGTCAATATCTCTTCCGGCGCACCTCGCTCAGAAAAGATAGATGACAGTTGGCGGACAACATTCGCTGAGTCCTGCCTGGTCATTTGCCGCCACACCGCAAAACGAGTGGGTCCAAAGTCGATAAGGGTTAGAAAGGGCTTACCACTGTAATGGGTAATATCCATCGCTAATCGTTGCCACACATGCTCAACTTCCAATCGCCCCTTCTGCCATTGCTCAGGTGCAGGATCGATAGACTGGCATGCCTCACAGTGCTTGATGATCTGCCTGACATCCGCCCTTGTCACTGCCGGGTCCACACGCCTTGCAAAATGCAAAGTTCTTTTGATACCTGGATGTCCACTCTGCACATGAATTCTTTGTATTTGGCATGAGCTAATTGCGCCAACTGCGCAAGATCGAGCAGTGAACTCCACGCCTGTCTTCACAGCTTCATACCATTTGTGAGGCACACGGGTTAGTTGGTCTGCACGATTACAGTGTGATGCCACGAGCGTTACACTCACCGACAGGTGTACTGTTTCTTCTACCAGATTATCTATTCGTGGAACCACACTTTTTCTCTTATCAGCTGTTTGGTCTTGACAATGCCTTGGTGTGACTGATTGGCTATGTCAACTGACTTTTTCCTTAATTTGGAAGGAATCACATAACGGTGTCCTAAAAGGATGAGACCACTATGCATCCTTGAATTGAGAAAAACTTGATAGCTTGGTGTCATTTCATCATCCATCTGCAACTGCAGCCTTCACCTTTTGTAATAGGGGGTCCTCCTCTGCATCTTGTTTAACTTCTTCAGGAGTTAAGGATTTGGGTATGGTGTTTTGAACTATTTTTGTTTTTGTTTTGAACTTATGTAGGCTTCTGCTACATTGTCTTTTGATGATATGTGATGTGGGTGATGATTGAGATAGTCTGCAAGATTCTGGTCATCTTTCCCAGGATGGTACACCAGGCTGCATTGGTGCTGCATGAGATGAAGATGCCAGCATTCAATCCTTGTTGTCGTTGGTTTGAAACTTTTCACAATCCCAAGAAGTGGACGATGATCCGTAGTGAAGGTGAACCTTGCTCCATATGAGTAAAGATGAAAAGACACAACATCTCTCTTTCAGTCTGGGAGTCTGGGAGTACCGCTGTTCTATGTCTGTAAGGGCACAACTGGCATAACATAATACCTTCGCATTTTGTGTCAGACCTGTGCCTTCTCCATTTTCACTGAAAATATGTCTGAAGAAGATTAATTTCTGCACAGAAAAATGCCATTTGTCTCTATTCATCTTGGCTCCCACTTCTTGTAGACGTTTCAGTGTGGTCCTCAAGTTGTTATCATATGAAACGTCTGGTCACATCTGGAGATTATTATATCATCCGATAGGTTTTTTACTACCGGGATATCTCTAAGGTGGTGTCTGAGATTGCTTTTTGGAATAGTTCAGAAGTTGCATTTACTCCAAAAACTAGACACTTGTAGCAGAATAAACCTTCATGTGTGACAAATGTTATGTACCAGCTTGTTTTTCCTAGTCTCATGGTCGGCATTGGATGTTTTATCCTTTGAATGGTTTCATTTGCCTTCTTCATTTTGATGCAAATGCATACACCACCATTTTTTTTTTAACTATTATAAAAAAGCTAACCCAAGGGGTAGGTCTAGTGATTTCTTCAATCACACCCATTTCTCAGAGACACTTTAATTCTATCTCCACATCTTGCCTCACGTCGAAAGGAATTCTGTGGTGTCGTGTGCTACTGAGGAGTCAATGTGGAGATTGATAGTGACTCCAGAATGTTTTTCCATCAAACAATGTGGGAAATTCGTCTGAATAAGGATCATCACGTTGAACGTAAAATTGAATGTTATCATGCCTAGTGCTTCAGTAGAGTGGGCACTAAGTAAATTCTGCAATCCAAGTAAGGGACTTTCACTGTCGACCACGAATATCTTGGCTCTGTAGGACTTGCCCTAAAATTTTATACAGGCATTGATAAATCTTTGGATAGGTATTGCATGTTTGGCCTGTATGCAAATATATGCAAATATCCGAGTTGTGGTCTTGTGTATAGATGGTTTGTGTTTTAGGCTATCATATACACGTCCAGCGATTGCGTTGGCACTATCACCAGAGTTTAAAACGAAAATTACTGGGGCATTATTCACAAGGACGGTAACTTTCAGTGTCGTAGGTGATGTTATAAATATAACTGACTACACAGACTTATCACTAGACATAGAAGAGGACATAGGAAGACTGGTGAAATGAATTTCTCTTACGGTCTTGCTCTTGAAAAGTGGTTCCTTTTTGTGGCAGTTTTACATTCTTTTTCTCAAGCTGGACAAGTCGGGTGCATCGGAGAGTACCCACAATAGTGGGAGTCTGTTGTCCACCATCTTTTGTTTGTCTACCATGTGATTGATTATTCGAGGTGTCATGGTGGCTATTTAGATCAAGTAAAGAATAGATACCCTGTAGTAGAAGACGACAATGACCGGTGCACATTTCAAGTGACAACGGTGATTCGACCTTGACATTGGCACAAGCACATGGCGTTGGTTGTTTGTAAACATGTCAAAATATTTGCGAGCAAGATTTTTAAAAAAATATATTTACAAAACTTTAGAAGATTTAAAAGAAAAAAATATATGTTTACAAAACATTTTTTTTTAAGTAAGTAACAAAACGAACGTATTTAAATAAAAGATATTTAAATAAATGGGTGTCTTTCTAAGTGGGTTTTTAATATATTTACAGAACTTTTTAATAAACCTTAGAATAATAGTAATAATAATAATAATAATAATAATAATAATATAAATAAATAAATTTAAGTCAAACTTATTAATGGCAGAAACAAATATAAAATAATTGACTTGTTTAGATTTTTGTGAATGTTTTGCGGATTTTTGTAACCAAAATTGATTTTTATGTACAGTGTTTTTGTATGCGTTTTTAAGACAATTCAATATTTATTTAATTATTCTTTAAAACATTAACTTAGGAAGGAATTCCAATGGCATGAAAGAAATTCAAAAAATACATTTTTCAAATTGTGTGATACCATTTCTGCACAACATCCATTTATTTAAATGTATTTTGTTTAAATGTTGTGTTTCATTACATTAAAAACTTACTTATATTTAATTTGTCCTTGTGGAGAAGTAAGCAAATAGCAAGTTTTTTTTTAATAAAAATAAAAATTATAAAAAGATTTGTATCTTGTGATACTACATTTCATCTTTATAAAAATAAAAGTTATAAAAGATATGTGAATAAAATAATATATTTTTTAAATCTCGATTGTTTATACTTGTTGCTTACACTTGTGATTTTATTATGCATAAAAATTGCCTCGGCCTAGAAGGATTTCTCCTTCACTGAGTACCAACATACATCACCCTATCATCATATGGAGTATTTTTTGAGAATTGCTTTCCATCTCGGGTACATACATCATACGAAATTTTCTTTATCTGTATTTTTACTAATGACTTTGTAAAACTTCACAAGCAACTTGTGTTCTAATAAACCAATGCTAGCACTAGTTTGAGCAACTTTCTGCCATTTCTGTAAAGTACCTGGAAAATTTTGATGACAGCCCTGCACTTATTCTGCTTGAATACCAATGTATTAATAATTATTTTGACGATGACAAGGACGGCGATGACAACAAAGAAAAAGGGCATATATATCTTAAAAAAGTGATAGAGAGGGCGAGTGAGGCATTGGAAGCTACATTTCTTTGTAAAGAAATATAAATACTTTCCAAAATAAACATGCAAATATATCAGCTTACAAACTTATATATATATATATATATATATATATATATATATATATTCCTTTTACTATAAGACTCGTTTTGGACAAATATATCTTAGTGTCACATGCAAAAAGAGAAGGATAATTCGGAACACAAGTGAATTTTGTAAAGAAGAAGGATGATAGTACTTGCCATTGTTGTTGTTGTTAATGACGACGTACTTCAGGTGTCACTGCTACCATGTAATTGCCCATGAGGAAGTTCCCTGTCAGATGGGGTAGCCTATCTCTATAATACATTCCTCTGAAAAGGGCACTTTTAAAACAGCAGTAGAAGGGGCAGATACTTGAGCACGTCTAGAATCCTTTCTCTGCACGTCCCTGCTCAACAAAACATCAGCATCAGCATTCAAAGGAGTACCAACATTCCCCAACAAAAAAATGAAGCCACCAAACCTTGTGGAACATCCATCCAGTATAAAAATGCCTGTAAATTCACAAGTCATGAAGTTATCATTGACAACAAACAATGGAAGATAAAATCGCCTTGGTTTAAAACAAGTACAGATGCACAACTCATCAATACATTGATCAACTCTACAACATGAGGGTCCATCAAGTAGAATGACATGTGATAACATTGATCAACTCTACAACATGAGGGTCCATCAAGTAGAATGACATGTGATAACATTGATCAACTCTACAACATGAGGGTCCATCAAGTAGAATGACATGTGATAACATTGATCAACTCTACAACATGAGGGTCCATCAAGTAGAATGACATGTGATAACATTGATCAACTCTACAACATGAGGGTCCATCAAGTAGAATGACATGTGATAACATTGATCAACTCTACAACATGAGGGTCCATCAAGTAGAATGACATGTGATAACATTGATCAACTCTACAACATGAGGATCCATCAAGTAGAATGACATGTGATAACATTGATCAACTCTACAACATGAGGGTCCATCAAGTAGAATGACATGTGATAACATTGATCAACTCTACAACATGAGGATCCATCAAGTAGAATGACATGTGATAACATTGATCAACTCTACAACATGAGGGTCCATCAAGTAGAATGACATGTGATAACATTGATCAACTCTACAACATGAGGGTCCATCAAGTAGAATGACATGTGATAACATTGATCAACTCTACAACATGAGGATCCATCAAGTAGAATGACATGTGATAACATTGATCAACTCTACAACATGAGGGTCCATCAAGTAGAATGACATGTGATAACATTGATCAACTCTACAACATGAGGATCCATCAAGTAGAATGACATGTGATAACATTGATCAACTCTACAACATGACGATCCATCAAGTAGAATGACATGTGATAACATTGATCAACTCTACAACATGAGGATCCATCAAGTAGAATTACATGTGATAACATTGATCAACTCTACAACATGAGGATCCATCAAGTAGAATGACATGTGATAACATTGATCAACTCTACAACATGAGGATCCATCAAGTAGAATGACATGTGATAACATTGATCAACTCTACAACATGAGGATCCATCAAGTAGAATGACATGTGATAACATTGATCAACTCTACAACATGACGATCCATCAAGTAGAATGACATGTGATAACATTGATCAACTCTACAACATGAGGATCCATCAAGTAGAATTACATGTGATAACATTGATCAACTCTACAACATGAGGGTCCATCAAGTAGAATGACATGTGATAACATTGATCAACTCTACAACATGAGGGTCCATCAAGTAGAATGACATGTGATAACATTGATCAACTCTACAACATGAGGATCCATCAAGTAGAATGACATGTGATAACATTGATCAACTCTACAACATGAGGGTCCATCAAGTAGAATGACATGTGATAACATTGATCAACTCTACAACATGAGGATCCATCAAGTAGAATGACATGTGATAACATTGATCAACTCTACAACATGACGATCCATCAAGTAGAATGACATGTGATAACATTGATCAACTCTACAACATGAGGATCCATCAAGTAGAATGACATGTGATAACATTGATCAACTCTACAACATGAGGGTCCATCAAGTAGAATGACATGTGATAACATTGATCAACTCTACAACATGAGGATCCATCAAGTAGAATGACATGTGATAACATTGATCAACTCTACAACATGAGGGTCCATCAAGTAGAATGACATGTGATAACATTGATCAACTCTACAACATGAGGGTCCATCAAGTAGAATGACATGTGATAACATTGATCAACTCTACAACATGAGGGTCCATCAAGTAGAATGACATGTGATAACATTGATCAACTCTACAACATGAGGGTCCATCAAGTAGAATGACATGTGATAACATTGATCAACTCTACAACATGAGGGTCGATCAAGTAGAATGACATGTGATAACATTGATCAACTCTACAACATGAGGGTCCATCAAGTAGAATGACATGTGATAACATTGATCAACTCTACAACATGAGGGTCCATCAAGTAGAATGACATGTGATAACATTGATCAACTCTACAACATGAGGATCCATCAAGTAGAATGACATGTGATAACATTGATCAACTCTACAACATGAGGGTCCATCAAGTACAATGACATGTGATAACATTGATCAACTCTACAACATGAGGGTCCATCAAGTAGAATGACATGTGATAACATTGATCAACTCTACAACATCAGGGTCCATCAAGTAGAATGACATGTGATAACATTGATCAACTCTACAACATGAGGGTCCATCAAGTAGAATGACATGTGATAACATTGATCAACTCTACAACATGAGGGTCCATCAAGTAGAATGACATGTGATAACATTGATCAACTCTACAACATGAGGGTCGATCAAGTAGAATGACATGTGATAACATTGATCAACTCTACAACATGAGGATCCATCAAGTAGAATGACATGTGATAACATTGATCAACTCTACAACATGAGGGTCCATCAAGTAGAATGACATGTGATAACATTGATCAACTCTACAACATGAGGGTCCATCAAGTAGAATGACATGTGATAACATTGATCAACTCTACAACATGAGGATCCATCAAGTAGAATGACATGTGATAACATTGATCAACTCTACAACATGAGGGTCCATCAAGTAGAATGACATGTGATAACATTGATCAACTCTACAACATGAGGGTCCATCAAGTAGAATGACATGTGATAACATTGATCAACTCTACAACATGAGGGTCGATCAAGTAGAATGACATGTGATAACATTGATCAACTCTACAACATGAGGATCCATCAAGTAGAATGACATGTGATAACATTGATCAACTCTACAACATGAGGGTCCATCAAGTAGAATGACATGTGATAACATTGATCAACTCTACAACATGAGGGTCCATCAAGTAGAATGACATGTGATAACATTGATCAACTCTACAACATGAGGATCCATCAAGTAGAATGACATGTGATAACATTGATCAACTCTACAACATGAGGGTCCATCAAGTAGAATGACATGTGATAACATTGATCAACTCTACAACATGAGGGTCCATCAAGTAGAATGACATGTGATAACATTGATCAACTCTACAACATGAGGATCCATCAAGTAGAATGACATGTGATAACATTGATCAACTCTACAACATGAGGATCCATCAAGTAGAATGACATGTGATAACATTGATCAACTCTACAACATGAGGGTCAATCAAGTAGAATGACATGTGATAACATTGATCAACTCTACAACATGAGGGTCCATCAAGTAGAATGACATGTGATAACATTGATCAACTCTACAACATGAGGGTCCATCAAGTAGAATGACATGTGATAACATTGATCAACTCTACAACATGAGGATCCATCAAGTAGAATGACATGTGATAACATTGATCAACTCTACAACATGAGGATCCATCAAGTAGAATGACACGTGATAACATTGATCAACTCTACAACATGAGGATCCATAAAGTAGAATGACATGTGATAACATTGATCAACTCTACAACATGAGGATCCATCAAGTAGAATGACATGTGATAACATTGATCAACTCTACAACATGAGGGTCAATCAAGTAGAATGACATGTGATAACATTGATCAACTCTACAACATGAGGGTCCATCAAGTAGAATGACATGTGATAACATTGATCAACTCTACAACATAAGGATCCATCAAGTAGAATGACATGTGATAACATTGATCAACTCTACAACATGAGGATCCATCAAGTAGAATGACATGTGATAACATTGATCAACTCTACAACATGAGGATCCATCAAGTAGAATGACATGTGATAACATTGATCAACTCTACAACATGAGGATCCATCAAGTAGAATGACATGTGATAACATTGATCAACTCTACAACATGAGGGTCAATCAAGTAGAATGACATGTGATAACATTGATCAACTCCACAACATGAGGGTCCATCAAGTAGAATGACATGTGATAACATTGATCAACTCTACAACATGAGGATCCATCAAGTAGAATGACATGTGATAACATTGATCAACTCTACAACATGAGGATCCATCAAGTAGAATGACATGTGATAACATTGATCAACTCTACAACATGAGGGTCAATCAAGTAGAATGACATGTGATAACATTGATCAACTCTACAACATGAGGGTCCATCAAGTAGAATGACATGTGATAACATTGATCAACTCTACAACATAAGGATCCATCAAGTAGAATGACATGTGATAACATTAATCAACTCTACAACATGAGGATCCATCAAGTAGAATGACATGTGATAACATTGATCAACTCTACAACATGAGGGTCAATCAAGTAGAATGACATGTGATAACATTGATCAACTCTACAACATGAGGGTCCATCAGGTAGAATGACATGTGATAACATTGATCAACTCTACAACATGAGGATCCATCAAGTAGAATGACATGTGATAACATTGATCAACTCTACAACATGAGGGTCAATCAAGTAGAATGACATGTGATAACATTGATCAACTCTACAACATGAGGGTCAATCAAGTAGAATGACATGTGATAACATTGATCAACTCTACAACATGAGGGTCCATCAAGTAGAATGACATGTGATAACATTGATCAACTCTACAACATGAGGGTCAATCAAGTAGAATGACATGTGATAACATTGATCAACTCTACAACATGAGGGTCCATCAGGTAGAATGACATGTGATAACATTGATCAACTCTACAACATGAGGGTCAATCAAGTAGAATGACATGTGATAACATTGATCAACTCTACAACATGAGGGTCCATCAAGTAGAATGACATGTGATAACATTGATAAACTCTACAACATGAGGATCCATCAAGTAGAATGACATGTGATAACATTGATCAACTCTACAACATGAGGATCCATCAAGTAGAATGACATGTGATAACATTGATCAACTCTACAACATGAGGATCCATCAAGTAGAATGACATGTGATAACATTGATCAACTCTACAACATGAGGGTCAATCAAGTAGAATGACATGTGATAACATTGATCAACTCTACAACATGAGGGTCCATCAAGTAGAATGACATGTGATAACATTGATCAACTCTACAACATGAGGATCCATAAAGTAGAATGACATGTGATAACATTGATCAACTCTACAACATGAGGATCCATCAAGTAGAATGACATGTGATAACATTGATCAACTCTACCACATGAGGATCCATCAAGTAGAATGACATGTGATAACATTGATCAACTCTACAACATGAGGATCCATAAAGTAGAATGACATGTGATAACATTGATCAACTCTACAACATGAGGATCCATCAAGTAGAATGACATGTGATAACATTGATCAACTCTACAACATGAGGGTCAATCAAGTAGAATGACATGTGATAACATTGATCAACTCTACAACATGAGGGTCCATCAAGTAGAATGACATGTGATAACATTGATCAACTCTACAACATAAGGATCCATCAAGTAGAATGACATGTGATAACATTGATCAACTCTACAACATGAGGATCCATCAAGTAGAATGACATGTGATAACATTGATCAACTCTACAACATGAGGGTCAATCAAGTAGAATGACATGTGATAACATTGATCAACTCTACAACATGAGGGTCCATCAAGTAGAATGACATGTGATAACATTGATCAACTCTACAACATAAGGATCCATCAAGTAGAATGACATGTGATAACATTGATCAACTCTACAACATGAGGATCCATCAAGTAGAATGACATGTGATAACATTGATCAACTCTACAACATGAGGATCCATCAAGTAGAATGACATGTGATAACATTGATAAACTCTACAACATGAGGATCCATCAAGTAGAATGACATGTGATAACATTGATCAACTCTACAACATGAGGATCCATCAAGTAGAATGACATGTGATAACATTGATCAACTCTACAACATGAGGGTCCATCAAGTAGAATGACATGTGATAACATTGATCAACTCTACAACATGAGGATCCATCAAGTAGAATGACATGTGATAACATTGATCAACTCTACAACATGAGGATCCATCAAGTAGAATGAAATGTGATAACATTGATCAACTCTACAACATGAGGATCCATCAAGTAGAATGAGATGTCATGACATTGATCAACTCTACAACATGAGGATCCATCAAGTAGAATGACATGTGATAACATTGATCAACTCTACAACATGAGGATCCATCAAGTAGAATGACATGTGATAACATTGATCAACTCTACAACATGAGGATCCATCAAGTAGAATGACATGTGATAACATTGATCAACTCTACAACATGAGGATCCATCAAGTAGAATGACATGTGATAACATTGATCAACTCTACAACATGAGGATCCATCAAGTAGAATGACATGTGATAACATTGATCAACTCGACAACATTAGGATCCATCAAGTAGAATGACATGTGATAACATTGATCAACTCTACAACATGAGGGTCCATCAAGTAGAATGAGATGTCATGACATTGATCAACTTTACAACATGAGGATCCATCAAGTAGAATGACATGTGATAACATTGATCAACTCTACAACATGAGGATCCATCAAGTAGAATGACATGTCATGATATTGATCAACTCTACAACATGAGGATCCATCAAGTAGAATGACATGTGATAACATTGATCAACTCTACAACATGAGGATCCATCAAGTAGAATGACATGTCATGATATTGATCAACTCTACAACATGAGGATCCATCAAGTAGAATGACATGTCATGATATTGATCAACTCTACAACATGAGGATCCATCAAGTAGAATGACATGTCATGATATTGATCAACTCTACAACATGAGGATCCATCAAGTAGAATGACATGTGATAACATTGATCAACTCTACAACATGAGGATCCATCAAGTAGAATGACATGTGATAACATTGATCAACTCTAAAACATGAGGATCCATAAAGTAGAATGACATGTGATAACATTGATCAACTCTACAACATGAGGATCCATCAAGTAGAATGACATGTGATAACATTGATCAACTCCACAACATGAGGATCCATCAAGTAGAATGACATGTGATAACATTGATCAACTCTACAACATGAGGATCCATCAAGTAGAATGACATGTGATAACATTGATCAACTCTACAACATGAGGATCCATCAAGTAGAATGACATGTGATAACATTGATCAACTCTACAACATGAGGATCCATCAAGTAGAATGACATGTGATAACATTGATCAACTCTACAACATGAGGATCCATCAAGTAGAATGACATGTGATAACATTGATCAACTCTACAACATGAGGATCCATCAAGTAGAATGACATGTGATAACATTGATCAACTCTACAACATGAGGATCCATCAAGTAGAATGACATGTGATAACATTGATCAACTCTACAACATGAGGATCCATCAAGTAGAATGACATGTGATAACATTGATCAACTCTACAACATGAGGATCCATCAAGTAGAATGACATGTGATAACATTGATCAACTCTACAACATGAGGATCCATCAAGTAGAATGACATGTGATAACATTGATCAACTCTACAACATTGAGATCCATAAAGTAGAATGACATGTGATAACATTGATCAACTCTACAACATGAGGATCCATCAAGTAGAATGACATGTGATAACATTGATCAACTCCACAACATGAGGATCCATCAAGTAGAATGACATGTGATAACATTGATCAACTCTACAACATGAGGATCCATCAAGTAGAATGACATGTGATAACATTGATCAACTCTACAACATGAGGATTCATAAAGTAGAATGACATGTGATAACATTGATCAACTCTACAACATTAGGATCCATAAAGTAGAATGACATGTGATAACATTGATCAACACTACAACATGAGGATTCATCAAGTAGAATGACATGTGATAACATTGATCAACTCTACAACATGAGGATCCATCAAGTAGAATGACATGTGATAACATTGATCAACTCTACAACATTAGGATCCATAAAGTAGAATGACATGTGATAACATTGATCAACTCTACAACATGAGGATCCATCAAGTAGAATGACATGTGATAACATTGATCAACTCCACAACATGAGGATCCATCAAGTAGAATGACATGTGATAACATTGATCAACTCTACAACATGAGGATCCATCAAGTAGAATGACATGTGATAACATTGATCAACTCTACAACATGAGGATTCATCAAGTAGAATGACATGTGATAACATTGATCAACTCTACAACATGAGGATTCATCAAGTAGAATGACATGTGATAACATTGATCAACTCTACAACATGAGGATCCATAAAGTAGAATGACATGTGATAACATTGATCAACTCTACAACATTAGGATCCATAAAGTAGAATGACATGTGATAACATTGATCAACTCTACAACATGAGGATCCATCAAGTAGAATGACATGTGATAACATTGATCAACTCTACAACATTAGGATCCATAAAGTAGAATGACATGTGATAACATTGATCAACTCTACAACATGAGGATTCATCAAGTAGAATGACATGTGATAACATTGATCAACTCTACAACATGAGGATCCATCAAGTAGAATGACATGTGATAACATTGATCAACTCTACAACATTAGGATCCATAAAGTAGAATGACATGTGATAACATTGATCAACTCTACAACATTAGGATCCATAAAGTAGAATGACATGTGATAACATTGATCAACTCTACAACATTAGGATCCATAAAGTAGAATGACATGTGATAACATTGATCAACTCTACAACATTAGGATCCATAAAGTAGAATGACATGTGATAACATTGATCAACTCTACAACATGAGGATCCATCAAGTAGAATGACATGTGATAACATTGATCAACTCTACAACATTAGGATCCATAAAGTAGAATGACATGTGATAACATTGATCAACTCTACAACATGAGGATCCATCAAGTAGAATGACATGTGATAACATTGATCAACTCTACAACATTAGGATCCATAAAGTAGAATGACATGTGATAACATTGATCAACTCTACAACATGAGGATTCATCAAGTAGAATGACATGTGATAACATTGATCAACTCTACAACATGAGGATCCATAAAGTAGAATGACATGTGATAACATTGATCAACTCTACAACATTAGGATCCATAAAGTAGAATGACATGTGATAACATTGATCAACTCTACAACATGAGGATTCATCAAGTAGAATGACATGTGATAACATTGATCAACTCTACAACATTAGGATCCATCAAGTAGAATGACATGTGATAACATTGATCAACTCTACAACATTAGGATCCATCAAGTAGAATGACATGTGATAACATTGATCAACTCTACAACATGAGGATCCATAAAGTAGAATGACATGTGATAACATTGATCAACTCTACAACATGAGGATCCATCAAGTAGAATGACATGTGATAACATTGATCAACTCTACAACATGAGGATCCATAAAGTAGAATGACATGTGATAACATTGAACAACTCTACAACATGACGATCCATCAAGTAGAATGACATGTGATAACATTGATCAACTCTACAACATGAGGATCCATCAAGTAGAATTACATGTGATAACATTGATCAACTCTACAACATGAGGATCCATCAAGTAGAATGCCATGTCATGATATTGATCAACTCTACAACATGAGGATCCATCAAGTAGAATAACATGTGATAACATTGATCAACTCTACAACATGAGGATCCATAAAGTAGAATGACATGTGATAACATTGATCAACTCTACAACATGAGGATCCATAAAGTAGAATGACATGTGATAACATTGATCAACTCTACAACATGAGGATCCATCAAGTAGAATGACATGTGATAACATTGATCAACTCTACAACATGAGGATCCATAAAGTAGAATGACATGTGATAACATTGATCAACTCTACAACATTAGGATCCATCAAGTAGAATGACATGTGATTACATTGATCAACTCTACAACATGAGGATCCATAAAGTAGAATGACATGTGATAACATTGATCAACTCTACAACATGAGGATCCATCAAGTAGAATGACATGTGATAACATTGATCAACTCTACAACATGAGGATCCATCAAGTAGAATGACATGTGATAACATTGATCAACTCTACAACATGAGGATCCATCAAGTAGAATGACATGTGATAACATTGATCAACTCTACAACATGAGGATCCATCAAGTAGAATGACATGTGATAACATTGATCAACTCTACAACATGAGGATCCATCAAGTAGAATGACATGTCATGATATTGATCAACTCTACAACATGAGCATCCATCAAGTAGAATAACATGTGATTACATTGATCAACTCTACAACATTAGGATCCATCAAGTAGAATGACACGTGATAACATTGATCAACTCTACAACATGAGGATCCATAAAGTAGAATGACATGTGATAACATTGATCAACTCTACAACATGAGGATCCATCAAGTAGAATGACATGTGATAACATTGATCAACTCTACAACATGAGGATCCATCAAGTAGAATGACATGTGATAACATTGATCAACTCTACAACATGAGGATCCATAAAGTAGAATGACATGTGATAACATTGATCAACTCTACAACATTAGGATCCATCAAGTAGAATGACATGTGATTACATTGATCAACTCTACAACATGAGGATCCATAAAGTAGAATGACATGTGATAACGTTGATCAACTCTACAACATTAGGATCCATCAAGTAGAATGACATGTGATAACATTGATCAACTCTACAACATTAGGATCCATCAAGTAGAATGACACATGATAACATTGATCAACTCTACAACATGAGGATCCATAAAGTAGAATGACATGTGATAACATTGATCAACTCTACAACATGAGGATCCATCAAGTAGAATGACATGTGATAACATTGATCAACTCTACAACATGAGGATCCATCAAGTAGAATGACATGTGATAACATTGATCAACTCTACAACATGAGGATCCATCAAGTAGAATGACATGTGATAACATTGATCAACTCTACAACATGAGGATCCATCAAGTAGAATGACATGTGATAACATTGATCAACTCTACAACATGAGGATCCATAAAGTAGAATGACATGTGATAACGTTGATCAACTCTACAACATGAGGATCCATCAAGTAGAATGACATGTGATAACATTGATCAACTCTACAACATGAGGATCCATCAAGTAGAATGACATGTGATAACATTGATCAACTCTACAACATGAGGATCCATCAAGTAGAATGACATGTGATAACATTGATCAACTCTACAACATGAGGATCCATCAAGTAGAATGACATGTCATGATATTGATCAACTCTACAACATGAGGATCCATCAAGTAGAATGACATGTGATAACATTGATCAACTCTACAACATGAGGATCCATAAAGTAGAATGACATGTGATAACATTGATCAACTCTACAACATGAGGATCCATAAAGTAGAATGACATGTGATAACATTGATCAACTCTACAACATGAGGATCCATCAAGTAGAATGACATGTGATAACATTGATCAACTCTACAACATGAGGATCCATCAAGTAGAATGACATGTGATAACATTGATCAACTCTACAACATGAGGATCCATCAAGTAGAATGACATGTGATAACATTGATCAACTCTACAACATTAGGATCCATCAAGTAGAATGACATGTGATAACATTGATCAACTCTACAACATGAGGATTCATCAAGTAGAATGACATGTGATTACATTGATCAACTCTACAACATGAGGATCCATCAAGTAGAATGACATGTGATAACATTTGTCAACTCTACAACATGAGGATCCATCAAGTAGAATGACATGTGATAACATTGATAAACTCTACAACATGAGGATCCATCAAGTAGAATTACATGTGATAACATTGATCAACTCTACAACATGAGGATCCATCAAGTAGAATGACATGTGATAACATTTGTCAACTCTACAACATGAGGATCCATCAAGTAGAATGACATGTGATAACATTGATCAACTCTACAACATTAGGATCCATCAAGTAGAATGACATGTGATAACATTGATCAACTCCACAACATGAGGATCCAATAAAGTAGAATGACATGTGATAACATTGATCAACTCTACAACATGAGGATCCATCAAGTAGAATGACATGTGATAACATTGATCAACTCTACAACATGAGGATCCATAAAGTAGAATGACATGTGATAACATTGATCAACTCTACAATATGAGGATTCATCAAGTAGAATGACATGTGATAACATTGATCAACTCTACAACATTAGGATCCATCAAGTAGAATGACATGTGATAACATTGATCAACTCCACAACATGAGGATCCATCAAGTAGAATGGCATGTGATTACATTGATCAACTCTACAACATGAGGATCCATCAAGTAGAAGTACATGTGATAACATTGATCAACTCTACAACATGAGGATCCATAAAGTAGAATGACATGTGATAACCTTTATCAACTCTACAACATGAGGATCCATAAAGTAGAATGACATGTGATAACATTGATCAACTCTACAACATGAGGATCCATAAAGTAGAATGACATGTGATAACATTGATCAACTACAACATGAGGATCCATCAAGTAGAATGACATGCCATAACAAGAATAAACATCCACTTGTAATTGTCTCATCAGATTTGCAGACCAACTTGCAAACTTTGTGCTCTGAAAATCGTGCAGACCCATGTATATATAGTGCATCACCAATCCTAACATTGGAAAATTCATTGATGAATTTTACAACAAAAGAACTCATCAACCTGAAACAGCGCAGCGAACAACAGTGTGAACTCGCTCGCAATCCTCATCGGCTTTAATTGTGCAAACTCACTTATAATACAAACTTTTAATCACGGTGCAATCTCGCTTGCACCACAGATTATATGAACAATGCTGAATCACTTGCACTACTGACTTTGATGATAGAAAAAGAAAAGGAAGACCAAAAATGAACTGAAACCAAACAATGGAAAGATATTTTATCGTAATGGGAAGAAGCTGGAGGGGATGTTCTAAATCTAGATTCAAACCAAAAATGATGGTAGAATTTCCTAAGTAAATCTGTTTTTATCTGCTTTGTGATTGCCATATTCTTGTCTTGATCTTTATTTTGACTCTATTATTTTTTGGCTCCATTAAAATTGTCAGCACTATGGTGACGTAACAAATCATAAAATCCGAACACTTTTTCTAAGACGCTGATTGCTTGTAATATCCAGCAGGAAGGTATTTTCAAAATGATGTGCCTCATAAGAGGATAAACATGATACAATTTTGTTATTAGTTTCATTTAGACAAAATAAGGGTGAGATTAGCCAATCAATGCCATCTTTATTGAGCCATTCCGGGCCATACATCCAGAAGTTGAATAACTGGAAAATTTAGAAGTATTGATACCTCTAGTTAGAAGATCTGCCAGATTTTCCAACGAGGAAACATATTTTAATTTCGGTAGAATGCCAAATTTAATAATATCTTCTGAAAATTTTTTGATTTCTGCGATCCTGTTTTCAATGAATATAATTTTCTTGGATCCTTTACCATTCAGGCAACTGAGGAATCAGACATTAGTAAAAAATTATCAATGTTAAGGGGCCCCAAGGCACCCAAAATCAGAGAGGCTAACTTAAGGGCTAAATACATAGCCATTAGTTCCAAAGTGTGAAGTGACTTCCCTTTAATTGGCGTCACTTTGGCCTTTCTGAACAACAGGGAACATTTAACTCCCTGTTTCGCATGCAGGGTGGATCCATATGTGTTTTCTGACGCGCCACAGAAACAAATAAATTCAACAGAATTATTTTCAGACAATAAACGCCTGGGAAATTCAAATTTTCCCAAATTATTTAGATCCTTGGCATGGTTTTGCCACAGATTGATGAGCTCTTAAGGAATCCACTCATCCCAAGACAACTTTTCCAGATCAAGCAGACAAGGATCTTCCCCTGTATTGTGACAGGGAGAAGCAATGATAAAGCGTCATATACTCCTGATATTTGCGAAAGAATCCCCCATTTGGTATTGACCTCAGTGTCCACTAAAGTTGGAGAGAGTTTGAACATATCCCAAAGAGGATCATATTGGTATCCCAATACCTTCTTAAAGGCTGGGAAGGGAGAAGAAATAGTTTCCTCCTCCAACATTTTATCTAATATCTTAGAGCAGTTAGAATTGCAGGATCGCTGATCGAATCTTGCGTCTAACTATCTGCTGCGAGCATTGTTATAAGTAAGTAAGGATTCTCCGTCACAACTGGTGGTGATAAGATTATCCACGTAAAAATTGTTGGAAATAGCATGCGAAGCTGAATCCTTCACATATTTTTCCGCATGGAATTTCAATATGAAGTTCAGTATGAAGGGGCTAGCATTGAACCCAAATATAATTGTTTTGTACCTGTAAGTACATAATCTGTCATCCTTCTTAAGGAAGAAGCAAAATCTGTTTTTATCCTCTTCTGACTTAAAGGAAATTTGTAAAAAAGGCCTTTCTTATATCACCTAGAAGGACATATTCGTTTTTCCTGAAAACCAGCAATAAATCTAATAATTTACCAGCTAAGTTTATGCCCATGTAAGCAGTGTCATTAATTGATGTCCCTTCTCGAAGTTTCAGGGCACAGTTAAACACGGAACAAATTTTTGTTGTTCCTCCTTAATAACAGGTCTATGGGGAACCCAAATATAATCTTCATACTTCCCAGGCAGGACAAAAAACTGCTCCACTATTCCACATTCCTCATAATCCTCAAACACTTGGAGGTACTCATTATATATTCCCTTCCTTTCTAAGGACTCTGCCACTCTCTCCATTATCCTTAAGGAGGGCACAAAGTTACTTTTTACATGTGGGTGTTTATCTTGATGCCACAGTAAATTTATATAGTATTTTCCCTCCTCTAAGATGACAGTCTTTAAACTCCTCTATCTTCTCTTTGTTCACGGCAGATAATTTGATACTTAATGAGTCGAGAGTGAGCAACTTCTCTACCCCTCGCTCAATTGTTGATTCAGAGAAGAAAGGTTTTAATCCGTTCTCATAGGAGAGGGTCGGATTTAGAACAGAATTGATTAAATAGCTGTTGCATTCAGGAAGGGATTTCACTATGCTATTAAAGGAAGGTGAATCTACCTTATTCAAAAAATGCTGGCTTTCACCAAATGGAATTACATAGCACCGTGTTTCAATGCATTGCTGTTAAGACACCTAAGCAATCTGAGATTATTTAATTTACCCAAAAGGTCTAAACCAATTATCCTACTAATAGAACTTTCGTTTAAATTCTTATAACCGAGACAGACAGAGCCGGAATTCCTTTTGAGTTAAGTTATTAACAACTTTATCAAAATTAACAACTTCGAATTTTAAATTCAAATCTCTGGAAAATAACGCTGCAAACTTAAAAAGATTTTGATCACCTAATTTATAGATATATTGTGCTCCTGCAATCTCAAGGAGTTACTGCCAATTATCGTGTTCACGGCCATATCAACCTTCTTGGGTTTTATGTTTTTAGCAGAACACAATTTAAATAGAATTGCCTGGGTGAAAAACGATAATTGACTCCCAGTATCAATCAAACAGAAAAAGTAAATAGATCGACCATGAGGTTTCATTGATATTCTAAGGACAGGAAAAATGCTGTCCTATTGTCCAGAATAAGTTGTTCTGCCCACAAAGGACTTATTTCCTTTAGAGCACATTATACTAAAGTGGATTTTTAATCCACAAACTACACATGGGTAAGGAAACCCCTTACTTTCTCGACAAACAGTATCTGAGTGTTCACCCAGACACTGAGTACATAATTTCAATTCCTTGGCCCTTCAGCATTTAGCTTCGAAGGAAGGATATTTATAACAGTTCTTAATCAAATGGCCTGTAGCGTTACACAGCTTGCATAATAAAGTGGCTTTCATATCACATGTAAAAGACGCCATATTGGATTTTGTATTAGATGAAGAAGGTGCCACTCTTAGCCCATCATTTTCCTGCTGAACATCGAGTGGGACAGCCAACAAATATTCCGTAATGTCAAATACGTGAGACATTATAGTATTTAGAAGAGAACCGTTCACCACTTCTACTCATTAATTCGCTCCTTATAACATTAGGAAATTTTGCAAATAATACATGGGCTATCAACCCTCAATAAAAGAAGTCAGTCCCAAACGACTTATCTATTTCTGTCAGATCTTGTTTAACTTTTTCGAGAAATGACCTTAAATGTTACGCGAGACGGACTAGGAATAATCTCTTTGAAAACCTGATTTCTAATTTAAATATTTTTCCCATAAAAGTTTCAGGGCTACATCATAGTTGTCCAATGTTAAATCTAGACTGAAGATCACTTCAAACAATCTCAATTCAATTCAATCAATCAATTTAAAATTAAATTAATATTTAATGCGTGAACATAGAACACATTCAAATTTAGTGTGATTTTTATATTTAAAAATTTAAATCAAAGAACAAAAAAATCTTCAAAAGTTTCTCATTGCTCTTTTTTTTTACGTCTACAGAATCTGAACCGAAACACTTCCCCCCCCCCCAATTTAAATCAAGAACAAGTAATCCACATGGGATTTAAATTCAAATAAATATAATTTAATATGCTTGTAGCTTACGACCACAATTTCAAGGTCGAATTAAATCATTATTGAAACACAGTTTCAAATGTAACGAAAATTCCTTTTATTTTTTACTCTTTTTTGGAGTGCAAAACACATCGTCATTTGAGACTTAAAATCAAGATCTGTAAGAAATTTTTTTCCTGCACACTCAATTTCCTCCCTGCAGAAGCAAATAAATTCCACAAACAAAAGCCATACGTTTAAACTCAAAATTTATTCACAATGTAACAGCAATGAAAGTTCTTTGGTTCTTGTACAGTCCTTTTGCAAAACGGTGGCCCAATTTGCTTCCATATGCATGGAGCCTTTAGTTCGAATTCCTATTGTTGGAATGTTAGTTCATTGTTCCTTTGGAAGGATCCATGAAGATCATGGAGAACATAGCAGGAATGATGGCGCCTATAATCAGGCATAATGTGAGCCCATTGGGACTCAAGATGAAATAAGATCCAATAATTTGATAATAACATGACGAAGAGTTTCTTGAATATCATCCTGGATCTGAATAGGTTCGGCAAAATAAGTTGTCTCTGCTTGTAGAGATGTGTCCTTCGTTCACCGACTGTTTGGTGTCCTTGAAGGAATTGTCTTGGCTCCCTAGTGAGGGAACCACTGGTTTGAGTCTGTACCACTCTGTGTTCTTTCTCAGACTGAAAAATAAATGCATGAATACAAAAAAGGCGCCAGGTCATTCAAATTTAAACCAATCACAGACTGGCTACCAAACCGTGTAGGCGGCCTAAAAGAAAGATGGCAGTTGAATGTGGAATTTCTCACACACTGCCAAGGAGGAGAGGAAAAAGTAATGGATAATCATTACTTTTTTCCTAATACAAATTAATTAATAAAACGGTCGGATAAACGACGAATAACAAGTTAATCCAATAAACATAAGTCTTAACTTAGACAATTTTATAATTTCAATATGTTTTAATTCAGTTAAATTTATTAACTTTAATATGGTTATTTGTTGACAATTCAAATTGAGACTCAAAATTATAACTTTGATTCAGTTAAATCTTCTTAATATTACACTGCCAAGAAGGAAGAGAAGAAAAAGTAATGGATAATCATTAATTAATTGCAATTACAACTTTAATTCAATAAAAAAAAATTTCTAATATTAATATACGTATGCCACTTAGCTAATTTCCATTATATGGACTGACCTGAGGAGCTTCATCCTTACAATTAGAACAAAACCACTCCCCTAAGGTATCTTGCTGATTAACTCCCACGCAGCTGAAATGGTACCAACTATCACAGGAATCGCAGCACACCATTGGCGATGTTCCATCATTAGGAACAGAACAGTTTGGACAGAAAAAGGGACCTCCTTCTTCTATAAACTCAGTTGATGCAATATCATCATTACCCTTAATTTCCAAGGGCGCAAGGTTTTTTAAGGAATGGACTTGTTCACACCCATCCTTACGAACAACCGTGGAACGAACATTATTGTCACTTCCAGTAATTAATTTGATTATTTTACCAAGATTCCAAAATTGTCTGGTTTAGTTGGGAGACTTAATAAGTACTATCTCTCCGACAGATAACTTGGGGGCACAAGTGCTCTTGATTTTGGCATCAACTTATCTTAATGGCAAAAGGTAATCATTATGCCAGATAGGATTGAATTTTTCAACAAATTTATTCCTCATTTCGAGGCAGTTCTATTTGGAGGATCAGGACATAATTCAGCATCATAATTATTAATAAGCAAACTAGGTTGATATCCTGTTTGAAGAAAATGATTCAGAGTTAAAATACTAAAGTCTTTATCAGCAGAAGCGATATAAGTGAGGGGTCTGTCATTTATTGCTTTTTGCACATCAGAAAGTGCAGTCAGAAATTCAAAATAATCCAACTTTCTTCTGCCCAACAGTTTCCTCAAACATTGTTTGACAGTTTAAATTAGTCTCTCCCAGGCTCCCTCCTGCCAGGCAAAGTAAAGAGAATTGTTCGATGGACGATGTTTATGGATTTAAATTGTTTCTTCAACTCGTCCAATTCGAGCACGTTTGATAACAATATTCCAGATGCATCAAAGATTTTGTGTTATCGGAATATACATGCATAGGGATACCAAATAAATTGGTAAAAATTGGAAAGCCAGCATAAAAGAGCGGGTGCTCATTTTCGGCAATAATTCTAAGTGAATTGCATGCAAACTGCTGCAAGTAAAGAGTAATATGTACATTTTAACTTCTACCCCTCCAACCTTAATAAAAAATTGACCAGTGAAATCCACACCGATTTGTTTGAATGGGCGAACAAAGTTCATCCTATGAGCAGGCAATATCGACCCTACAGTTGCCTTACAAGGCAGAGCATTTATTTTTTTACATACGGTGCATGAAGGCTTTTATGGCTTGTCTTCCCTGATGGATCCAAAACCCAGACAGCCTTAACTTACTGAGGGTTGAATTAACCCCCATGTGGCAATAGTTAAGATGAGCTTCTTTAATCGCCAGTTTTGTTAAATAATGATATTTTCCCAACAAAAGGGGAAACTTGACCTCAAAGGGCAGAATATCAGAATTCTGTATCCGTCCTCTGGTTCTAATTAACCTATCTTTATCAAGGAATAACCCTAAGGCAGTTACCGTAGGTGGAGGCACTTTCCCAGATAGTTGTTTTAAGTAACCTAGTTCATGAGAGGAGGCCTTCATTTGCATATTAGCAAATAGCAGTTATTTGGCCCTATTAAAATTGTCAGTACTATGGTAACGTAACAAATCATTCAATTTCAACACATTTTCTAAGACGCTGATTGCCTTAGATAAGCTGGAATACCTTGTAATATCCAACGGGAAGGTATTTTCAGAAGGATGTGTCTCCTGAGAGTACAAACATGATACAATTTTTTTTATTAAGTTCATTTAGACAAGGTAAGGGTGATATTGGCCAATCAATGCTATCTCTATTAAGCCATTCCGGGCCATACATCCAGAAATTGATTAACTGGAAAAATTTAGAAGTATTGATACCTCTAGTTAGAAGATCTGCCGAATTTTCTAACGAAGAAACATATTTTAATTTCGGTAGAACGTCAAATTTAATATTAATATTTTCTGAAAATTTTTTGATTTCTGCGATCCTGTTTTCAATGAATATAATTTTCTTGGATCCTTTACCATTCAAGACCCACGAGTGCAACTTGGGAATCAGACATCAGGAAAAAATGATCAATGTTAAGCGGCCCCAGAGCACCCAACACATGAGGGGCTATCTTAAGGGCTAAAAACATAGTTCCAAAGTGGGAAGTGACTTCCCTTTAATTGGCGTCACTTTGGCCTTTGCGAACAACAGAGAACAATTCGCTCCCTGTTTCGCATGCAGGGTGAATCCATACACATTTTTCAACACGTCACAGAAACAAATAAATTCGACAGACTGATTTTGTGACAATACACGCCTGGCAAATTCAAACTTCCCCAAGTTATTTAGATCCTTGGCATGGGTTTGCCACAGCTTATTGAGCTTTTCTGGTATCTGCTCATCCCATGACAACTTGTGTTGCAATATTTTGGACCTTTTAATGGGGTATGATCCCACACAGACGATTCTATTTATTAACGATACTGCTAAGAACTGACGAATCGAATTAATTCACGTTCTGCTACCAACCAATCAGAAACCAGAATTGCTTCATAAATATTAAACCTTTTCTGGAGCAATTTCACATGTTCTTTTCCCGGGTTTCGACACGGTAAGAATATTTTGTTCTGTGGAACTGTCTACTACAAACAAGTCACCTACCAGGACTTGTGTGTAACGGCGAATCATCTGAAACTCAAAATGGCCTACACTTCTAGAGGTTATGGGCCCAGCATACATCTTTATTTCGATGGATCCAAATCAAAATTCGAATTGTGGCAAGTTAAATTTCTGGGATATCTACGAATCCAAAAGCTACACAAAGTACTAGAAACACAACCTGAAAACAGAAACGACCCCGACTTCATTGAAAAGAACGCAACTGTCTTTGCGGAATTAATACAGTGTTTAGATGACCGAAGTCTATCACTGGTAATGAGAGAAGCCCTGGATGATGGCTGCAAAGCATTAAACATATTGAAAGAGCATTATTTATCGAAAGGAAAACCCAAAATTATTTCTTTATACACTGAACTGACCTCTCTAAAACGAATGGAAGCTGAAACTATTACTGATTATATTATAAGAGCCGAGACAATTGCAAATTCTTTAAAAATGTCTGGTGAAGTTATAAGTGACAGTCTGTTAATTTCTATGGTCCTTAAGGGATTACCGAGTGATTTCAAGCCATTTATCACCGTGATAACCCAGAAAGAAAAACCCATGACTTTTAGCCAATTCAAGGTGGCACTCAGAAGTTACGAAGAAACTGAAAAAATGATCACAGAAAAAAAACGAATCCACAAATATCATGAAATTTAAAAATACGCACATAAAAACACCAAAATCGAATTATACCCAAGTCAGGAATAAAAAACGCAGCTTTGCCAAAAGCAGGTTTTTTCCTAAGAAAAGTACAAAAATTATTTGTTATAATTGTGGACGACCTAATCACAAGAGTTTCTAATGTAGATACAGGACTCAAAATGGCGACTACATTAAAAATGTAGAGAGCTCTGTTAGCGAACATACATTTTTTTTTTTTTTTTTTTTTAAATGGACGTAAAAAATGCTTATTTGAATGCCCCAATAGACTGTGAAATTTATATTACCCCTCCAGAGGGATTTATAATGAAAAATAAAAATAGCGTGTGGCGACTTAACAAGTCATTATATGGTCTAAAGCAGAGTGCTCAGTGTTGGAACACAGTATTCCATGATTATATTATTAAACAACAATTTAGACAATGCGCTGTAGACCCCTGTTTATATACCCAACACAAAGACGATAAAATACTGATTTTGGTTTTGTGGGTCGATGATATTTTAATCGCATCAAATTGTGACATAATGTTAACTGATGTTAAGAACAAATTAAGTAAAAGATTCAAAATGACCGATCTTGGCAAAATATCCTGGTTTCTGGGGATAGAATTTACTCAAAGCAAAGGACTTGTTACGATGACTCAATCGAGATACATCGACAAAATACTATTAAAATTTGGAATGGGAGAGTGCAAGAAACGCTCTACACCGGTCGAAAATGATATTAATAAAAATATACACACAGAATCTGAAATAATAAATGACACACAATATCGCGAAATTATAGGTAGTCTTATATATTTAATGACTGCAACCAGGCCCGACATATGCTATACAGTAACAAAACTGTCACAAAAATTATCACGACCGACAATGAAGGATTTAAACAGAGCTAAACAAGTCCTACGTTATTTAAAAGGAACTAAGGAGCAGAAGTTAGTATTTAGAAAATCAAGAAATCACCTAAAATTAGAAGGTTTTTCGGATTCAGACTGGGCAAACGACGAGGATCGCAAGAGTGTATCTGGATATTGTTTCAGACTCTCAGAAAATGGGCCTATCATTTCATGGAAATCTAAAAAGCAACAGATTGTATCTCTCTCTACGTGTGAAGCAGAATTTATCGCGCTCACACACACGACCCAGGAAGCACTCTACCTTAAAAATATCCTGAAGACTATTTTAGAGCCAGAATTGATTACAAGCCCCGTAGTTATTAATTGTGATAATCAAGCCAGTATAGTCTTAGCACAGAACACGATAATCAACCAAAGATCTAAGCATATAGATATAAAATACCATTTCATAAAAAACGAGATAAAAAAGGAATCCATTATTTTGAATTATATATCATCAGAACAAAATATCGCTGATGTATTTACGAAACCGGCGACATGGATAAAGCTACAACGTTTTCTCTCAAAACTTGTTGGTGAATTCGACTGAATAATTTTTTTTTTTTTTCACTGCCCTGTATGTATATAGATTTCTATATATTAAAAATACAGACCAGCGAAATTCCAGTTATGAGAAGGCTCTTACTTTTTTGCAGGAATATCAGTGGAAACCCCTAGGGGTAATGCTCAGAGTATATAGATTTCTATATATCAAAAAAAAAAAAAAAAAATGGTCCTGGACAAGACGTTAAACTGTAGCCATTTTATTTGTATTAACACTTTAACCTACTAATGCGTAACTAATACTTTTGCTTTAAAAAAAAAAAATCTTTGTAATTTTCCTTTTTGACATTTGAACACAATTAAAAATGGCATCTTTGTAAATGCTAAAATTCTAAGATCCAAATGATTTCTAATTTTTGTTATGTCTAAGTAAATATAAAAATATATATTTATTTTTTAGCAGAACAAACACAAGGGACTTCCCCATTATAAAAATAGGGAGGATGTTGCAATATTTTGGACCTTTTAATGAGGTATGATCCCACACAGTCAGACGATTCTATTTATTAATGATGCTGCTAAGAACTGACGAATCGAATTAATTCACGTTCTGCTACTAACCAATCAGAAACCAGAATTGCTTCATAAATATTAAACCTTTTCTGGAGCAATTTCACATGTTCTTTTCCCGGGTTTCGCCACGGTAAGAATATTTTGTTCTGTGGAACTGTCTACTACAAACAAGTCAGCTACCAGGACTTGTGTGTAACAGCGAATCATCTGAAACTCAAAATGGCCTACACTTCTAGAACTTGCTTTTCCAGATTGAGCTGACAATGATCTTCCCCTGTATCATGACGGGAAGAAGTATAGATAAAGGGTCATATACTCCTGATATTTGCAAAAGAATCCCCCGTTTGGTATTGACCACTATTGACCATTGGTCCACTAAAGTGGGAAAAAGTTTGAACGTGTCCTGAATAGGATCATATAGGTATCCCAATACCTTCTCAAAGGCTGGGAAGAGAGAAGAAATAGTTTCATCCTCCAACATTTTATCTTGTATTTTAGAACAGTTAGAATAGCAGGATCGTAAATCGAAGCCTGCTTCTAACAATCTGCTACGAACATTATTATAAATAGCAAGTAGGGACTCTCCGTCACAACTGGTAGTGACAAGATTATCCACATAAAAATTGTTGGAAATAGCATGCAATACTGCATCTTTTGCATATTATTCTGCATGGAATTTCAAAATGAAGTTCAGAATGAAGGGGCTAGCATTGAACCCAAATATAATTGTTTTGTACCTATAAGTACATTATTTGTCACCTCTTTTAAGGAAAAAACAAAATTTGTTTTTATCCTCTTCCGATTTAAGGTGAATTTGTAAGAAGGCCTTCCTTATATAACCTAGTAGGACATATTCGTTTTTCCTGAATCCCAGCAATAAATCCAATAATTTAGCAGATAAGTTTACGCCCATGTAGGCAGCTTACAAATAAAGTGACCTTCACCTCACATAGGGAAGAAGACGCCCTATTGGGTTTCATCTTAGATGAAGAAGGCGCCAATTTTGGCACGCAAATATCCCGCCGAACATTGAGCGGGGTGGCTAATAAATATTCCATAATTTCAAACACATGAGACATAATAGTATTCAGAGAAGGGAATCTTTCATCACTTTTACACATCAAATATTAAGGTGGCGAAAACCACCAATATTATTGCAAAACGGAATTGTAATCACAAATAAACCACGCTAACAACATTGCCGCCAGCGATTAATCTACCCCAAAATTAGGGCGAATGCTCTAAGGAATATGAACAAGTTACACCTTTATAACCGAATTCGAAATTCCTGAGCAACACTAAGGGTGCTGTAAAAAATTGGGGGGAGGGTGAATTAAACCCTTTCCATCCCACTATTTTTTATTAATAAAATAACAGATATAATCATCTGGAACTATTAAGGTGGCGAAAACCGCCAATATTATTCCAAAACGGAATTATGTAATCACAAATAAACATGCTAACAAAATGCCCGCTAGCGATTAATTTGTCTGAAAAAATGGGGGGAGGGGATTAAACCCTTTCCATCCCATCATTTTTTATTAAAAAAATAACAGAGATATAATTATCTGCAAAAATTAAGGTGGCGGAAACCGTTAATATTATCAATAAACAACACTAACGAAAGGGCCGCCAGCAATTAATAAAGCCCAAATTTTGGGCAAATGCTCTGAGAAATATAATCCAGCTACATATTTATAATCGAATTCGAAATTCCCGAGCTACTAATGATGCCTAACAAGTGGGGGTGGGTGGGGAATTAAACCCTTTCCTGTCCCCTAAAGATTTTTTTTTTATAATAATAAAATTTCAACTCACATTATCATTTGAAAACTGATAACAGCAGCACAAAATAATTAATATACATTAAACATGACATCACAAATAAACACGCTAACGAAATGGCCGCCAGTGATAATCTCAATTTAAATTAATGGGTGATTCTTTTCTGGGACACCAGGACGCCAGCTCGCCAAAAAGTACGCCACGAGCCAAATTTCATTCCATCATAAAAACAACTTGATACAGAAAAAAAACTGAAATAAACATGAAATTATATATTGAAAACCGTGTTTATTATTTTTAATATGCAACAACGGAGTTGAAGTCAATAATTCCGATTTTAAAACAAAACTAATTTTTTTGATAAATCTCTGTTTAGCATACTCATGAGTTATCTTTTTTAAAGAATAAAATTGAATAAAGTTTATTTTTACAAGAATGTTCAGACATTTACCCAGCAAATAAGCATAAAATATATAGGGAAAACCGCGTTTATTATTTAAAAAAAAATCCAAATTATACATCGGGTATGAAGTTATTTTGTTTCTTTTTTGTTTGTTTGTTTTTTCTTAAACGAAACTGGCTTCATACGCGGTGTATAATTTTGATTTTTTTTTTAAATAATAAATGCGGGTTTTCATATATATTTTTCATGCTTATTTGCTTGGTAAATGTCTAAACATTCTTGTAAAAATAAACTTTATTCAATTTTATTCTTTAGAAAAAATAATTCATGAGTACGCCAAAGACAATTTTATCAAACAAAGTCACTTTCATTAAAGGAAAAAAAAGAAGTCAACTTCAGACTCGATGTATAATTTGGATTTTTTAAAAATAATAAACGCGAGTGTTCCTATATAATTTTATGCTTATTTGCTAGGTAAATGTCTGACCATTCTTGTACAAGTAAACTTTATTCAATTTTATTCTTTAGAAAAAATAATTCATGAGTACGCCAAACACAATTTTATCAAACAAAGTCACTTTCGTTTAAGGAAAAAAAAAAAAAGGAAGTCAACTTCATACCCGATGTATAATTTGAATTTTTAAAAAATAATAAATGCGGTTTTTCATATGTATTTTTTAAATACTTTTCGCTAGGTAAATGTCTAAACATTCTTGTAAACATAAACTTTATTCAATTTTATTCTTTGGAAAAAAATAATTAATGAGTACGCCAAACAGAGATTTATCAAAAAAAATTAGTTTTGTTTTAAAATCAGAATTATTGACTTCAACTCCGTTGTTGGATATAAAAAATAATAAACGTGGTTTTCAATATATAATTTCATGTTTATTCGCGAGATAAAAGTGTAAAAATAAGGTTTTTTTTTCTGTATAAAGTTGTTTTTATGACGGAATGAAATTTGGCCCGTGGCGTACTTTTTGGCGTCCTGGCGTCCCGGCATCCTAGAAAGGAATCACCGATACGGTAGTAATTTACGACCCCAATTTCAAGGTCGAATTAAATTATTATCTAACGCGATTTCAAATGTAAGAAGAATTCCCAAAACTTTTTTTCTTACTTTTTTAAGAGTGCAAACATCTTGTTAAGCATAAGTTACATTAACGAAATAAAATTTCGGATTTAACGAAACAGAAATTTTTTTTTTATTTTTTAATCTGCTCAAATTATGAAAAAAAATTCTGCTTGTTTTAAATCAAAAATTTACAAAAATTATTACTAATCTTACGTTGGCAAAAAAAAAAATGAGATCTGACAACGCTTTGCAAAAAACAAAAACAAAAACAAAAACTGAGAATATATTTACAAAACCCATTTTGCAAAAAACTGAGATTCTAAACGTTTTGCACAAAGATAATCATTTTTTTCTCGCCATTTTGCAAAAAACTGAGATTCTAAACGTTTTGCACAAAGATAATCATTTTTTTCTCGCCATTTTGCAAAAAACTGAGATTCTAAACGTTTTGCACAAAGATAATCATTTTTTTCTCGTCATTTTGCAAGAAACTGAGATTCTAAACGTTTTGCACAAAGATAATCATTTTCTCGTCATTTTGCAAAAAACTGAGATTCTAAACGTTTTGCACAAAGATAATCATTTTTTTCTCGTCATTTTGCAAAAAAATGAGATTCTAAACGTTTTGCACAAAAGATAATCATTTTTTTCTCGTCATTTTGCAAGAAACTGAGATTCTAAACGTTTTGCACAAAAGATAATCATTTTTTTTCTCGTCATTTTGCAAAAAACTGAGATTCTAAACGTTTTGCACAAAGATAATCATTTTTTTCTCGTCATTTTGCAAAAAAATGAGATTCTAAACGTTTTGCACAAAAGATAATCATTTTTTTCTCGTCATTTTGCAAAAAACTGAGATTCTAAACGTTTTGCACAAAAGATAATCAGTTTTTTTCTCGTCATTTTGCAAAAAACTGAGATTCTAAACGTTTTGCACAAAGATAATCATTTTTTTCTCGTCATTTTGCAAAAAAATGAGATTCTAAACGTTTTGCACAAAAGATAATCATTTTTTTTCTCGTCATTTTGCAAAAAAATGAGATTCTAAACGTTTTGCACAAAAGATAATCATTTTTTTCTCGTCATTTTGCAAGAAACTGAGATTCTAAACGTTTTGCACAAAGATAATAATTTTTTTCTCGTCATTTTGCAAAAAAATGAGATTCTAAACGTTTTGCACAAAGATAATCATTTTTTTCTCGTCATTTTGCAAAAAAATGAGATTCTAAACGTTTTGCACAAAAGATAATCATTTTTTTCTCGTCATTTTGCAAAAAACTGAGATTCTAAACGTTTTGCACAAAAGATAATCATTTTTTTCTCGTCATTTTGCAAAAAACTGAGATTCTAAACGTTTTGCACAAAGATAATAATTTTTTTCTCGTCATTTTGCAAAAAAATGAGATTCTAAACGTTTTGCACAAAAGATAATCATTTTTTTCTCGTCATTTTGCAAAAAAATGAGATTCTAAACGTTTTGCACAAAAGATAATCAGTTTTTTTCTCGTCATTTTGCAAAAAACTGAGATTCTAAACGTTTTGCACAAAGATAATCATTTTTTCTCGTCATTTTGCAAAAAAATGAGATTCCAAACGTTTTGCACAAAAGATAATCATTTTTTTTCTCGTCATTTTGCAAAAAAATGAGATTCTAAACGTTTTGCACAAAAGATAATCATTGTTTTCTCGTCATTTTGCACAAAACTGAGATTCTAAACGTTTTGCACAAAAGATAATCATTTTTTTCTCGTCATTTTGCAAAAAACTGAGATTCCAAACGTTTTGCACAAAAGATAATCATTTTTTTTCTCGTCATTTTGCAAAAAAATGAGATTCTAAACGTTTTGCACAAAAGATAATAATTTTTTTCTCGTCATTTTGCAAAAAAATGAGATTCTAAACGTTTTGCACAAAAGATAATCATTTTTTTCTCGTCATTTTGCAAAAAAATGAGATTCTAAACGTTTTGCACAAAAGATAATCATTTTTTTTCTCGTCATTTTGCAAAAAACTGAGATTCTAAACGTTTTGCACAAAAGATAATCATTTTTTTCTCGTCATTTTGCAAAAAAATGAGATTCTAAACGTTTTGCACAAAAGATAATCATTTTTTTCTCGTCATTTTGCAAAAAAATGAGATTCCAAACGTTTTGCACAAAAGATAATCATTTTTTTTCTCGTCATTTTGCAAAAAAATGAGATTCTAAACGTTTTGCACAAAAGATAATAATTTTTTTTCTCGTCATTTTGCAAAAAAATGAGATTCTAAACGTTTTGCACAAAAGATAATCATTTTTTTCTCGTCATTTTGCAAAAAAATGAGATTCCAAACGTTTTGCACAAAAGATAATAATTTTTTTCTCGTCATTTTGCAAAAAAATGAGATTCTAAACGTTTTGCACAAAAGATAATCATTTTTTTCTCGTCATTTTGCAAAAAAATGAGATTCTAAACGTTTTGCACAAAAGATAATCATTTTTTTTCTCGTCATTTTGCAAAAAAATGAGATTCTAAACGTTTTGCACAAAAGATAATCATTTTTTTCTCGTCATTTTGCAAAAAAATGAGATTCTAAACGTTTTGCACAAAAGATAATCATTTTTTTCTCGTCATTTTGCAAAAAAATGAGATTCCAAACGTTTTGCACAAAAGATAATCATTTTTTTTCTCGTCATTTTGCAAAAAAATGAGATTCTAAACGTTTTGCACAAAAGATAATCATTTTTTTCTCGTCATTTTGCACAAAAATGAGATTCTAAACGTTTTGCACAAAAGATAATCATTTTTTTCTCGTCATTTTGCAAAAAAATGAGATTCCAAACGTTTTGCACAAAAGATAATCATTTTTTTTCTCGTCATTTTGCAAAAAAATGAGATTCTAAACGTTTTGCAGAAAAGATAATCATTTTTTTCTCGTCATTTTGCAAAAAAATGAGATTCTAAACGTTTTGCACAAAAGATAATCATTTTTTTCTCGTCATTTTGCAAAAAAATGAGATTCTAAACGTTTTGCACAAAAGATAATCATTTTTTTCTCGTCATTTTGCACAAAAATGAGATTCTAAACGTTTTGCACAAAAGATAATTATTTTTTCTCGTCATTTTGCAAAAAAATGAGATTCTAAACGTTTTGCACAAAGATAATCATTTTTTTCTCGTCATTTTGCAAAAAAATGAGATTCTAAACGTTTTGCACAAAGATAATCATTTTTTTCTCGTCATTTTGCAAAAAAAATGAGATTCTAAACGTTTTGTCAAAAAAAATCATTTTTTTCTCGTCATATTGCAAAAAATGAGATTTTAAACGTTTTGCACAAAAGATAATCATTTTGTTCACGTCATTTTGCAAAAAAATGAGATTCTAAACGTTTTGCACAAAGATAATCATTTTTTTCTCGTCATTTTGCAAAAAAATGAGATTCTAAACGTTTTGCACGAAAGATAATCATTTTTCTCTCGTCATTTTGCAAAAAAATGAGATTCTAAACGTTTTGCACAAAAGATAATCATTTTTTTCTCGTCATTTTGCAAAAAAATGAGATTCTAAACGTTTTGCACAAAAGATAATCAGTTTTTTTCTCGTCATTTTGCAAAAAACTGAGATTCTAAACGTTTTGCACAAAAGATAATCATTTTTTTCTCGTCATTTTGCAAAAAAATGAGATTCTAAACGTTTTGCACAAAAGATAATCAGTTTTTTTCTCGTCATTTTGCAAAAAAACTGAGATTCTAAACGTTTTGCACAAAAGATAATCATTTTTTTCTCGTCATTTTGCAAAAAAATGAGATTCTAAACGTTTTGCACAAAAGATAATCATTTTTTTCTTGTCATTTTGCAAAAAAATGAGATTCTAAACGTTTTGCACAAAAGATAATCATTTTTTTCTCGTCATTTTGCAAAAAAATGAGATTCTAAACGTTTTGCACAAAAGATAATCATTTTTTTCTCGTCATTTTGCAAAAAAATGAGATTCTAAACGTTTTGCACAAAGATAATCATTTTTTTCTCGTCATTTTGCAAAAAAACTGAGATTCTAAACGTTTTGCACAAAAGATAATCATTTTTTTTTCTCGTCATTATGCAAAAAAATGAGATTCTAAACGTTTTGCACAAAAGATAATCATTTTTTTCTCGTCATTTTGCAAAAAAACTGAGATTCTAAACGTTTTGCACAAAAGATAATCATTTTTTTCCTCGTCATTTTGCAAAAAAATGAGATTCTAAACGTTTTGCACAAAAGATAATCATTTTTTTCTCGTCATTTTGCAAAAAAACTGAGATTCTAAACGTTTTGCACAAAAGATAATCATTTTTTTCTCGTCATTTTGCAAAAAAATGAGATTCTAAACGTTTTGCACAAAAGATAATCATTTTTTTCTCGTCATTTTGCAAAAAAATGAGATTCTAAACGTTTTGCACAAAAGATAATCATTTTTTTCTCGTCATTTTGCAAAAAAATGAGATTCTAAACGTTTTGCACAAAAGATAATCATTTTTTTCTCGTCATTTTGCAAAAAAACTGAGATTCTAAACGTTTTGCACAAAAGATAATCATTTTTTTTCTCGTCATTTTGCAAAAAAATGAGATTCTAAACGTTTTGCACAAAAGATAATCATTTTTTTCTCGTCATTTTGCAAAAAAACTGAGATTCTAAACCTTTTGCACAAAAGATAATCATTTTTTTCTCGTCATTTTGCAAAAAAATGAGATTCTAAACATTTTGCACAAAAGATAATCATTTTTTTCTCGTCATTTTGCAAAAAAATGAGATTCTAAACGTTTTGCACAAAGATAATCATTTTTTTCTCGTCATTTTGCAAAAAAATGAGATTCTAAACGTTTTGCACAAAAGATAATCATTTTTTTCTCGTCATTTTGCAAAAAAATGAGATTCGAAACGTTTTGCACAAAGATAATCATTTTTTTCTCGTCATTTTGCAAAAAAATGAGATTCTAAACGTTTTGCACAAAAGATAATCATTTTTTTCTCGTCATTTTGCAAAAAAATGAGATTCTAAACGTTTTGCACAAAAGATAATCATTTTTTTCTCGTCATTTTGCAAAAAAATGAGATTCTAAACGTTTTGCACAAAGATAATCATTTTTTTCTCGTCATTTTGCAAAAAAATGAGATTCTAAACGTTTTGCACAAAAGATAATCATTTTTTTCTCGTCATTTTGCAAAAAAATGAGATTCTAAACGTTTTGCACAAAGATAATCATTTTTCTCTCGTCATTTTGCAAAAAAATGAGATTCTAAACGTTTTGCACAAAGATAATCATTTTTTCTCGTCATTTTGCAAAAAAATGAGATTCGAAACGTTTTGCACAAAAGATAATAATTTTTTTCTCGTCATTTTGCAAAAAAATGAGATTCTAAACGTTTTGCACAAAGATTATCATTTTTTTCTCGTCATATTGCAAAAAAATGAGATTCTAAACGTTTTGCACAAAGATAATCATTTTTTTCTCGTCATTTTGCAAAAAAATTAGATTCTAAACGTTTTGCACAAAGATTATCATTTTTTTCTCGTCATTTTGCAAAAAATTGAGATTCTAAACGTTTTGCACAAAGATAATCATTTTTTTCTCGTCATTTTGCAAAAAAATGAGATTCGAAACGTTTTGCACGAAAGATAATCATTTTTTTCTCGTCATTTTGCAAAAAAATGAGATTCTAAACGTTTTGCACAAAGATAATCATTTTTTTCTCGTCATATTGCAAAAAATGAGATTCTAAACGTTTTGCACAAAAGATAATCATTTTGTTCACGTCATTTTGCAAAAAAATGAGATTCTAAACGTTTTGCACAAAGATTATCATTTTTTTCTCGTCATTTTGCAAAAAATTGAGATTCTAAACGTTTTGCACAAAGATAATCATTTTTTTCTCGTCATTTTGCAAAAAAATGAGATTCGAAACGTTTTGCACGAAAGATAATCATTTTTTTCTCGTCATTTTGCAAAAAAATGAGATTCTAAACGTTTTGCACAAAGATAATCATTTTTTTCTCGTCATATTGCAAAAAATGAGATTCTAAACGTTTTGCACAAAAGATAATCATTTTGTTCACGTCATTTTGCAAAAAAATGAGATTCTAAACGTTTTGCACAAAGACAATCAGTTTTTTCTCGTCATTTTGCAAAAAAAAAAAATGAGATTCGAAACGTTTTGCACAAAGATTATCATTTTTTTCTCGTCATTTTGTAAAAAATTGAGATTCTAAACGTTTTGCACAAAGATAATCATTTTTTTCTCGTCATTTTGCAAAAAAATGAGATTCGAAACGTTTTGCACGAAAGATAATCATTTTTTTCTCGTCATTTTGCAAAAAAATGAGATTCGAAACGTTTTGCACAAAGATAATCATTTTTCTCTCGTCATTTTGCAAAAAAATGAGATTCTAAACGTTTTGCACAAAAGATAATCATTTTTTTCTCGTCATATTGCAAAAAATGAGATTTTAAACGTTTTGCACAAAAGATAATCATTATTTTCTCGTCATTTTGCAAAAAAATGAGATTCTAAACGTTTTGCACAAAAGATAATCATTTTTTTCTTGTCATTTTGCAAAAAAATGAGATTCTAAACGTTTTGCACAAAAGATAATCATTTTTTTCTCGTCATTTTGCAAAAAATGAGATTCTAAACGTTTTGCACAAAAGATAATAATTTTTTTCTCGTCATTTTGCAAAAAAATGAGATTCTAAACGTTTTGCACAAAAGATAATCATTTTTTTCTCGTCATTTTGCAAAAAAATGAGATTCTAAACGTTTTGCACAAAAGATAATCATTTTTTTCTTGTCATTTTGCAAAAAAATGAGGTTCTAAACGTTTTGCACAAAAGATATTCATTTTTTTCTCGTCATTTTGCAAAAAAATGAGATTCGAAACGTTTTGCACAAAAGATATTCATTTTTTTCTCGTCATTTTGCAAAAAAATGAGATTCTAAACGTTTTGCACAAAAGATAATCATTTTTTTCTCGTCATTTTGCAAAAAAATGAGATTCTAAACGTTTTGCACAAAAGATAATAATTTTTTTCTCGTCATTTTGCAAAAAACTGAGATTCTAAACGTTTTGCACAAAAGATATTCATTTTTTTCTCGTCATTTTGCAAAAAAATGAGATTCTAAACGTTTTGCACAAAAGATAATCATTTTATTCTCGTCATTTTGCAAAAAAATGAGATTCTAAACGTTTTGCACAAAAGATAATCATTTATTTCTCGTCATTTTGCAAAAAAATGAGATTCTAAACGTTTTGCACAAAAGATAATCATTTTTTTCTTGTCATTTTGCAAAAAAATGATGTTCTAAACGTTTTGCACAAAAGATAATAATTTTTTTCTCGTCATTTTGCAAAAAAATGAGATTCTAAACGTTTTGCACAAAAGATAATCATTTTTTTCTCGTCATTTTGCAAAAAAATGAGATTCTAAACGTTTTGCACAAAGATAATCATTTTTTTCTCGTCATTTTGCAAAAAAATGAGATTCTAAACGTTTTGCACAAAGATAATCATTTTTTTCTCGTCATTTTGCAAAAAAATGAGATTCTAAACGTTTTGCACAAAGATAATCATTTTTTTCTCGTCATTTTGCACAAAAATGAGATTCTAAACGTTTTGCACAAAAGATAATCATTTTTTTCTCGTCATTTTGCAAAAAAAATGAGATTCGAAACGTTTTGCACAAAAGATAATCATTTTGTTCTCGTCATTTTGCAAAAAAATGAGATTCTAAACGTTTTGCACAAAAGATAATCATTTTTTTCTCGTCATTTTGCAAAAAAATGAGATTCTAAACGTTTTGCACAAAAGATAATCATTTTTTTCTCGTCATTTTGCAAAAAAATGAGATTCGAAACGTTTTGCACAAAAGATAATCATTTTTTTCTCGTCATTTTGCAAAAAACTGAGATTCTAAACGTTTTGCACAAAGATAATCATTTTTTTCTCGTCATTTTGCAAAAAAATGAGATTCTAAACGTTTTGCACAAAAGATAATCATTTTTTTCTCGTCATTTTGCAAAAAAATGAGATTCGAAACGTTTTGCACAAAAGATATTCATTTTTTTCTCGTCATTTTGCAAAAAAATGAGATTCGAAACGTTTTGCACAAAAGATAATCATTTTATTCTCGTCATTTTGCAAAAAAAAAAAAATGAGGTTCTAAACGTTTTGCACAAAAGATAATCATTTTTTCTCTCGTCATTTTGCAACAAATGAGAATCTTTTTCTTTTACGTTTTGCAACAAAATGAGACATGTAAGAAATTTTTTTCTCACATACTTAAATTCCTTCCTGCAGAAGCAAATGAATTCCACAAACAAAAGCCATACGTTTAAACTCAAAATTTATTCACAAATAACAGCAATGAAAGTTCTTTGGTTCTTGTACAGTCCTTTTGCAAAACGGTGGCCCAATTTGCTTCCATATGCATGGAGCCTTTAGTTCGAATTCCTATTGTTGGAATGTTAGTTCATTGTTCCTTTGGAAGGATCCATGAAGATCATGGAGAACATAGCAGGAATGATGGCGCCTATAATCAGGCATAATGTGAGCCCATTGGGACTCAAGATGAAATAAGATCCAATAATTTGATAATAACATGACGAAGAGTTTCTTGAATATCATCCTGGATCTGAATAGGTTCAGCAAAATAAGTTGTCTCTGCTTGTAGAGATGTGTCCTTTGTTCACCGATTGTTTGGTGTCCATGAAGGAATTTTCTTGGCTAGTGAGGGAACCGCTGGTTTGAGTCTGTATCATTCCGTGTTCTTTCTCAGACTGAAAAATAAATGCATGAATACAAAAAAGGCGCCAAGTCATTCAAATTTAAACCAATCACAGACTGGCTAGCAAACCGTGTAGGCAGCCTAAAAGAAAGATTGCGGGTGAATGTGGAATTTCTCACAGATCATATTAACTTTTAGCGACTGAAGTTAAGTTCAAATTCGAAATTAACGAAGAGAAAAAAAAAAAAACACTTTTCCGATTTAACGAAACAGAATTTGTTTTTTTGAGTTAACAAACTAGGATTTCTTGGAATTCAATATTCCAATTCAGCTTCTAAAATCTTCTCGTTAATCAATTATGGAGAAACTAATAAAAAACAACAATAATTTGCTCAAATTATTTTTAAAAAATGGAGAATCTGATTGTTGTGAGAAATTAATCGCACAAACTCAATACTCCCTGGCAGAGGCAAAATAAATCCACAAATTACAAAACGATACCTTTCAATTTATTCAGTTATAACAGCAAAGAAAAGTTATTGGTCTGGGTACAGTCCTTGCAAAACACCGTGGGCCAGTTTTGCCTTCCAAATAGGGAGCCAGTAGTTAACTCCTTTTGGTGGAGTGGTAGTTCGTTTTTCCTTCAAAAGGATCCATGATAATTCATGGTGTACTCGGCAAGAGTTCTGGTGCCTTTAATTAGGCATAAATCGAGTCCCTTGGGACTCTAATTGAATTGAGAAAAGTTCAAATATTTAGTAGATATAAACATGATGAAAATGTTTAAAAGATGCCATCCTCTAATTAGGATATCTTCGGCACAATTAAAGGTGTCTCTGCTTGTATAGATTTCAAGTCCTTTTTTCGCCAAACATTTAGGTGATATAACGTGAAGAAATTGTGGTGGCTCCATTCTAAATAAGGCATTCTTCTTGGAGCCGCCCTTTGGTGAGTCTTTCTTGCCGAGCGTTTTATCGTAGACTTAAAAGAAAATGAATGTTTACAAAAAAGGCGCCAAGTAATTAACTTGGCTCATACAAACAAACCAATCATAGGCTGTGTACTAGAACTGTGCGTAGGCGGCTTAAAACAATGAATCCTGGCATGTAACTGTGTTGGAATTTTTTTTGTACCAATAATAGTACATTCCCCCTGTTTACATTTATTATTTTTTATCTGGTTCTTGTATTTGATTTTTTGTATTTTGTATCTTTTTTGATTCTTAGTTTCCTACAATTTGGGTTTGTACGAAACTCCCTTTAATTGGAAGAAAAGGGAAATGCTAGCTCTGTGATGAGGTCACGAGCCCAGCGCGAGATTCACCCTCTTTTGAAATTGCGGCGACGAGGATATTGGACGTTCGTTTCATTGCCCGGCGCTGAAAAGGGAATTTTGATGAGCTGCCTTCAAAGAAGAAAATCCGGCAAGAATACCCCGGGATGCGACGAGGCATGCTCCTGAAAACTATCTACGTTGCTATGTTTTGCACGTATATTGAAGGAGTGTAATTATTAAAAAAAAAAGGGTACTGGTCGCGATTAGAGTTCCCTGCAGAACACCCTAAAAAAACATTGACTTCTCCCCACGCATGAGCAAAGGACATGTTTTAGTTGCCATAGTAACTAAACGATCATGAATTTTTATCGACTTTGTTTTACTGTTTATGAATATTGAAATAAAAGACATTACTACACATTTATTAATAATATCTCACTTTTAATCACTTTTATCGACTTTTTTTTTTACTGTTTATGTGTCACTTTTATCGACTTTTTCTTTTCTTTTTTAAATGACTACGTTTTACTGTTTATGTCTCACTTTTATCGACTTTTTCTTTTTTAATAGCATTTTCTTAAAATGAATATTAAAATAATTTCCCAATTTTTTTGATTTCTATGTGTTTTTAGTTTTGTGTGTTGAATGAAACTTTTTTTTTTCATTACAACAATAGTTATCGACCCCGGTTCTTTGGCTGACAAACGACATCTGTCGGCGGTTCTTGAAACTAAATTACACGCATTCGCTTCATGTTACTGACATGCAGAAGTGCCAATGGTGCCATAGGTGTTATTGTAAATTAACACTCTTAGCTAATTCCGTAAAATGAGATTCTACTTTTTTTAGGTGAATTTGCATAATATCTCACTTTTATCGCCTTTGTTTTTAATCACTTTTATCGACTTTCTTTTTTACTGTTTTACTGTTTATGTGTCACTTTTATCGACTTTTTTTTCTTTTTTAAATAGCATTTTCTTTTTAAATGACGTTTTTACTGTTTATGAATATTAAAAGAAGAATAATTACTAAACATTTATTAATTAAAAAAAAATGGGTGCTAGTGCACTTATGATCCGCGCTGAAATAACGTTATTATTTAAAAAACCATTCTTAACATGAGGAGAGTGCAAATTCGCCTAAAAAAGTAGAATCTCAGTTTACGGAATTAGCAAAGAGTGTTAATTTACAATAACACCTATGGCACCATTGGCACTTCTGCATGTCAGTAACATGAAGCGAATGCGTGTAATTTAGTTTCAAGAACCGCCGACAGATGTCGTTTGTCAGCCAAAGAACTGGGGTCGATAACTATTGTTGTAATGAAAAAAAAAAAGTTTCATTCAACACACAAAACTAAAAACACATAGAAATCAAAAAAGTTGGGAAATTATTTTAATATTCATTTTAAGAAAATGCTATTAAAAAAGAAAAGAAAAAGTCGATAAAAGTGAGACATAAACAGTAAAACGTAGTCATTTAAAAAAGAAAAGAAAAAGTCGATAAAAGTGACACATAAACAGTAAAACAGTAAAAAAAAAGTCGATAAAAGTGAGATATTATTAATAAATGTGTAGTAATGTCTTTTATTTCAATATTCATAAACAGTAAAACAAAGTCGATAAAAATTCATGATCGTTTAGTTACTATGGCAACTAAAACATGTCCTCCTTTGCTCATGCGTGGGGAGAAGTCAATGTTTTTTTAAGGTGTTCTGCAGGGAACTCTACTCGCGACCAGTACCAAAAAAAAGACCTTATTTTATGAGACAAGGAATTTTGGAACCTCCTTCAAAGAAGAAAACCCGGCAAGAATACCCCAGACATGCGACGCGGCATGCTTCTTAAATCCATCTGCGTGGCTACGGTTTTTTGCTCGCACATGGAGGGAGAGAAAATTCTAAAAGGACTTTAAACGAGAAAAAAAAAAAAAAAGAAAAAAAAAAAAAGAAAGAAAAAGGCACGTGCCTGACTGCCTTTCAATTTGTTAGTAAGCTCCTAAAATTTATTTCATATGAGAGTGTGATTAGGAAAGACTATTTTGCATCATATTATTGTATTCGTTCATGGATACGACATCTTCATTATAAGAACCAGTGTTATTTTTTTCATTAGCGTTTTTTAAATTTAATGCCCGCAAAGGGAAAAATTTGCAACTAATTTTATTGTTAATAAAATGTCTTCTTCGTTTCAAAACAATACCTTTATATTTTATTCCTTACCCCCCCTTTTTATTTCATGCTGTTATTTTTTTTTTTTTCAGGTTAGTTATTTTAGCGTCGAATTTATCTGGAAACAAGATAAATTTCTGACAACTGGAATTTCTCACAAATGGAGGGGGGGGAGCAATTATGTTTTTGTAAAACCATAAGACAAGATATTGCGTGGTGTGACACACTGGTGTGTGTGTGTGTGTGTGTGTGTGTGTGTGTGTGTGTTTCCCACTTTTATAAATACACATTGAGTTTTTTATGGATCGAAATCAAAATAGAAAATAAGGGAAAGCTTTAAAATTCTACTAAAGAACAATTGTAAATATGACCATACTTTTATTTTATTTATTTTTTAAGAGCTGAGCGGACCGTAACCTTTGGCTCCAACCAGCAATATATCTCCATCTCCACCTGAGCAATAGTCCGGCAACACCTGGTAAATATAACGAATTTGTGATGAAATGAAAATAGCCAAATTAAGTTGTGTTGCTAGCTCATCGCTTTCTCTATATAACCTAGTTGGACGATTACATTTTTTCTGTTTTCTTTCTATTTACTTTTCTATTGTTTTTTAACGATGGTGTCATTCCATTATTTGAGCGCTATTTCTTCGAATTCATAAACCGAGCGAATTCTTGGAAAAGACGCGATCGGCTGCTGCTGCTGCTGCGCCACTAAAAGAGAAAAAAAGGAGAAACTTAATTTTACTGAGCGAAAACGACACCTACTCACGCGTGCAAAATGTAAATATTAACAAACTAAACCAGATTAGAAAACTTATTCTTTTTGTACGGTTAAAAAGAGATATTTTAAAAGAAAAAGCGTTTCTTTCGTACGAACTTTGCTGTGTCATTCATTTCAAAAGAAAACCTTAAAAGCAGCTGAAAATCATGTCGTCTGATTCGAATTCCGAAAGTCAAATTTCCGATGTTATGGTGGTAAGTTTTTAACAATTTTTTTTAACGGTATTTATTTTTCTCTCGCCGCGAGAAATGTGAGTCGGAAAGTGGGATTGAAAAGTCAGCGCTTCAGATGAGGAGCAGTAAGATCCTGCAAAAGAGGCCTGGACAGCCTTATCAGCATTCCCCGATAGAGGCGTTCCAGGCGATCTTCTAAAAGAAAGAAGGCAAATCGTGGGAGAGTAGTGGATCTCTTTGAATTGCAGAAGACCAGCATCATCACACCGCAATCATCAGGGAGGCTCATTACAGGAAATCTGAAAGCAAAAATGTTGAAAGCGAAACATTGTTATCGAATATTTAATTTCCAAGTATTTGCTATTTTACTCTTGACTCAGACTGTTTAAAAGAAAATAATTTAATTAAAAAACAAACATTTTATTTGTTTTATTTTATTCAGTGCAATATTTTGATTATTTTTTTTAATTCCTACCTAAAAAAATTGGTTTCCAAAACTTGTTTTAAAACTTTTATGTTAAAATTTCAAACTCAAATTTATGGCTACATTTCTCTTTTCCCGGACCTGTACGAGAGTGCCGGCCCACTAAAAATACATGTTTTACACCTTTTTAAACTTTTTTTTCAACGATTATCTTAAATTACAAACATAGCAGGAAAAAAATTTGATAAAAAACAATTTAATAACTTTTAAGAAGGGTGTTCACGTTCTCATTTTACTTCATTGCTACCTGACATTTCTTCACCGACGTGTCACGTTATAACGAGAAAGTGAATAATCCTCTTAAAAGTCATTAAATTTATTATTTATTTTTCAATTTTTTTTTTTCTGCTAATATGATACTTAATTTTGTAATCTATGATAACTGTTAGAAAAGCTTTAGAAAAAAATGGGACAAGGGGAGAATTGAGCAACAGCATTTTTGGCGGGGTGGGCACTCTCGTACAGGTCCGCCCTCTTTTTTTTTTTTTTTTTCTGTAGCAATTTTTTTTTCATATTTTAAGGAAACTTATTTTTATTTTATTGAATTTATGGGTTTGTATTACTGTACACATAGATTCGAAAAAGTTGTCAAAACACAAATATATAACAAATAAATGTTATCAAAGGCAAGATAAGTTACTTTTCTACCAAACTGGATATATTTTTCGTGTTTTTATTCAATGTAACATGCTTATTCAGCTCGAAAAGCATACAGTGTTTACCGATGTATTGGAAAATTCAAAATGGCGCCCGACACTCTCTTTAACACGGTAAGTTCAGGAAAAGATGTTATAAATAATAAACTAGACAAAATACTGTTAGAAATTCGCTCATTATATGTTACCGTGACATAAGTTGACATATATTCGGTGTTTTTTTAATAGTATTTTGTCTAGTTTATTATTTATAACACTTACCATGTTAAAGAGAGTGTCGGGCGCCATTTTGAATTTTCCAATACATCGGTAAACACTGCATGTTTTTCGAGCTGAATAAACATGTTACATTGAATAATAATAAAAAAAAAATGTACCCAGTTTGGTAGAAAAGTAACTTATCTTGCCTTTGATAATATTTATTTGTTATATATTTGTTTTTTGACAACTTTTTCGAATCTATGTGTACAGTAATACAAACCCCAAATCACATAAACTAGTTTTTAAAAAATCCATTCAACTTGGTCTGTGAGCCGAGCCACATATTTTCAGATGTGTGTGTGTGGGGGGGGGGGGGTTGTCGTCTGATCCATTTTGTTGAAAACTTTTAAAGTTAGTAAAATGGAGATTTCTTCTCCACAAGGAGAATTACGATAAGTAATCTCCGATTAGCTTGCGACGCTTCTCACTGGATATCGATGGAACAAAAAAAAAACAAAAAAAAAAAAAAAAAAAAAAGAAAAGAAAAGAAAACCCCAAAATCAACAACAACAACAACAACAACAACAACAGCAAAAACAGTAGCAGACGATATTCGAATCTAAATATAAATATCTATATAAAGTTATGCGTTTATGTTTAATGTTATATATATAATATGTGTGTGTGCACATGATTCGATCATAAACTGACTAACCAATCATTTTGGAACACAACTACAAGTTTAATTTAATTTTGCAAACGAGTAAAAAGGGACTGAGAACCTTTTTGTAAAGAAAGATTCAAATACCTCGGATTTTTTTTTTTAATTTTCACGATAGATATTCGATATCAATTAATAAATATTCCCCCACAGTTCAGTTTTTTGTTGTCTTTTTGCCGGCAAATTATGGGCATAACCTCTTATTTGAAAATTAAATATTTCAGATTTGCATTAAATTTGATCTATGGTCATAAGATATTTAGCAGATTCCCTAAATTTTAATTCCATCTTTAAATCCCTTAAGCTTTACATTTGAAACATTTTTTTAGAATTAAAATCATGTAATGGATCAGAATTAGAATCAAAATTATAGAGTTAAAGTTTAGTAGTATTTTCATCGTCATAAGGGAATGTAAAAATAGTTACAAAATTGTTCGGTTTGGTTAAAATTAATTCTACCGGAAAGAAATACGTTTAACACAACATTTCCCCTAACAAAGATTAAAATAAAAAATATAATGCTATGTGTTATAATGCCTTATGTCTAATATGATTATTTTAATTTTGATAAAAATCAATTTCATCATTTTGATAAAAAAAAAGAAAATTAAGGAATCTTCATTTGTATCTAATGACTTTAAATTAAATCGATATTGTTGCAGTTTTTTTATGATGATTGACCTTACAACTACGACATAGGCAAAAAAGGTACCGGTAATGATGAAGAAGAAATCATCAACATCATATTATATGAATCTCCTATTGTTGACATTGGTTTTCCCAATATTTTTCAAATCAGAATTCTTTCTAGAAAGACATTGGGTTCTTATGGGAGGGACCACGTGAAAGCTTTCAGCATCCTAAGTGAAAGTGATTTTATGAAATGAATTAGATTCGAACTTGGAGCATCCAGGTTGTCAGTCTGTCGTTAACCACCTGATCACCATTGTGATACTATAAAGTGGCCCTAGGGTGGATTTGAGAGCCACTAAGTGCTAAGGGGAGGTAGACAAAGGAAGAGGAGATAGTTTAAAGTAAACAAAGAAATCGGAAATATCCTACAAGAGACAAAGAGATAGGAAATAGCTTAGAATAAACAAAGAAATCAGAAATATTCTACAATAGACAAAGAGATAGGAAATAGCTTAGAATAAACAAAGAAATCAGAAAGATCCAACAATTAACAATAGAGAGGAAATAGCTTAGAATAAACCAAAAAATCGGAAATATCCTACAATAGACAAAGGGATAGGGAATAGCTTAGAAAAACAAAGAAATCGGAAATATCCTACAATTAACAATAGATAAGAAGTAGCAAACAATAACAATAGACACCTATTGATAAAACAGGGAAGGGCAGCTTCCGGTAGCCAGGGTGGGGTGGACGACCAGTGATACCAACATAGAGGGGACAGTCAGTTGAGATCTAGATGCCTGTCGTGGCGGATGGAAGTTGGACAGACAATTGATGTTCGGCGCGGCAGATGGAAGTTGGACAGACAGTTGACATCTAGATGCCCGTCGCGGCGGATGGAAGTTGGACAGTTACAGTTAACATCTAGATGTGCTAGGCAGCAGATGGAAGTTGGATAGTGACAGTTGAGATCTAGATTCACTAGACAGCGGTTGGAAGTTGGACAGTGATAGTTGAACAGTTATAGAATTGACTGTGAAATAGAGACGTGGACAATTTTAGAGTTGACTGTGAAACAGAGATAGACAAATGTAACATCGATAGAACAGGAGAGGACACACACACCACTCACACGTCCAACAGTCAATTTATATGTGAACATTGGCGTTTGTGTTTTTCCTTTCTTTGTTCATATTTCTATTTTATGAACCGTGTGTGTTCTCATCGACAGTCGCCAACGGGAAAAGGGCGATCCGGCCAACAAAAGAACAGTCAAACGAAAAATCCACAATACACGACGTTGGGAGCCAGCGATCTGACGAGGGAGACACATTGAGGTTACACCATCACTTTCCAAAAAAGAGGTTGTTGCAAAGGGGTCGAAAGGTGTGAAGGTGCTAATTAATCATACAACTAATAAAGTAGACACAAAGCAAGGAAAGTGATTGCAATAGCAAAGAGAGACAACAAACACAGATGTTTGGTTTAAGACAATTGGATATTGTGTTTTATTGTTTAGCAAGAAAAAACATAAAATGTATGACAATTCGATAAGGTATGGCATAAGGGTCTAAGCTATGCTATAACTGGAAATGTTTTCTCAATTATTAAATCATTAAATCATTTCTCTCTGATAGACTCATAAGAGTAGTGGTTGATGAGGCCCACAGTATTAATGCTGGAGTCCCTCAGGGGTCCATCTTGGGCCCAACTCTCTTCCTGATCTACATCAATGATCTCCCAAAACACATACTTAAATCATTTGTTGACATCTATGCTGATGACACGACCATCTATGGTAACACATCAAAGGCTGTAAATGACAAAGTTCTCTCTGATTCTCTCTCCTCTGATCTTGAGCACATGGTCCAGTGGGAAAGAGGTGGCTGGTCACTTTTAATACATCTAAAACCAAGCTCCTATCTTTACATCATCAACGCTCTGGTCCCCATCTGGCATCAATTGAAATGGATGGCTCTCGTCTTGGAGAGGCTCCATGTTTTGACAAGCGTCTGGGCTTGACCTTTACTCCTGATCTGAAATTGAACACATACATCAAGTCTGTTGCCAAGGTTGCTGCGAAAATGGTAGGATCCTTCTACCGATCCAAAAGATATCTCACTACTGATGCAATTCTCTATCTGTATAAAAGCCAAGTACGTCCAAGGATGGAATACTGTTGCCACATCTGGGCAGGAGCTGCTAAAAGCAGCCTATTCTGCCTTCAATCTCTTCCCTGCAATCTCTCTCTTACAGAAGAGACGTTGCGAGCCTGTCTTTGTTTTATCGTTATTTCCATGGCAAGTGTTCGTCTGAGCGCCAATATTTCACGAAAAACACTCGTCTAGCTGAAACCACAGTAATTTTCCCCACTCTTTATCTGTGCCTAAATCAAAACGTAGATTCCATGAACAAAGCTTCTTTCTTAGAAGTGCACGCCTGGAGAACTCTCTTCCATTTGCCTGTTTCCTACCTGACTACAACTTGGATGTCTTCAAGTCCAACATAAACAAATTCCTTATGAACCGCCCCCTTAAGTAGGACACTTTATCAAATCTCCAATACTACCCCATCGATTACTGTACACGCAATAACCCTTAAACCCGAGTAGTGTCCGGGCCTTGATAAATGGTGACCTCCATGTAAAAAAAAAAAAAAAAAAATTGTTTATCAGGGTCAACCAGAATGAGAACAGGCGTCTCATGGTCTTGAAATGTTGCTGAGGTAGGTTGACATGTTTCAGGTTGATTTGAGTTTTATTGATGAGGCATAATGCTGGAGCTGGTAACCAGGCGTAATGGGCACTAGAATTGGCAGTTGGAGATCAGTGGTCACTGGAAACCAGTAGCTGGATGTCAGTGGGCACTGGAACGGGCAGTTGGATGTCAAGGGCCATGGTAGCTGGTGGCTGGAAATGCTGGAACTGCAGGCACTGTAGGAGTAAGCTGGAGTTGCTAGAAGCTGCAGGAGTGAACTGGAGTCGTTGTAGGAGTGAATTAGAGTTGCTGGCAGCTGTAGGAATCAACTGGAGTTGCTGGAAGCTACTGGGAGCAGCAGGAATGAGCTGGGGCTGCTGGAGACTGCAATAACTAGAGTGGCAGGCCGTGAGGGGGAGTTCCGGGAGGCATGCAGCTGTAGAGAGTAGAATGTATATGACATTAGTAGTTTGTTGAGAAGCCCTTAAAAAGTTTGTTGAGAAGCCCTTAAAAAGTTTGTTGAGAAGCCCTTAAAAAGTTTGGGTACTGTTGCTGCTACCCGTGGTTCCCATGGCGACTGAGTCTGCTGCCTTGACAAGAGTTGAAAAGAATTTGCTGTGAAGCTGCTGTCTTTATGGAGAGCTGTTCATACTACAGGTTCCACAGCCAGTGATTGTCATGCTAAACAAATGAATGACAATCATTAGTTTAAGGCTAGATTACTTGGATGTTTATTGCATATATTTTATTTTCTGTCCATAAATAAAAAAAAATCTCTTATTTTGTTTGTTTTTTTTTTGCAAAAAATTGTGTTTTGTGTTTTTTCTTTGTTGTTGAAGAAAAAAGTTGTTGCTGTTTTTAGCACACATCATCATGATGTGTTTCTGGAAGTGTCGGTCTTTTGCTGATAGGGATTCAAGTTTATTGACATAGTTGGAACAGTGATTTGAAACCATGACAAGCCCTCTCCCTGGGATCATTATTAATTACCAAAGAAATAATATGGAAGACATTCGTATCAAAGTTATGTGCAGATGTGTGTGAATGTATCTGCAAGGATCGTCAAATTGATTAGTGCAAATGAGTCTACAATGTTGATGAGAAAATTTGGTGGCGTACGTTAGTTGGAAGTGATGAGTGAGTGAAAGTGGGTCTGCCCGATCATTTGATTTTTTTGTTAGTCTGCAGAGTGCAATAGGTGAGTGCAAGTGATTTTGCACTTATTGATTGTGTGGTCGGTGTTGTAGAGTGAATTGTCAAGATTGATGGTACATTATGGTTAAAGTAAGTTGTACAAGGTTTGCAAGTGAGTCTGCAAGATCAAGTACAAGTCAGCCTGTACTGATGTTGGAGTACGTCATTTGAAGTGATTGGGTCCCCTTTGCATTGATTAAAGACAATAGGATATCATGTTTTATTGTTTGCCAAGAAAAAGATAAAATATATTACTTGGATCAACCTGAGGCACATCATCCTACCTCAGGGACGCAATAATTTCAATACAGTAAGACGTTCGTTCTCACTCTGGCTTATCCTGATATCCATTGCCGTACATTCTAACTTTTTTTTGGTAAAAATAAAACATGATATTCTATTATCTTTAACTGAACGTCTGTGTTTGCCACCTTTCTTTGCTATTGCTATCACTTTCCTTGCCTTGTGGATACTTTATTAATTATATGGTCGATTGAAACCTCCACCTTAAAATTCAGTTGAGCAGTGTAAAAATGATCAAGACCACATTTGCATGTACCAAAAAGGTAATAACATGGAAATAAACTGAAGTGGTTTTGTCACTAAAAACAAAAAACTGGAAGGTAAGAATTACGTTACTGGAAGAAAAAAGGACAGGAATATTGTCGTTATAGACAAGACCAAAGCAAGGATGCCTCATTGGGGTTTTATTTGGATTCATCCATGCTATATAACAAGGTGCCTCAGATAAGTTCAAACTATGGAGACATGACCTGGACCTTCAAGAAGCTGGAACAGGAGCTGGATATTGAAGGCCACTGAAACAGGAGGCCAGATGTCAATGGTCACTGGAACTGAAGAAAAAACTGGAATAGGAGCAAGAGCGACAGGAGTCAGCGCAGGAAGTTACAGACTGGGATGGGAGCAAACGATATATTCACATTTTCAAATGAGGAAATTATGCACCTCCTTTCCAAAGCCCGTGTAGAATACTTCAGAAATACTGAAATTTTGGGAATACTTATTAATATCTATTAAAATTTCACAAGAACTAGTTTTCACAAAGGTTTTCCTCTACCCTTTTATCTTCTTTGTAAAAAATTAAATTAAATATGGTGTACTTTACCTGCCTTTACACCTCGCAGCTGTGTTATAAAATTCATAATGGTGTGTATGTGTACATAAGAGAAATAAATTAAAATACTGGAATCCATTTTTTGATTGTAAAATGCATGAATCTTGTCCACTAGCATAATTTATTGACTCTTGTAATATATATATATATATATATATATATATATATATATATATATATATATATATATAATAGGACAACAAGAGTATGAAATGAAGGCACAAAACTATATATTGATAGATATAGAATGGATCATTTATTGAGTTATGGAATACAGGCAAAATTTGGAGGATAGAAGGGACTCTTCATGCCAGGACATTTCGAAGCATAATGCTTCTCATCAGAAGAGTAGAGAAGGTGCTAGGTAGCATGGGGAAGATGCGGCGTCTAGCGTAAGGTTCATTAGGGATGAAAAATATTAAGAGGAATTAAAGAATGTTGGGGAAAGCTTTATTGAATTCTAAATAAATAAGGAGAAGTTTATTATATATAGTATGATATATAAAAATATATATGGTCTTTAACATAGTATTGACATTAAGGGGTATATGTTTTATGGTTAAATAGGGGGTGTATTGTTGCTGCGTGGTAATTTATTTTAATGGTTTGTGGGGTGTCTATTTTCTATGGAGTGGGTAATTTTGATTAAATTTGATTAGTGCCACCTAAACGGCAAATGGTGGCTATAAATTCGCTTATAATTTTTTTTTTTTGTGGAGGGGGGGGGTTATGCAAGGTTGTAAAACTGAAAGGTAATATGCAGCAATATATTTATAAGTTTCTACTGTTAGGATATAGGGAGTATGATCATAAGGGGGTGGCCGGAGATTAGGGTAGCAATGACTATGAGTGCATATAACTTGATGCAAAGGTTAAGTATACATATTGATGTCAAAGTGGGGGAGTGAGGAAACCATTGCTACTTATGAGAGTGGTAAAAATATACCAAATAATAGTAAGGTAAATATAGTAGTACGAAGGATAATAGTAATGACAATTATAATGATAGTAGTAATAATAAAGCTGAAAATAAATTAGATGTAAAATTGAATATTAAAAAAATATATATATATATATATATATATATATATATAAAGTTAAAGGCAAAATTAAAAGTAAACATTAAAATTAAACATTAACTATAATGTTACGGATAGTTGTGATAAAATTAACTTCAAAATTACTGTTAATAATGGAGCCTCTTGTGATGAAAATTACCCGTAGCTGGACTGGTTCAACTGTATTCAAATCTAAGTTATATTATCATTAGGAAGTAGCATCTAGATGGAACGCTTGTCTGGTAGTCGGAGGGGGTAAGATTGTGGAATTGATCTTTCTCTTTTCCTTTTACATTAAGCTATATATATATATATATATATATATATATATATATATATATATATATATATATATATATATATATATATATATATATATATATATTTAATTATTTATTCGAGGGTAAACATTTACATATAGTTGCTACAAACAGTCATCTGTTTCACTACAATACCACTGCTACCATATGTAACTGTTTACCCTCGAATAAATAATCAAAAATATTTTGCTCTTGTTATTGAGCACTATCTAACAACCTCGTTGTATTCATTAGTCCCGGCTTTTGAACATCTCAAACCTGAATATATATATATATATATATATATATATATATGATGTGATGTGTTGGAATTTCACAAGGCTTTGAGATTTTAGTCTTGCAGGCTTGAAAAGTCCCCCATCATAATGGTACCTAATGTCAACTCTCAGGTTAATTGGGGGAAGTTCGTGCAACATTGCAGCAAGATATAAGGAAAAAAGAGTAAGTGCAAGGACATAGCTTTTTTTTAGGTAACTGGAAAATTTTTTGTTTCCTTGCCCTGGTGTGATACATACCCTGACATGCCGTCATGCAGTGCCTGGATGCGTTCTACAAAGTGGATTGGGCAACCAAATTGCTTGAGAACTTTCCACATTGCATCCCTTGAAACACTATCGAATGCTTTTTGTAGGTCAAAAAAGAGGTGTTTCTGTTGTTCCCTGCTTTTCTCCTGCAGCTAGCACAGAAAATCATATCTATTGTCCCCCAAAAGGCATGGAAGCCACACTGAGATTCTGGGAGGACGGATTCCATGACTTGCAGCAAGCGATTCACTAGTATGCGGGCAAAGATTTTTCCCACTATGGACAAAAGAGCAATCCCACAAAGAAGATGGTTACTATTACTGCGTCTTTAAGATCCTTTGGTACTTGACGTTCTTCCCACATCTTAAGAATGAGAATGAATAGTCTTGTTTTCAGATGTTGTCTACTATGGTGGATAAGTTCGAATGGGATATTATCAGGCCCTGGGGCTTTATTTACTTTCATTTGCTCCATCGCAATTAGAAATTCTGTAAATGATGGTGGTGCATTCATCCATAATTGTGCTGGGTACTGTGGGACCATTTTGAGAAAGTCCTCATCTGCAGAAGATTCTTTATTGAGTAAAGTGGCAAAATGCTCCTTCCAATGATTGATTGTGGATCGTCGAGGATGGTGGCATTGTTTACTGCAAGTAGTGTTCCGGTTGAGGATCTTATAGGGCCAAAAATTTGTTTTTACACCCACATGGAAATTTCTAAGGTCGCGGGCTTCTGCAAAACCCTCCAGTTCTAAAGCTTTCAGCTGCCACCATTTGTTTTCTAGTTCCCATAATCTTGATTGACACTGTTTTTTGCAGTTTCTGTAGATGTTGGTCTTATGCCGGCTTTGAAGATCTTGTTCATGAACATGGCGGGCGTTTATCTTTTCTTGAATTAGTTGATTAATTTCAGCACAGTTTTCATCAAACCAGTCTTGATTTTTCTTTTTCTTTAAACGGACTGTGACTTTGGCTGATTCATTAATAATCTTACTGATTGAAACTCATTCTTCTTCAATGTTGCAAGAATTGTTTGGGTTTATACAAAGTTGTTGTTTGATGGTGTGTTGGTATTTTGTTTTTACCTCTGTTAGGTGAAGTTTTGAGGTTATATTTTTTCCAAGGTTGCTGTTTTAATGCAAATTTAGGATCAGTTCAACAGTCATCTACACTTAGTGCTGATTTAGTAATGTGGATATCCTTTTTATCTTTCTGACGGATGATGACATAATCTAGAAGGTGCCAATGCTGAGATTGAGGATGTTTCCACGTAGTCTTAAATCTATTTGGGAGCTAGAACTGAGTGCTTATAATGAATAGCTCAAATTCTGAGCAAAGTCCTAACAGGCGGCCGTTTGAGTTGCATTTATCAAGTCCATGCTTCCCAATGACAGAGTTCCAGAGTCTATGGTCTTTCCCTATTCTCACATTAAAGTCAACCAGCAGCATTAATTTGTCGCATGGTTGGGCAGCTTGCCAAGCTGCTGGTAAAATTCTTGTTTCACTTCACAGTTGGTATCTAGCGTTGGTGCATATGCCAAAATGACAGTAATGAAGTTATCAGAAGGCAGTGAAACTCTAAGAGACATAAGTCTCTCATTTACAACTGTTGGTGTGAGCTGATGATCATGCACGATATGTGACTTTATAGCAAAGCCAACTCCGTGTATTCTTTTTTCATCTTTATCCTTCCCTTCCAAAAGAAGGTGTATCCTGAGCCTTTTACTTCTAGTTTACCCTCCTCTGAGAGTCAGGTCTCATTTAGTGCACCAATGTCTATGTTAAGAGCCACAAGTTCCTTTAAAACGAGAGCAGTTCGTGCTGGTCTGTGCATGTCATTGAGGTCTAGCAAGGTTATTATGTTCCATGTACCAAAGCTTAGATATGTGGATTTGTTTTTTGAATTTTTCTGCTTTCGACCGCAAAATAAGGTGTCCCACTGGATGCGGCTTTCCAATCAGGCACAGTTGTGACTTCTGATTTTTAGCCCACATTTTCTAGGGCTTTCCCTATTCAGGGTGGGCAGCAGTTGTCCTCAATAGGCCTGCCCAGTGGTAGATGCAGGACCTAACCTCCGAGTAGTCACAGTTCCAAGAGAGGGCGACCATCACACGTCCATCATCAGACTAGGAGTTCCGAGTTTCACCAAAACCCGTTCCTTTCGCCCTTGTCCCATTGCCACTGGTCTTGTCGTAGAAGAGAGAAAAAAAGGGAATTAAGCAGTAGAAGAGAGAGAAAATCAAAACAGAGGAAAGAAGGAATAATCATTGGCATATTAATTTGTTTAGGGTGGGCATCAACTTGCCAGGAGGAAACCCACACACTGTGACTCCACAACCTTCCTTTGTGGCACTTGTGGGGGTGATGTTCGATATCAGAGAAAGGGGGTTGTAACATACAGCAAGACAAGAAAACAGTTTGTTTGTTTGTTAACCGCCTCATAGCCAGTCCGTCTGGCTATTGAGATTTTTTTAAGTCAAAGTTTTCCTTCTCCTAGCCTTATCCCGGCCAAGGGATCCGCAAGGCAGTGGAGCAGGGGTTGGTGGTGTGTCAAGATGTGTCCACATGTTGGTGAGCCATGGCATATTTTTTTTTTCTTTTGGTGTCAGTAAAGATAGTGGAGATATTAGGTCCCGTACAATTTATCACAGCATGATGGAGGGGGAAAGACGGAGTTTTTTTATTTTATAAAACTTTTATTTTTATGTTTTCAATTTTCTGAATATTCCACTAAATGTTCAGATCAAATAAGTTCTATGCTATTTTTTTTCCATATTTATATTAACAATATATATATATTTATATTAATATAGAACAGAAAAATCATGGAAGTTATATACATCAACTTTATCCAAATATCAAGTAGAGTATTCAGAAAACTGACAAAAGCACTTATGAAACAAAAAACTATCTAAATATATTTACTTTTATATATACATACATACATATATATTGCTAATCCTATTTATATGTACTACGAAATTGTCAGTCACATTTACATGTACTAAAACATTGCCAATCACATTTACATGTACTAAAACATTGGCAATCACATTTACATGTACTTCAACATTGCTAATCACATTTACATGTACTACAATATTGCCAATCACATTTACATGTATTACAATATTGCCAATCACATTTACATGTACTACAATATTGCCAATCACATTTACATGTACTACAATATTGCCAATCACATTTACATGTACTACAATATTGCCAATCACATTTACATGTATTACAACATTGCCAATCACATTTACATGTACTTCAACATTGCTAATCAAATTTACATGTACTAAAACATTGCCAACCACATTTACATGTACTTCAACATTGCCAATCACATTTAAATGTACTAAAACATTGCCAATCACATTTACATGTACTTAAACATTGCCAACCACATTTACATGTACTTCGACATTGCCAATCACATTTACATGTACTACAACATTGCCAATCACATTTACATGTACGAAAACATTGCCAATCACATTTACATGTATTACAACATTGCTAATCACATTTACATGTACTAAAACATTGCCAATCACATTTACATGTACTTCGACATTGCCTATCACATTTAAATGTACTAAAACATTGCCAATCACATTTACATGTACTAAAACATTGCCAATCACATTTAAATGTAATTCAACATTGCTAATCACATTTACATGTACTACAACATTGCCAATCACATTTACATGTACTAAAACATTGCCAATCACATTTACATGTATTACAACATTGCCAATCACATTTACATGTATTACAACATTGCCAATCACATTTACATGTACTAAAACATTGCCAATCACATTTACATGTACTAAAACATTGCCAATCACATTTACATGTACTAAAACATTGCCAATCACATTTACATGTACTAAAACATTACCAATCACATTTACATGTACTTAAACATTGCCAATCACATTTACATGTATTACAACATTGCCAATCACATTTACATGTATTACAACATTGCCAATCACATTTACATGTACTAAAACATTGCCAATCACATTTACATGTACTTCAACATTGCCAATCACATTTACATGTATTACAACATTGCCAATCACATTTACATGTATTACAACATTGCCAATCACATTTACATGTACTTCAACATTGCAAATCACATTTACATGTACTAAAAAATTGCCAATCACATTTACATGTATTACAACATTGCCATTCACATTTACATGTATTACAACATTGCCAATCACATTTACATGCACTAAAACATTGCCAATCACATTTACATGTATTACAACATTGCCAATCACATTTACATGTACTAAAACATTGCCAATCACATTTACATGTATTAAAACATTGCCAATCACATTTACATGCACTAAAACATTGCCAATCACATTTACATGTATTACAACATTGCCAATCACATTTACATGTACTAAAACATTGCCAATCACATTTACATGTATTACAACATTGCCAATCACATTTACATGTATTACAACATTGCCAATCACATTTACATGTACTAAAACATTGCCAATCACATTTACATGTAATAAAACATTGACAATCACATTTACATGTATTACAACATTGCCAATCACATTTACATGTATTACAACATTGCCAATCACATTTAGATGTATTACAACATTGCCAATCACATTTACATGTACTAAAACATTGCCAATCACATTTACATGTAATACAAAATTGCCAATCACATTTACATGTACTAAAACATTACCAATCACATTTACATGTACTAAAACATTACCAATCACATTTACACGTACTAAAACAATGTTGTAATACATGTAAATGTGATTGGCAATGTTGTAATACATGTAAATGTGATTGGCAATGTTGAAGTACATGTAAATGTGATTGGCAATGTTTTAGTACATGTAAATGTGATTGGCAATGTTGTAATACATGTAAATGTGATTGGCAATGTTGTAATACATGTAAATGTGATTTGCAATGTTTTAGTACATGTAAATGTGATTGGCAATGTTGAAGTACATGTAAATGTGATTAGCAATGTTTTAGTACATTTAAATGTGATTGGCAATGTTTTAGTACATGTAAATGTGATTGGCAATGTTTTAGTACATGTAAATGTGATTGGCAATGTTGTAATACATGTAAATGTGATTGGCAATGTTTTAGTACATGTAAATGTGATTGGCAATGTTTTAGTACATGTAAATGTGATTGGCAATATTGTAATACATGTAAATGTGATTGGCAATGTTTTAGTACATGTAAATGTGATTGGCAATGTTGTAATACATGTAAATGTGATTGGTAATGTTTTAGTACATGTAAATGTGATTAGCAATGTTGTAATACATGTAAATGTGATTGGCAATGTTTTAGTGCATGTAAATGTGATTCGCAATGTTGTAATACATGTAAATGTGATTGGCAATGTTGTAATACATGTTGTAATACATGTAAATGTGATTGGCAATGTTGTAATACATGTGAATCACATTTACATGTATTACAACATTGCCATTCACATTTACATGCATGACAACATTGCCAATCACATTTACATGTACTAAAACATTGCCAATCACATTTACATGTACTTCAACATTGCCAATCACATTTACATGTACTAAAACATTGCCAATAACATTTACATGTAATACAAAATTGCCAATCACATTTACATGTACTAAAACATTACCAATCACATTTACATGTACTAAAACATTGCCAATCACATTTACATGTATTACAACATTGCCAATCACATTTACATGTATTACAACATTGCTAATCACATTTACATGTATTACAACATTGCCAATCACATTTACATGTACTAAAACATTGCCAATCACATTTACATGTACTTCAACATTGCCAATCACATTTACATGTATTACAACATTGCCAATCACATTTACATGTATTACAACATTGCCAATCACATTTACATATACTAAAACATTGCCATTCACATTTACATGTATTACAACATTGCCAATAACATTTAAATGTATTACAACATTGCCATTCACATTTAAATGTATTACAACATTGCCATTAACATTTACATGTATTACAACATTGCCAATCACATTTACATGTACTAAAACATTGCCAATCACATTTACATGTATTACAACATTGCCAATCACATTTACATGTATTAAAACATTGCCATTCAAATTTACATGTATTATAACATTGCCAATCAGATTTACATGTATTACAACATTGCCAATCACATTTAAATGTATTACAACATTGCCATTCACATTTACATGTAATACAAAATTGCCAATCACATTTACATGTACTAAACCATTGTCAATCACATTTACATGTACTAAAACATTGCCAATCACATTTAAATGTATTACAACATTGCCATTCACATTTACATGTATTACAACATTGCCAATCACATTTACATGTACTAAAACATTGCCAATCACATTTACATGTATTACAACATTGCCAATCACATTTACATGTACTAAAACATTGCAAATCACATTTACATGTACTAAAACATTGCCAATCACATTTACATGTACTTCAACATTGCCAATCACATTTACATGTACTAAAACATTGCCAATAACATTTACATGTATTACAACATTGCCAATCACATTTACATGTACTTCAACATTGCAAATCACATTTAAATGTACTAAAACATTGCCAATCACATTTACATGTATTACAACATTGCCAATCACATTTACATGTACTAAAACATTGCCAATCACATTTACATGTACTAAAACATTGCCAATCACATTTACATGTATTACAACATTGCCAATCACATTTACATGTACTTCAACATTGCAAATCACATTTAAATGTACTAAAACATTGCTAATCACATTTACATGTACTTCAACATTGCCAATCACATTTACATGTACTTCAACATTGCTAATCACATTTACATGTACTAAAACATTGCTAATCACATTTACATGTACTTCAACATTGCCAATCACATTTACATGTACTAAACATTTGCCAATCACATTTACATGTACTAAAACATTCCCAATCACATTTACATGTATTACAACATTGCTAATCACATTTACATGTATTACAACATTGCCAATCACATTTAAATGTACTAAAACATTGCTAATCACATTTACATGTACTTCAACATTGCCAATCACATTTACATGTACTTCAAAATTGCTAATCACATTTACATGTATTACAACATTGCTAATCACATTTACATGTACTAAAACATTGCCAATCACATTTACATGTACTAAACATTTGCCAATCACATTTACATGTACTAAAACATTGCCAATCAAATTTACATGTGCTAAAACATTGCCAATCACATTTACATGTACTACAATATTGCTAATCACATTTACATGTACTAAAACATTGCCAATCACATTTACATGTACTAAAACATTGCCAATCACATTTACATGTATTAAAACATTGCCAATCACATTTACATGTATTACAACATTGCCAATCACATTTACATGTACTAAAACATTACCAATCAAATTTACATGTACTTCAAATTGCTAATCACATTTACATGTATTACAACATTGCTAATCACATTTACATGTACTAAAACATTGCCAATCACATTTACATGTACTAAACATTTGCCAATCACATTTACATGTACTAAAACATTGCCAATCACATTTACATGTACTAAAACATTGCCAATCACATTTGCATGTACTAAAACATTGCCAATCACATTTACATGTACTAAAACATTGCCAATCACATTTACATGTACTATAACATTGCCAATCACATTTACATGTACTTCAACATTGCCAATCACATTTACATGTACTAAAACATTGCTAATCACATTTACATGTACTAAAACATTGCCAATCACATTTACATGTACTAAAACATTGCCAATCACATTTACATGTACTAAAACATTGCCAATCACATTTACATGTACTAAAACATTGCCAATCACATTTACATGTACTAAAACATTGACAATCACATTTACATGTACTAAAACATTGCCAATCACATTTACATGTACTAAAACATTGCCAATCACATTTGCATGTACTAAAACATTGCCAATCACATTTACATGTACTAAAACATTGCCAATCACATTTACATGTACTAAAACATTGCCAATCACATTTACATGTACTAAAACATTGCCAATCACATTTACATGTACTAAAACATTGCTAATCACATTTACATGTACTAAAACATTGCCAATCACATTTACATGTACTAAACATTTGCCAATCACATTTACATGTACTAAAACATTGCCAATCACATTTACATGTACTAAAACATTGCCAATCACATTTACATGTACTAAAACATTGCCAATCACATTTACATGTACTTCAACATTGCCAATCACATTTACATGTATTACAACATTGCCAATCACATTTACATGTATTACAACATTGCCAATCACATTTACATGTACTAAACCATTGCCAATCACATTTACATGTACTTCAACATTGCCAATCACATTTACATGTATTACAACATTGCCAATCACATTTACATGTATTACAACATTGCCAATCACATTTACATATACTGAAACATTGCCATTCACATTTAAATGTATTACAACATTGCCATTCACATTTACATGTATTACAACATTGCCAATCACATTTACATGTACAAAAACATTTCCAATCACATTTACATGTGTTACAACATTGCCAATCACATTTACATGTATTAAAACATTGCCATTCAAATTTCCATGTAGTATAACATTACCAATCAGATTTACATGTATTACAACATTGCCAATCACATTTAAATATATTACAACATTGCCATTCACATTTACATGTAATACAAAATTGCCAATCACATTTACATGTACTAAAACATTGCCAATCACATTTACATGTATTACAACATTGCCAATCACATTTACATGTACTAAAACATTGCTAATCACATTTACATGTACTAAAACATTGCCAATCACATTTACATGTACTAAAACATTGCCAATCACATTTACATGTACTTCAACATTGCCAATCATATTTACATGTACTAAAACATTGCTAATCACATTTACATGTATTACAACATTGCCAATCACATTTACATGTACTAAAACATTGCTAATCACATTTACATGTACTAAAACATTGCCAATCACATTTACATGTACTAAAACATTGCCAATCACATTTACATGTATTACAACATTGCCAATCACATTTACATGTACTAAAACATTGCCAATCACATTTACATGTACTAAAACATTGCCAATCACATTTACATGTACTAAAGCATTGCCAATCACATTTACATGTACTAAAACATTGCTAATCACATTTACATGTATTACAACATTGCCAATCACATTTACATGTACTAAAACATTGCTAATCACATTTACATGTACTAAAACATTGCCAATCACATTTACATGTACTAAAACATTGCTAATCACATTTACATGTATTACAACATTGCCAATCACATTTACATGTACTAAAACATTGCTAATCACATTTACATGTACTAAAACATTGCCAATCACATTTACATGTACTAAAGCATTGCCAATCACATTTACATGTACTTCAACATTGCCAATCACATTTACATGTATTAAAACATTGCCAATCACATTTACATGTATTACAACATTGCCAATCACATTTACATGTACTAAAACATTGCTAATCACATTTACATGTACTAAAACATTGCCAATCACATTTACATGTACTAAAACATTGCCAATCACATTTACATGTACTAAAACATTGCCAATCACATTTACATGTACTAAAACATTGCTAATCACATTTACATGTATTACAACATTGCCAATCACATTTACATGTACTAAAACATTGCTAATCACATTTACATGTACTAAAACATTGCTAATCACATTTACATGTACTAAAGCATTGCCAATCACATTTACATGTACTAAAACATTGCTAATCACATTTACATGTATTACAACATTGCCAATCACATTTACATGTACTAAAACATTGCTAATCACATTTACATGTACTAAAACATTGCTAATCACATTTACATGTACTAAAGCATTGCCAATCACATTTACATGTACTAAAACATTGCTAATCACATTTACATGTATTACAACATTGCCAATCACATTTACATGTACTAAAACATTGCTAATCACATTTACATGTACTAAAACATTGCCAATCACATTTACATGTACTAAAACATTGCTAATCACATTTACATGTATTACAACATTGCCAATCACATTTACATGTACTAAAACATTGCTAATCACATTTACATGTACTAAAACATTGCCAATCACATTTACATGTACTAAAGCATTGCCAATCACATTTACATGTACTTCAACATTGCCAATCACATTTACATGTATTAAAACATTGCCAATCACATTTACATGTATTACAACATTGCCAATCACATTTACATGTACTAAAACATTGCTAATCACATTAACATGTACTAAAACATTGCCAATCACATTTACATGTACTAAAACATTGCCAATCACATTTACATGTACTAAAACATTGCCAATCACATTTACATGTATTACAACATTGCCAATCACATTTACATGTACTAAAACATTGCCATTCACATGTACATGTACTAAGACATTGCCAATCACATTTACATGTATTAAAACATTGATAATCACATTTACATGTACTAAAATATTGCCAGTCACATTTACATGTGGTACAATATTACTAATCACATTTATATGTGGTACAACATTACTAATCCCATTTACATGTACTACAACATTGCCAATCACATTTACATGTGGTACAACATTACTAATCACATTTACATGTACTACAACTTTGCTAATCACAATTACATGTAGTACAACATTACTAATCACATTTACATGTGGTACAACATTACTCATCCCATTTACGTGTACTACAACATTACCAATCACATTTACACGTGGTACAACATTACTTATCACATTTACATGTACTACAACTTTGCTAATCACATTTACATGCTCTGCAACTTTGCTAATCAAATGTATATGTACAACCACTTCACAAATCATATCTACAGATACTACTACATTGCCAATCATATCTACATGTACTACCTCATTGCAAATCACATCACGCCCCTCTCACTTGATCTCCCCTTCTCCCTCACCTTCTCCTCTTATGTAAACACAAAATAATAAAATCTCCTCAAAATATGTAATAGTATTCTAATTGGTAAACATTGGCGCATTACTTACAGAAAAACAGTTAATTAAACTGCAGTCCCTGTTAAGCCACACAATTTTTTTAATTGACCCATTTTTTTCCGACATAATTCCCCCTCCACTTGGAGTGCTTTTCTTTTCTTCTGATTTTATTTCTTTTTCATATAATCTTAAATTGCCCGCAAGAGATTTGTGTACCACATGAGATGGCAGTTTGTTGTGCGAAGGCACATTTAACTGCCGTCGTTTATGCTACTGCGGGCACACGCATAGCGTAAAAGGAAGCTGCAAAATTGCGGAAAATAGTACTTGTTTTCAGGGGTTTATACCATACAAGTGATAAATTTGCGATGTGTTAAATTATCAGATTCATTGTCAGCGACCTCGAATACCCCTAAAAAAAAAAAAATTAGAGTGGTCGGTGTTCTGTTGTAGCGTAGTATTATATTTACCGAAATAATTAATGTTCAATCGATAATAATCCACTGAAAAACTGATAGAAGACTATATATATATATATATATATATATATATATATATATATATATATATATATATGAGTCTTTTTTTAGTTTTTTCAATGGATTATTATCGATTGGTAGAGTTTTCAAAGGTCAAATCATTGAACTTTGACCCCTTAACAACCAAATTTCTGGTCGAAAACGGATCACAAAGATTTCCCCAAATCTCAGTACCCTGTATATCAAATTTCGAGTCTGTAGACTTAAAATTGACAGAGGTGTTGCGTAAGGAAATGTACACACACACACACACACACACACACACACACACGTTCACTTTTATAGATATATAGATAAGAGGTGTGTACCAACTGAAAATAGAAAGAGAATACAAGAAATTAAAATAAGTTAAAAAAATGTAAATGAGAAATAAAATATTCGTGATGCATTATGCACCTGTTCTTATTTAGTTACGTCCCCACGAAAGCAAAGTTGAACAGTGAACACAATATCAGTTTTTTAATGCGTTTATAATTCAGCTTTGCATAGAACAAAAATTGCACCATATTTTGACCCAGATGTCTTAAATCTGCATATCTCCCTCTAATTTCGACGTGTGTGTGTGCGCGCAACATGTTCTTCTCCCTCCCCCCTTAAGTTACTTGGATTGTTCACCATACTATCTTGCTTTCTAATTTAACCTAATTTACAGATCAGATTTAAACTTTGTATTATGTCTATGTTTTTCTTGGTTATATAAAAAATCATATAAAAATCTGTATAAAGTTACAAAATAACAATTCCATAATGCTTGTCTTCTTATTTATCGATATTTAAAATCAAGTTATTATATTTCTTATGTGCATCCGTAGTTGTGACTTCTTCAGAAACCGGTGAGCGATGACTTCGTTTGACCAATCAGCATCCAATATTTTGTTCATTTTCCAGGAAAACTGCGATAAACAATTTCTGCGAATGTAGTTTCACTTTTAAATGTTTTATTTTTATTTTTCAGTCTATATCGGGAGATATCGCTAATATAATAACAAATAATTTCAAAGAGGTAAGAAAAATATTTTTGCTTTTGTCATTTTAAATGTTTGTTGTTTTTTCTTTTTCCTAAAACAAACAACAAAAGTCTAACACGCATCTTGCCCCGTTTGAACTCCGCTCTCTCTCACTGCACGCCGAGGAGGGAGAGATAATACTCAGCCTTTTTTTTTTTTTTTTTTTTTTTTTCAAATTCCACTGAACTTTTAAAAGAACAACTAAAGTGTTTTTCCCGGAAATCCAAGTAAGTGTTTTTTTATTCGTTTAAAATTCTCACCCTAAAAAACTAGTCATGAATTTTCTTCCCAGCTATGATCTCTCCGCAAGGGTTCAGGTAGGATTTTGCACTTAAACTTTTATTTCATTTCTTTATTTATTTGTTAACTTTTCTTTTAATAGTCTTAACACAGCTAGCATTTAAATAACCTCTCACAAAAATTGTTTTTCTTATTATAAAAGTTTTTTTGTCTAATGTAAAAAAAAAAACGGAGAAAACTTTTAAATGTAATTAAATTGTAAATTCTAAAAAAAAAAAAAAAAAAAAAAAAGTACATCTTCATTTGTTGAATATTTTTCAAGTGTTTTCGTGTATTACTGTATTACGTGCGTGACAACACCTTCATCCATAATGACATTTTGGCGGATATACACGAGTGAGGCCCCCATAGCTAACTACGCATTGGCTCCGATGTTGTACGCAGCGACTTAATGATTTTTTAAAACCTTTATTTATCTTCTTCAAACTGCAATTAATAATTAATCTTTGTTATAATTCTGTTAGTTTTTAAGATTTACACAGTTGAACGATTAATAATATTATAAACATTTGTATCTTAAATATGAAATACGGTTTTACTGAATGTTCATTTGGTTACCTACGGGGTTCCATATTTTGTTCGGTAAAAAGAGACAAACAAAATAGGAGGGGGGGGGGCTACAAAATGCTTAATATTTGTGCAATAATATTTCCAAATTGATTTTAATCTGACGATAAAATAGCTGACAAGAGTCATGTTTATATTAAAACTTAATATTTAAAAAAAATTTAAACACAATTAACAATCTAGGTTGTAACGGAACATTTTGAAATAATGGAATTTTAATCGTTTTAATCTTTTAAAAATAAATTAATGTTTACGAAGTTTCTTTTTCTTGGCAATTCAACTGATATAATAATATATATTAGTTCGAAAAAACGCTATTTTAAAGAAAAACAATAATATTAAGTTTATATCAATTTTTTAATTGCAACTTCAAGGTAAATTTTTGTTCAATATGTGTATTTAAATTTAAAAAAAAACTATTTTTTACTTATTTGAACTCTTATGTTTCATAATAAATAGAAATTTCGATAGATTTAAATATATTTTGTTCGAATTTCGAAAAAATAAATGGGGTGGGGACAAGCACTAAAAAAAATATTTCCCCTCATATATTTTACGAAAACTGCATTTCATATGTAATTTCATTCTAAAATGGATAAGTATCGAAAATTTCATGAAAATCTGACCATTAGTTGATTTTTGCTAGATTTATTAAATACGGGTATGTTTTCACGTTCGGAATGTCTACTACATAGGGACGTTATTTTAAACACGATTTTCGTGTCGCAGTTTCATTATTTTTGTTGGCTGAAAAATTTTTTTAAAATTTATTACTGGTTTATTTTGCCCTTCTTTTAAATGGTACAAAAGTTATACTGATAATATTAATTTATAATAAAGTTACATGGTGTTACTGTTACATATAGGGTGGGGTAATTCTGTGAATTTTGGCAGTCTCTAATGAGTACCTTTTATTTTCTTAAATAAAAAAAAAACCCTTCTTGACGAGAACACGACTGTTTTTTTTTGTTTTAATAATTTTATTCAAAATATTTTGTATTCAAAAATAAAAAATAAAAATAACTATAATCCCCCCCCCCCCAATGATTCTCCTTACTCTTTTGACTCCCAATGTTTCGTCTGCTAAAATTTTGATCATATGATTACGGCGTAGCATCAATAAAATAAACCATTAATTCAAGTGGCGCTTGTTATGGATTTAGCTGAATATGATGTTAAAAATAACTTTTTTGGTACTTAAGCACTTATGTTAGCGGGCTGGCGGGTGTATTGTAACTATTCTGTACCTAACAATTTAATAAACAAAAAAATATAAAACTTGAAGGACAGTTTGAATAAATTGATTTAAATTTAAAGTGTTGTGTAATTATTTAAAAAAAATTCTGTAGCGTAATGTAGTAGGCAAAAATCAGGAACAAAGATAGGAAATAGTCAGTTTTGCACTGCACCGCCCACCTCTAGAAGACAGGGATTTCTTGGCTGTAATGACCGTAGAGAAAGAAGGAGACAGAAAAAAGAGGCAGAAGAAAACTGACTTCTCACAGATTCGTAGTTCGTCACAAAGACCAATCCAACCACCCACGCACAATCTGCAAAACACTGCTTGACTGCTTCCCAGCGTCCTGTCTTTATGGCAGCCAGGAATTATATATTTGCATAATCGTGCGAGAGCACATGCGATTCTGCGAGAATTGCATGGGGTCATAGCCAATAAAAACTCATAAACACCATCTTGGAACTCTGTTCTGCTCGGCCCACAACCCAACAACAGACGTATCTGAGGTAAGCTCTTTATTTCCCCCCATTTCGGTTATTGCCAAATCCGCTACACTCCCCCCTCTCATGATCACAAACAGGGCAGGGGGGCATCTTTGTCGGCTACTTCTTCGAAGAATCTGGGCAGCACTTCCTTATTGCCATCTTCCTCATTACCACCATTATTTCCACCAGTCTGTTCCATTATCCCCTCTCGTGGTTCCATAGACAGTGTTTCACAATCAGGGCAGGGGGGCAGTATCTGTCTTTGTCGGGTACTCCTTTGTAAAGGCAAGAGGGGTGGTCCTTCTTCTTTAGTATGTACATTATATGGCTCAAAATCCTCTCCGTCGTCCTGCATCATACTCTCTGTCCTTTCAGAAGACATCGTACTGTCTAAGTCTTCCTCTTCCTCTGATGTAACAACATAATGGCGAGGGTGGAGATCCTTCACGTGGCAAGGCACGCCGTCCACCAAAATTGATTAAGGGCTGATTACTTTGGTCACCTCACCCTTGTTAAACCTTGTGATACATCGATTTGGCGGTCTTTTGACCCACACGCGATCTCCAACCTGGTAAGAACTGTTCTTGGGACCTGGGGACGCAGTTGCGAAATTAGTCTCTACTCGAACTTCGTATCGATAAATCCTGTTGGCAGGCACAGTGAAGGGAGATACGTCGTGTGCGTGATGTTATACCAGTAGACAGACTCCTGTATGGGACAACGCATTCTAGCCGCTATTCATTTCACTGTATGGTGACCTCGCTCCGTTATGCCATTCCTGGCTGGAGTGTATGCACAACGGAATCGCAAGTGAACTCCCCATTTATGTGCAAATGCTTGGAACACGTTGCTGCAGAAAGCCGTGTCATTGTCTAAAAGGATTTCATGCAGCGAACCACGTTCGAGGAACACTACCTTTAACTGATTAATCATGCTTGCCGAGTCCTGCCTCGCCAATTTCCTCGAAATGGAGAAACGTGATGAACCACAGTCTGTTAGAGTTAAAAAATGGAAGATGCCATAATGCGTGATATCCGTTCAATTCTCTGCCAATTCTCGTTCACTTCCAGCTTTCTCTTTTCCCACCTGACTGACGCTGGGTCAATGGACTGACAGTCCTCACATTTCCGTATGACCGTTTTAATGGTTGCTTTTGTTGTAATTGGGCAACTTTTCCTGACAAAGTAGGTAGTGCGTTGTGATCCTGGATGTCCACTACCTTTGTGAATAGCCATGATTTGACTCTTATCCAGCTCATCTGTGGGTCATTCCATGTCAATTCACCAGGCCACCAACACCGAATTACTTGAAATTTGGCACAAATATTACCCTTCATGAGTTAGGAAAATTTGCCAAATTATTTGGTCCAAAACCTTACTGTTCAGATTTTAGGGGGGGGTGTAAATTTGCATATTTTGCTTCTAAATTTATGCTGCGAAACGTCACGATATTTCAGTGTTTTATAAAATTTAAAATAAAATACTTTTGGACCAAATAATTTGGCAAATTTTCCTAACTCATGAAGGTTAATATTTGTGCCAAATTTCAAGTAATTCGGTGTTGGTGGGTGCAGATTTTAACTTTTTGCTGGTGTTTTGACATGAAATGACCCCTGTGTGAACCGCACCGATCACCGGGTGAAGCCCGTTTTTCTTTTTCATCACCTCAAACCACCGCTGTGGTACTTGTGTCAATCGGTCAGCGATGTTTCGTGTTGATGGAACCAGTGTCACATCCACTGTCAGCCCGTACTCTTTCACAAGCTCCTTGAGAGTGTTTAGTCGCTGCCTAATAAGCATCTTGCTTGCTGCTTTGGTGTGTACTCGCGCCTTTCCAGTTAACTAGTCCAAGACCCAATGATATATACAGACAGAATCTGTCTTTATGTGAAGCATCTTGCCCTGCCACTGAAGAGCCAAATTGATGTCTTTCAATACGCATCCAGTTCAGCTAAGTTGATGTGTTGGGAGTCATCTTCAGGTCGCAGCCAACATGCGTCTTCCAACACAGTTTCATGCGTCTCCAAGGCTGCACCAATTGCTAGGGAGCTAGCATCGACCCATACATTCAGCTCTTTGCCGTCCACACACCAATTTCCCCGGGCCGGATCATCCTGCTGCACAGATTCTAAGGTCTCGAACATCATACGATGCAGTACGGTGTCCCTTGCTTCATCATCCCAGCCCTTTGTTACCAAACTTACTCTCCTTCTGAGTATTCCACAAGCCACACAAAGCCAACCGCACACCGGAAAATGCCTGACAAGTCGACCACACCCGTAACAATACTGGGAGCCTCTGGAATTGCATTTCCTCGCTTTCACCGCAGTTCACTGCGTTCCATCCTGACCGCCAATCCCAGCACCCGTGCACTGTCCTTCAACCGCTCTGGGTTCTTGCACTCCAACCTGAACTGTGCTAGGTGTTCTCTTACACGGGTCGTGGGCACCACGTCTTCATTGACAAAAATGTCATCAATTTAAGCAGATGCTGCGCAGCTTAGAATTTCTTCCTGGGATAATACTTCGCTGACAATTGCTCTTATTATTAGGGTAGCCACATTCAAGCCGAATCCCAAACGGGTCAGACAGTTTTTTTCCCGTCGATTTCCACAGTCTGGTATGGCCACAGTGTCTCATAGACCTGTACTTGTAGGTATGCTCTCCTGAGGTCCAGTAGAGACACGTTAGCACCTTTTTGTCTCCATTCGCACAGCTTAGCCGCACAAACATCTGCGTTGGCCGTAAATGTGTCTATGTAATGATTTAGCTCCCAGTAGTCCATCACCAGGCGCAATTTGGTTTTGTTCTGCTGTATCACAGCCATCTGGGGAATTAGGCCTTTGGAGGATCCCAATTTATCCTTTCGGTATGGCACGAGGCAACCATTATGTTTCCAGGTGCGGAGCTCCTGCGTATATCCATGCACCACCAACACATCGATTCTAGCAGGCACACCTTCATCAGAAGATACAGAGACCGCTCCAACACCGCAGCACGCATGGGGTATTCCACCAATCGTTTCGACATTCACGTTTGTTTTTCTCGAAGACCGGCACCGGTCTGCATGTAAAATCGTCCTAGAGCATCCTGCATCAAAATAAGCACCAAACATCATGTCCCGTCAAAATGGATACTTGTCACCGGGAGCGTCGTGTTCGCATTTTGGTGGGGAAGGAGGCTGGCGCTTATGCGTCCTCCCCTTGCTCGTTTCCCGAGCAGTTCCGAGCCCAGTGTACACTCTCACCGCACTGGTAACACCGTGTTCCGCATTTTCGACAGTCCTTCGCAAGGTGGCCTTTAAGAGAAAGAAGAAGAAAAAGACAGAAAAAAAGGCAGAAGTAATACTCGCTTCTCGCAGATTCGTTGTTTGTCACAAAGAATAATCCAACTGCCAGAACCACCTACGCACAATCTGCAAAACACTGCCTGACTGCTTCCCAGCGTCCTGCCTTTATAGCGACCGGGAATTATATATTTGCATAATCGCATGAGAGCACATGCGATTCTGCGAGAATTGCATGGGTTCAAAACCAATAAAAACCCATGGACGCCATCTTGGAACTTTCTTCCGCTCGGCCCGCAACACAACAGACGTATCCGAGGTAAGCTCTTTATTCCCTCGGTTATTGCCAATTTCACTACAAATTCAGTTGCGCTTGTGCTTTATTTCTTTATGAATGAATTGCTTGTAGCATGTTAATCAGATTATTATTTAGTTTGTCTTATTTGAATTGAATTGATATATTGCAAAGAAGCAGCAAAGGAACAAAGTGGTAAAAAAATACAATAAAAGTTACTTTTCGACCTACGTTACTCATTATTTTTTAGTACTTTTTTTTTTTTAGAAATAATTACACATTTTAAAATTAAATCAATTTATTCAAACAGTCATTTGGAAAATTGTAAAATAAAGTGGTGCATGTTACCGTGCTATTTTTTTAAAATCCATATTTTTTAAGTTAAATTCAAGTTTTATGATATCTTTTTGTTTATTAAATTGTTAGGTGAAAGTACAGAATAGTTACAATAACGGTAATATAAGTGCATAAGTACCAATAAAGTTATTTTTAATATCGTATTCAGCTAACTCCATAACAAACGCCACTTGAATTAATGGTTTATTTTATTGATGCTACTCTGTAATCACATGATTAAAATTTTAGCAGACGAAATATTGGGAGTCAAAAGAGTAAGGAGTTTCAAAAATATATCTATGAAAAACAAACAAAAAAAAAGCAACCAAATAAAAAGGTACTCTTGCATAATTTGACCCAAATTCTTGTGAATTCCTGTCAAGCATGGATCGGGCATGACCGGCAATTACCGGTTTCAGCCGAGTGTCGTAACCGACGCAGACTAATAAAAAAAACAAAACAAACCGGAAAAAATACAAATGCAAAAAATTAAAAATAACAAAAAAAAAATTACCTTGAAAAATGAAAATATGTTTATTTCATTTTAGGATTTAATTTTTTTATTTATTTATTTATTTTTTTTTTTTTTGTAAAATATTTATCAACAGAAAGTTTGTTTTTTTTCTCCAAGAAAAGATTTTTTAACCGTATAATTTTTAGGTGTAAGTACAAGTTTTTTTTTGTTTTCTTTTGTTTTCTTTTTTTGTAACCATATTTTTTTTCTTCTTGTCTTTTTTTTTTAATTTCAAGACTTGTTGTTCAGTCAAGTTCTTTTGGTGGCACTGTCCATTTGTACATCTCTAGGAGAAACCATCCTTTACACACAATCTTTTTTTTAAGTAAACATTTGTGTTTACAATTGTTGCACCTCATTTTTTGCGACAAAGTACGGCAGAATCACGTTGACACACCGGTTCCCGCCAGATCACCGAAGTTAAGCAATGTTGAGCCTGGCCAGTACTAGATGGGTGACCATTTAGGAAGTTTAGGCGCTGTATGTACCTTCTGGGAAGGTTGGGCATGGAGCCAGCACCCTCACCCTGTAAAAAGAACTCCTTGCTACAAAAACATCTACAAAAAAGTTGTAGATGGCCTATGCTTCTCCAGGGGCTCAAGGGCTATGGATGGATGGGATTTTTTGGGACAGCAGTTTCTTCTCCTGACAAGATGAGATTGTCTGCATCAATGTTTTCATTTCTTTTTCTAACATGTATGGATTTATTTTCTTGCCTGTCATTTTCTGTTTGGCGAGTTTGAAAATATATTTGTTTGTCAGCTTTTCTTTTCTTTTTTTTTTTGTTGGTTTAGTCGCTTTCTTCCAATTCGAATGTCGTCTGCTTCCATTTAGATAGCGCTTTTTCTTTGGCTAATCAAATTCCCAAAAAATTCAATTAAAAAAAAAAAAATAATAGATAAGTAACTAATCAGAAAATAAAATTTTTTATTTTATTTAATTTTTTTTTCTGTTATGTTTTTAGTAATTTTTAAGGTGATATTAAGGGGGCTTTTTGTTTTCTGATTAGTTGTTTATTTAAAAAAATTTTTTTTTTTTGTAATTCAATTTCTGGGAGTTTGATACACCAATGAAAAAGCGCTATCTAAATGGAAGCAGATGACATTCGAATCGGAAGAAAGTGACTACCCCCCTCCCCACACACAAACACACAAACACACAAAGCTGACAAACAAATATATTTTCAAACTCGCCAAACAGAAAAATGACAGGTAAGAAAATAAATCTATGCATGTTAGAAAAAGAAATGAAAACACCGATGCACGATGCATACAATCTTATATTGTCAGGAGAAGAAATTGCTGTCTCAAAAAATGAGGTGCAATGATTATAATCACAAATGTTTGCTTAAAAAAAGCTTTTTTTTTAAGCAAACATTTGTGATTACAGTTGTTGCACCTCATTTTTTGAGACAGCAATTTCTTCTGACAATATGAGATTGTATGCATCGTGCATCTGTGTTTTCATTTCTTTTTCTAACATGCATAGATTTATTTTCTTACCTGTCATTTTTCTGTTTGGCGTAAAGGATAATATAATTGTCTTTGAAAACTGGTATCACAAATATAACTCTGTCTAATCTCGGATCCCTCAAATATATTCAGGCATTCACGGGTCTCTGGAATTACGCATATCACGTAAGTTGTAGCTCTGAAGTGCCCAAAATGCGCAAGCCACTAAGACCAAATGGGTGTGAGAAGATCAAGTCTCTGTGGGGCCTTTGTACATCTTCGGCATCTTCTTGGTTCAGGGGTAGACCTTAAGTCCACTGGTGTGCGATTCTTTGGTAGGCTGCTTTGTCTGTTTAAGTGATACCTGGTTCTCAAATCTCCTCCTCTAGTTAATCTCTAGTGATGCCCTGTCCTGAAGTGTATGTACTGTTGGAACATTGCTGATGTTCAGTTCGGTTTGTAATGCAATTTCTTCAGATGTGTGCTGTCGGTCAAAGCTACCTTCTAGCTGGTCTTTGGCAGATGTTACCACTTTTAGACAACTAAGTAAGATCTTGGTGCCAAGTCCCCAAGGCCTTAACATATTTAAATTTGAGTTCAGCACCATGCAAAACTGCTAAATAGTTTAAGAAATTATTTCTCACATTCAAAGTTACTCCTTGAAGAAGCAAAAGAATCCGCAAATACAAAAGCCATATCTTTCAAACTCAAAATTTATTCAAATGTAACAGCAATGAACGTTTATTGGTTCTGGTATTGTCCATTTGCAAAACAGTGGCCAGTTTTGCCTCTATTGCATAGAGCCAGTAATATGAACTTCTATTGTCGGAGTTAATTGTTCCTCGAAAGGATCCATGTTTGTTCATGGTAGACTCTGCCTATAATTAGGCATAATGCGAGTCATGTCGGACTCTAGTTGAATTGAGATAAGATCCAATATTTGGTAAATAAAACGTGAAGAAATGTTCATTAACGTCATCCTGTAATTAAGATAATTTCAGCAATATAAAAGTGTCTCTGCTTGTAGAGATGTGATCCTTTGTTCACCAACAGTTTGCTGATACAACATGAAGGAATTAATGTAGCTCCCTTCTTTTGTGGGAGCTGCTGGTAATGAGTCCATCCTGTTGGTGAATCTTTGCGTGGACTGAAATAAAAAGCATTATACAAAAAGTGCACCAAGCAAATCACCTGACACATTCAAAATTAACCAATGATGGCCAACTATCAAACTGCGAAAGAAATGGCGAATGTAAATGGAATTTCTCACACACTGCCAAGGAGGAAGGAAAAAGTAATGAGTAATCATTACTTTTTCCCAATACAAATTAATTAATAAAATGGTGGGATAAATTACAAATAGCAAGTTAATCCAATAAACATAAGTCTTAACTCAAACAAATTTATAATCTCAATGTGTTTTAGTTCAGTTAAACTTAACTTTAATGTGTATTTATTTGTTGATAATTCAAATTGAGATTCAATAATTATAACTTTAATTCAGTTAAAAACTTCTTAATATTAATATATATGTGTGCCACTGTCTATTGTCAATTTCCAGTTTAAATTTCAATAATTTTCATGCATCCAGACATTAGCTAATTTTCACTATGTAGAATGACCTGAGGAGCTTCATCCTTACAATTAGAACAAAACCACTCCCCTAAGGTATCTTACTGCTTAACTCCTACGCAGCTTAAATGGTACCAGCTGTCACAGGAATCGCAGCACACCATGGGTTACTAGGAACTGAACAGGTTGGACGGAAAAAGGGACCTCCTTCTTCTATAAAATCAGTCGATACAATATCATCATTACCCTTAATTTCCAAGGGCACAAGATTTTTTAAGGAATGGACCTGTTTGCACTTGTCTTTAAGAACGACTGCGGAACGAACATTATTGTCACTTCCAGTAATTAATTATTTTACCAAGATTCCAAAATTTTCTGGTTTTGTTGGGAGACTTAATAAGTACTATCTCTCCAACAGATAACTTAGGGGCACAATTGCTTCCAATTTTGGCATTCACTTCTCTTAATGACAAGAGGTAATCATTATGCCAGATATGATTGAATTTTTCAACAAATTTATTCCTCATTTCGAGAGAATGTAACAAGGCAGTCCTATTTGGGGTATCAGGACATAATTCAACATCATAATTAGTAATAAGCAAACAAGGTTGATATCCTGTTTAAAGAAAATGATTTGGAGTTAAAATAGTAAAGCTTCTGTGGGCAGGAGCAATATAAATGAGGGGTCTGTCATTTATTGCCTTTTGCACATCAGAAGGTGTAGTCAGAAATTCAAGATAATCCAACTTTCTTCTGCCCAATCGTTTCCTCAAACATTGCTTGACAGTTTTAATTAGTCTCTTCCAGGCTTCCCCTTGCCAGGCAGATTAAAGGGGAATTGTTCGATGGACAATGTGTATGGATTTAAATGGTTCTTTCAACTCGTCCGATTCGAGCACGTTTGATAGCAATATTCCGGATGCAACAAAAGATTTTGCGTTATTGGAATATACATGCATAGGGATATCAAATAAATTAGTATACCTAACAAAGGGCAGCATGAAAGTGGGTGCTCATGTCAGGCAGTAATTCTAAGTGAATTGCATGTAAACTCATGCATGTAAATAGTAATATGTACATTTACACTTCCACCCCTTTAAATTTTATGGGAAATTGACCGGTGAAATCCACACCTACTTGTTTAAATAGGCGAACAAAGTTCACCCTATGAGCAGGTAATAGTGACCCTGCACGTGCCTTATAAGGCATAGCATTTATTTTTTTTACATACAATGCAAGTACGCACAAAGGCTTTTACGGCTTGTCTTCCCTGAGGGATCCAAACAACAGACACTTAACTTACTGAGGATTGAATTAACCCCCATGTGGCAATAGTTAAGATGAGCTTCCTTAATTGCCAGTTTTGTTAAATAGTGATTTTTTTCCCAGCAAAAGGGGAAACTTGACCTCAAAGGGCAGAATATCAGAATTCTGTATCCGTCCTCTGGTTCTAATTAACCCATCTTTATCAAGGAATAACCCTAAGGCAGTTACCCTAGGGGGAGGCACTTTCCCAGATGGTTGTTTCAAGTAACCTAGTTCATGAGAGTAGGCCTCCAACAACAACAATGCGTGGCAGGGTACAGCTAGTGTGTGTATGTGTGTGTGTATATATACTGTGAAAGCAAAATCAAGAGTCCAAAAAGGGTGTTGATCGCAACAAAAAGTGTATTTCATTTTATGTTACAATTATTTCCATGTCCAGTCGAACGATTTCAAGCATTATATCGTTTGAAAATTTTCCCAAACCAACATTTCTTCAGACTTTATGAATAAACACACTTTTGACAATAGAGCATTTTTGAAGAGAAAGAAAAAAAAGAAAAATTCCCTTAATAGGAAAAGCATGTGAGAAACATTTACCTTTGCTGTAGTTACGGGAAAGCCCATTTAAATATTAATATATCGCCTAATTTTCGTATCCTTGTTAAAGAGCAGAGTCATGAGAAGTTTTTACAGAAAAATATTTTTTATATATCCCATTTGTTGAGTTCCTAAATTAGATCTCACTGTTTCTTTATTTCCCAATAATTAATTTTTTTATAAAAAGAGTTCTTTAATTTTTATTTCTATATTTATATTATGGCCGTAACAACCTTGCAATAACGTTACGGTTGATTTTAGTTTCGTATTAGTGGCAAGTAATGTTTACAGATTATCGTTATTGTAGTACTTAGATTTAAGACCATTTTAGGTTTAAAGTTTAATTGATTATGAGAATAAATAAAAAGGCTGTATTATATATATAAATCCTTGTACAACATTTCGAGTGAGGTTTTCTAATCTATTTATTATTATTTAATGTTTTAAAATTTATTGTTATTCTACTTGAATGTTTTCATATCGTTTCTAAAGACAGTTATGAAGGGAGATAATCCAATTGCTACTAATTCTGTTGGAAATTGGGTCGATTTTTATTTCCTGTAACAGCTAAAGGGAGATAATTCAGGCCGTTTGATGTTTTCGGTTCAATGATTACTGGTAGAAGTCTATGATTTAATAATTAATTTAATCAGATAGATCCAGAAGTGCTACGATGGCTTATTTAACAAATTAAGCAAATAAATTATGTTTTTAATCTTAAAAAATTGTTTTTTACCCATGGGTTTAACCCACATCTGTTATTAATCACTTATGCTGCTCATGTCTTATAAGTCTTGTGTTGTATTTTTGGGTATCTAAATTAAACAGTATATATATCCTCTAATTATTATTCTGACAGCAAAACCACCAAATAGTTACAAGTGTGTTTCACTCCGATGAGAGGATGTCTACTCCTGCATTTATGGGTAAAAACATTTAGAACAAGGAGTAGAGTATGAAAAATAAGTAAATCAGCATGGATTCTACCAACTTAAAATGTCAGATGACAAAATCAATTAAACTAATTTTCAGCCCCCAAATTGCTAATTTAATTGTTAATAAAAAATAGTTTAATTGTTAAGTTGTTTTATTGATTTGAAGAGGGTATCACTTATTTCACCGTCAATACTGCTACAACTGAATACAAAAATGCTCACCGTTATGGAGAAAAATTCCATTTTTAGATGAGCTTTATACTTTATTTATATTTCTTACCCGGTTTAGAATAATAGAAACTATAATCGCATGTTAGATTTGGATCCTTCATTTAGATTATAACAATTTTAGCTATTTAACTCTACATTAAAATTTAATCTTAGCATCCGATGATCCTTATTGTTGTAAAAAGTTATACCTCAGTTACATTTAAGGCGTGATAGCAGAAATCTATTCCTGTATGGCATTTAGTTTTTTATTAAAAATTTCCTCTTTAGAATTAACTATGTAGAAGGCTTCCAATAAACATAGATTGCACCTTTTAGATTTCCCAGGGCTGTACTTCCTCCCCCTGTCCACTACTGACCATTTTAATTCAAAATTTTCATTATTTCTATTAAGTTCCCTAATCCAATCACCTAATGCAGTTGTGTTCCTCTTTTTGTTTTTATTTTTAATGCTGATTTTTTACCCACCCCCTGCTATCTTTTACGCCATCCCTATTAGTTTCTATCTCAGGTTCCTTTTTAAATGATACTACGTAGTTTCTATATCTGCCTTAAACACTGTTCCCGTGGCTCCCAGATATATCTTCTTAGTGTTGTCGGTTTTTATCTTGCATTTATACACTATTTCCGAGGTTAGACATTTCCTATCCAACGGACAATTTCTAGGTGTTCTGCAATTACATTTGCTAGTTCGTTATTGTTCCTTATTTTGCTGATTTTTCTATTGTTGGAGCTGATTATAGTGTTAGTTAAGTTTCTGGACGTTGAGAAAGATAATTTTACAGAGTTTCTATTTATTATTTTGCTTAATTTATTATCCGGGGGGGAAGTTTTGGTCTATTGTTCTATAGAATTCCTTAGATATATATCGCTAAAACCCAAACAAACAACATCTATATATATATATATATATATATATATATATATATATATATATATATATATATAGATGTTGTTTGTTTTGGTTTTAGCAATATGTTTTGAATGAATTCAATTATTTACGAAAGTGCATTTTTACCTAAATGCGAGTTGGGAACAATTTTCCCTTTAACCAATTTGGTACCCCCTAAATGGGGAGTGGTATATATATTATTTTTAAAATATAATTATTCACTGACACGTGTTTCGTTGTCTATTATTCATCAGAGTGGCTGAATCTAACGAGATTCAAAATCCCGCTAAATTCAGCCACTCTGATGAGTTGTAGATGACGAAACACGTGTCAGTGGATAATTATATTTTAAAAATAATATATATACTAGCAGAGAGATCTGATGTGGTCCGGGATTGAATCAAGATCAACAAATATTCCACTCTCCCATACTTTTATTGTCATCTGAATTGGTGAAATCACCCATTTTTAATGAAATCAATTTATTGCCTTCTTTATTTAGAGAGCCCCCCCCCTCTCCAGTGTACCCAGAGGAAGTTTCACATCCCTTCCTGCAGTGACTTAGTGCACAGTTGCACTGCAGAGAATCTACTATTGGTTTTATAAAATCATCTGTAAATCATGGCTTCATTTAAAGTTTAAAATGCAAAAGTCAAGTATCATTATTCCATTGTGCTATAAACAGAAATTTCGAATGCGTCCCTGTCTTAGCAAAGAAACTGCTGATTTTATGAAATTGTTTTTGCATAATCATTTGAATTAAAGTTAAACGTACAAAAGTGAAGTATGATGATTCAACATTCATTTCAAATGTGCCCTGTCTTATAAAAGAATCTAGTTTATTTTAAAGGCTGGACCTTTCTGCTTGTATGGTGATAAAACTTCTCAAATGCATTTGTGATGTTAGGTTGTATGAAGGTGCTAACTTTGGTCAAAATCTGACTTCCTTCTTTAATTAGACTTTTTCGATTATCGATTTTCAATATTGGATGCATTCAGATATAAAGCTAACATAAGAACACTGCTAGACACATCAAGTACCTTCGTGTTAAATTTCCAAAAAATCGGCTCAGCCATTTCCCAGTCCATAAGGAACGCATACACACAAAGTTCTTTTTATACATATATATATATATATATATATATATATATATATATAGAGAGAGAGAGAGAGAAATAAAAAGGAATAAACCGAGGGATGTGTTCATCAACGTTTCATCTTTATTTTGAGACTTACTCTGGATGAATGAGATTAAGAAAACAAAAACACCAGTACAAATATTTGAAATTTCTTTTCATGTGCAAAGTATGACGTTATTCTATTTCAGGAACGAAAAAAGATGTTGGAAAGTCAAAAAAGGAGGGGAGCTTGCGTTGTTAAACAGAGGTAGACTTTTAATAACATCATAATGTTTTTAAAAGATATGAGTTTTTGTTATGTAATTTATTGATTGAGATTATATGTATTAATTATTACAGGAGGTGTTTCTATGGTGTAACAAGGTTAACCTGTGTCTACAATTATATTATGTTCTTTTAATAAAAGTTTACTTATTAATGGTGCTACATTATAGAAACCTTCACGTTGTTTAATTGTGTTTGAATTTGCGATAAACACTGATTCAAAAAGTCTCCAGCATGGTGTATTTGAAATAAATTTAACTATTTTTGCTTGTTTAAAGTCAAAGGTGTGATTATGCTGCAATGACTTTAAACAAGCAAAAGTAGTTAAATTTATTTCAAACAAACCACACCGGAAACTTCTTGAATCAGCGCTTATTGCAAATTCAAATACAATTAAACAACACCATGTAGCACCATTATTAAGTAAACTTTTATTAAAGGAACATAATTTAATTGTAGACACAGACTAACCTTCTCACACCATAAAAACCCATCCTGTAATAATTAATACATATAATCTCAATCAATAAATTACATAACAAAAACACACTCATTTCATTTCTTTTATACACCTATATTTGAATTTTAACAGACATTCTTTCCAGAAAGAATATTAACTGCGTTCATATCTTTTAAAAACATATTAATGACTATATGACGTTATTAAAAATCTCCCTCTCTTTAACGCAAGCTCCCCTCCTTTTTTGAATTTGCAACATCTTTTTTCGTTTCTGAAATAGAACAGCATCACACTTTGCACATGAAACATTTTCAAATATTTGTACTGTGTTTTTGTTTTCTTAATCGCATTCATCCAGAGTAAGTCTTGAAGTAAAGACAAAACGTTGATGAACACATAACTCGGAGTGTTCCTTTTATTTCTCTATTTTGTTGGAATACAATTTCCATTATTCTTCTCATGTATGTATGTATGTATGTATGTATGTAAATAAAATGTCGTAAAAAATTTTGTCTACCTTGGGAGTGCCTTATCAAATGATGGCACTCTTAATACGGAAATAAGACAGAAAATCAGCAAGGCATCTAATGCTTTTGGAAGGCTACAAGATAGAGTCTGGTCTGACGGTGATCTGACTTTGACAACTAAAATTTCAGTATATCAAGCATGTGTAGTACCATCCCTACTCTACGCATCTGAAACTTGGACCTTGTACCGGACACATATAGAATTGCTCGAGAGGTTCCATCAGCACTGCCTTAGACACATTCTTGGTTTAAAGTGGTATAACTTTGTCCCTGATACATATGTCTTAAAAAAGGCCAAAATAACCAGTATTGCTACCATTGTTATTAACAACCAGTTGCGTTGAGCGGGTAATCTCATCCGGTTTGAAGACTATCGTCTCCGAAAACAATTGTTCTATGGTGAGCTCTTTCTTGGAAAAAGACCCCAGCACAAGCCCAAAAAACGTTTTCGTGATAGCATCAAGGAGAGTCTGGTGAGCTTTCATATTCCTGTTGATAGTTGGGAGTCCCTAGCGTATGATCGCAAGCAGTGGAGGACACTGATATACAGGGGTGCAGAACACTATGAAACAGCCAAAATAGACCGAGAGAAGCTTAAGAGAGCATGTAGGAGCCAAACCTTGCCGCTCAACCATGGAGGTCTCTGGATCTGTAAGGTGTGTGATCGGGCTCTGTTGTCGAAGGCAGGTTTTGTTAATCACATGAAAGCCCACGATAATACAGGTTCCGCTGCTGTTAGTCTCATACAAATCAGTGAGCGTTTTCAGTGTCATGTCTGCTTGAGGGTGTGCAAGTCGCTGGCAGGGCTAAAAAGTCATATTCGGGCACATGGACTTTTAGTGACTGAGGGAGTGGCTCTCGTCTGACAAGACGTTGCAATCATCATGTATGTATGTATGTATGCATGTATGTATGTATGTATGTATGCATGCATGTATGTATGTATGTATGTATGTATATAATCAATAAACATATTGCAGACCTTTACAAGGTTAAAATTGTTTAAATTAAAAAAATTGTTCTTTCTAAGCATTGAGTTTTTTCCTTGGTAAAAGTTCAAATTTTTATTGATCACTATATCTATCTCTCAATTCATCTGAGATTACTGCATTACAAACCAAAGAGTGATTTGTTTATTATTTGTTGTTGGCAGGAAGAAATCCCTTCAGTCATGTCCCTTTGGCAGCAAGTTCAACAACTGCCAGAGCCTTATATAACGGAAGTGCAGAAATACTATGAAAATTCTTTATTGCCATTTGAAGTGCGCCACTGCCTTTCAGAATGGATAGAATCCATCAAATGGTAAGTTTCTATTTTCAAATGTACTCTATTTTTATAATGTTCATTAATGAAGTTAAAAATTGACATGATCCCACAAAGGGATATATATAATTTGAAATTTGAATAACAATCTGGTAAATTGCCATACACGTGTCATAGTCAAAACATGTTCCTTACGTGAGGCTTGCATAACTTTCGACGTCTCTCCCCAGATGGCTCCACCAGTCTGTACTCATGGTTCAACCAGCCAATCACACTCTTGTGAGAAGGACCCGGATGTACTCATATTCATTACATCAAAAATATTGCTTCATCTTTTTCACATTTGAAGTCAAAAATATAACCAAGTGTTTTCTTGAAATAGAATATATTAAAGTTATGATTAAGAAAAATAAAGATGTTATTTTTTAATTTATTTTTTACAAGTGAATCACCACTTATCAAAGCCAGAGAGCCACTCGAAGATAAGGCTTAATAAATGCATGGTGGTCATCGGGACAAAAGTGTAGTAATCGCTATTGGTGAAAGTTAGGTATAATTTGATTATTTAAGGGGTCAGCTTAACAAGAGCTTGTTTACATTATATTTAAAGATGACCCTGTTATAGTCAGCTGGAAAGTAGGCCAGCGGACCAGATTAACTTTATATATATATAATCTTACTGTTTTAATTTTTATATTTTTATATATCTATTAATATTTCTTAATATATATAATTCCTTCATTTTCAATTTAAATGCTTTTAAGTTAGCTTTTGTCTTTATTTTATATTTTGTATAATACTGACTTATTCTCCTCATCCCTATATATATAAAATGAACTCCTTTTTCCCCCTCTGATTTTGACCTTAATAGGATTAAAAATCAAGACATTTCATGCAAATATAATATGCACAGACTGCAGCACAATATCTAAGGTGTGTTATAGGCATATTACCTCTCCACTTCCTCGATAATCGTAGATTCCTATATTTTTTCTGCTGAGAGTTCCCTGCCAAAATCAGTTAAAATCACTGGAAGTAGTAACATCTTTTCTCTCTAATTAATTCCTCCTTCCCCCTCCACCCATTTACACCGTTGCGTGATTGTTCACAAGGGTCATTTACAAATGAACGCCGGTTTTGGTTTTCTGTACTTCATAGTTGCTTAAAAAAACTGGAATGGAATTGCACCTTGCCTTTCCATTCTATGCTTCCTATTTGGGTGAAACGCACCACGGAATTAACTGATAGCGACATTCCCACAAACATCAATTCTTATCCCGCGCTTACTTTTACGTTGCTTAATTCCATTTTCCCAACATTTTTACTCTTTTAAAAAAAAAAAAAAAGAAGGATTCTTTCCATTTTTTTTTTTATATAAAATAAGCAAATAGTACATCATATTTGTTTTATTTCATTTTGTAGTTGCTTAAAAGAACGGGAATGGAATTTTAACATTCCTTTTCGTTCTATGCATTGTACTGGGTGAAATGCACCATGGACTTAACCGAAACGAAGGGTTATTTATGCCATTTTCTTTTCTTTTTCGCTTTTCGCTGTGTTTCTTTGTTTTTCTTTTTCCAACCACGTTCATCATTTTTTTCCCTTATTTTTGCTTTTTGTTTTTCCGATTTCTTTTTTAAAGAAGTTTTACATTTGTTCGGTGTTTTTTTGTTTTTTTTTGTTTTTTTTTGTTTTCCCGATTTTTTTTTTTTTAAGAAGTTTAACATCGTTTTTTTTTTGTTTTTAAATATTGAAAGAGGGGTATTACTTCGCGTAAACACCCGGCAAACATCGGGTACCCCCGCTAGTAGAATAATAAATTCTTAATCAAAAAGTCCTTTTTTAATGATACCATACTCTTCCTCTTAATTATTTTTCTGTTTGAAAAATAGGAGACATTACTTTTGGAAAGAACATAGTCCATTAAGATTATTTATATTTTATATGATTCTAATATCTATAATATAAAGCTGAACGTGTGTGTGTGTGTGTGGTCACGAATAGGCTCCTATATGGTTGACTATTTTAAAAAACTAATTACATATAATGATAGAAGATGTATCGAGGATCAGGAATGGGTATGTTTGATCTGGCAGAACGGTTGTTCATAAAAATTGTGGGGTCTGCGTTTGCACTTGGCCCCCAAAGTATGGAAATAAAAAATGAAAAAAAAAACGTTTACAAGGGTTTTTGATATATAGATGTACATAAGAATACTTTGATAAATTTGTTTCAATGTAAATAGGGATGGTATAATAAAATTGTGGGGTCTGCGTTCGCGCCTGTACTCCATGGAAATATGGCACAAACTTTAACAAAGACTTTTCATATCTATTTGCATAAGTATACTTTGATAATTATGTTTCAGTTTGAAGAAATATGGTATAATAAAATTATTGGATGTTCGTTCGTGCCTGACCTCCATAGAATGTAAATAGAATGTAAATATGTCACAAAGTTTCACAAGGTTTTTTAAAAGGGGTGAGGGTCCACAATAACCCCTTAACTTTAATCTTAATTCACGTTAGCATTTATTTATTTTTTTGAGTTGAATCATATTGTGTCAAATAAATTCACCTCATAAATTCACGTTCTTATTAAAGTGAAAGCCAAAAAAAAAGTCAGAACTTTAGACAATTCTCGACACAAATTTTGGCATAACTTTGTTTTTTTCCTTTTCCACTTGCACGTGGCACTCTTTCGAAAATAGATAAATAATAAAAAATAAGAACGTTGCTTGTTATCGTGTCAAAAGAAGGAAAAAATCCTGCTCATGTGATTACGTGTCTTTTTAAAAACATTTAATAACCTTTTTATTTTTATTTATATATCTGTTTAAGCTTTTTTTGTCAGTGTACTAGAATGAATTCAGTTGATTACAACCCTTTCTGCGTGTTCTTTACATTACAATAATACAACCCTGAATCCGATGGTGCAAAACTACACTGTTCAATACTGTAAAACAAACGAAGCTATTTTGCTTGAAAAGGGCGCCATTTTCTTCTTATTCATATTCATATTGATTCTTTGCTTTAAAAAACTAAAGTAATTACGTGTTTACTTTTTTAATATCCCATTTTGCTGTTTCGGATTATTTTACTAAAGTAAGTAAAGCTTCATTATTTTTCAAAACTGTTTTTGTTTCATTTTTTTACGATATTTCGTCGATATTATTTAGTAAAAGTGTTTAGCAGAAAAGCCAATAAACGACTACCTGAAAAAATAAATATACAAGAAATAAATGTTACCATAGTCAATAAAAGTTCAGTTCATGTTTTTTTTGTTTTTAAATAGTTTTTAATGCTCTTTACTTGAAATAATTTCAGCGAACCAAAATTAAAACGAAATTTAAGGCGATAACTACTTAAATGAATTTTTATATAAACTACACATGTCATAATCGAATATTCCTCAAGCACAAAATAACGGAAAACATTAAAATATGTTTATAAATATTCCTTATGTTGACAAAACTCTCTTAAATTGTTAACACAGAATGCTCAGGTGCCCCTTGAAAAATTGAAAACGGGCTCTCCATTTCAAAGTCGCTGCCATTTTGATTTTTTTAAAACCGGCTCGTGAATTAAAAAAAAAAAATTTTTTTTTTTACAAACTACTTAAAAATATAGACCAATGAACTTTTCTACCATAAAAGTAACTTTTATTGACTATGGTAACATTTATTTCTTGTATATTTATATTATTATATATATGACATTTTCTCTTTGTAAGGAAACATCATTTTGTTGGTCACTCTTGGCTACGAATGGAAACAAGATATAAAAAAATATATTTTCGTGAAAATTATCTTTACTTTCATCATATTTTGCTTAGGGTAAAATTTTTGAGTATAAAAACCTATCTCTTTACAACCCCCTCTTTTTCATAACCTATTATACTTTCATCAATCACAGTCCATTTTCTGTAGGCTGTTTTTGAACCCAGTCAACGAATTCAGGTTTGAGAGCTTCAAGAGTAAGGACTAATGAATACAACAACGTTGGTAGATAGTGCTCGATAACAAGAGCAATATACTTCTATTATTTATTTGATGGTAAACAGTTACATTTAGTCACTACAAACAACCATCTGTTTCAGTCAATGAGACTTCGTCACGCGACCCTGAACTATTTGACGCCATAGAAAAAAAAAAACTATAAAAGTTGCAAGCTCTCTAAAAAAGAGGGATAAAAATGGAGAAATCGCATTTCAAGCTTTTTTGAAAATTGCTCAAAAAGTGCTGAAGCTGGATTTCTAGACACTATAAATTTGAAATGATTAAAGTGGGTTGTCATTTTACCAGAACGGTGGATTGTTTTAGTGGATGGGGAGGGGGGTCTGTTTATAAACTAATTTTTGCATGTCAAAAAAGGTGTTTGCAAATGTGTTCGTTGACACGAGTCGCGTGTCAGAAAAAAGTTAAAAGTTAGGGAGGGAGAGAGGGTTTAATAAAAAAGTAATAGAGAGAGAGAGAGAGAAAAAAGGAATTATTTCTCTGATGGAGAATAAAACGTTAAGCATTTATAGACTCATGTATACATATTCACAACGAGACATATCTTTCTATATATACACATACACACGCATACATATACACACATCTACATATTCCAGGCTCATTCCATGTCAAATCGACAAATTTGGGGGTGGGGTGGGGACGCAAACCATGTCGGGTACGGATTTTTTTCAAATTTTCTACACTTATAGATCTCCATGAAAGAAATTGAATGGCACTTGTTAAACATCTAAAGGTCAAGGTTCCTGAGATATGACCATGACCTTTTACAAAAATGGGAATTTTTATGAAGAAGTGACCAACTTTAAAAGACGATATCTAAGTTGTTTATGGGCCTACAAAGTTCATTCATATATCATTTTAAAGTACTTGGATGGATCTATAATTCTATCTGGGAATATATTTTTCAAGGTTTTCAATATTAAATTCATATTAATTTTTTAATTCCAAATTCAAGGTAAGTTTTTGTCAAATTTGTGCATTTAAAATGTAAAAAAAGTAAATATTTTGTATATATTGGAACTCTTATCTTTCATAATAAATAGTAATTTCGATCGATTTAAATATATTTTGTTAAAATTTTGAAAAAAATAAATATAGTGGGGGACACGCACCAAAAATATTTCTCCTTGTATATTTTACGGAAATTTCATTGTATATATAATTTCATTCTAAAATGGATAAGTATCGAAAACTTCAGGAAAATCTGACCATTAGTTGATTTTTGCTAGATTTATCAACAGGATATGTTTCACGTTCGGAATGCTTACTACATGGGACATTGTTTTAAGGCATTATTTATATAAACATGAATTTTCGTCTCGCATTTTTATTAATTTCGTACGCTGAAAAAAAAAGGAAAAATTACTGCTTGTTTATTATGCCCTTTTTTTTAAATGCTACAAAAGTTATATTTATAATATTAACTTATAATAAAGTTATATCGTATTACATATAGGGGTTAATTCTGTGGTGAACTTTGGAGGTGCCTAGTAGTTTGTAACTATTCTGTGCTTCCACCTAAGAATTTAATAAAAAAAGATATTATGAAACATGAATTTAGCTTAAAAAACTATTGAAAAATAGCATGTTACCAAAAATACATAAGCAATTTTTTTCCTCCTATTTTGTAAATACGGAAGTAGGGTTTTTTTCGTGTGTGCTGAAAACGAATATCACATTTAAATTTCTGTAAATAAGTAGTTTTCCGGATATTAGATAATGTAAGACTTTGTTATAAGTGATGGCCATTGTTGTATGTGCAAGCACACACATTTTTGCCGGCAAAAATATTTTCAAATTAGGAATAATAAAGGTCCGAGGATCAACCCCTGATGTAGACCTGCATTTATATCATATCGTTTAGATGTACAACCGTCAACGACAATCTGGGTTCCTCTCTTATTTAAGAAGGATTTGATTATTTTAAGTATTCATCCAGTGACCTGATTTTCCTGAGAAGACCAAAATGCCATACGCTATCAAAATTCTTAGATATATCTAGGGCTACCACCCTACCCTACCCTGCTTTATCCAGTGTATGTCTCAGAGATTACAGTTAGGATGTCAGCTGGAGACTGGGCTTGTCTAAATCCATATTGTTGGTTGGTCAGAAGTTTAGCATCTGTGAGGTGATGGACTAGAGCTTGGTTGATTATGGACTCAAATATTTTGGGGAAAAGAGGGAGGAGGCTAGTGGGGCGATAATTTAATGGGTCAGTTCTTTTGGCAGTCAGGAAAGGAAAATTCTTTGTTGTAAAGTTTAGAGAGGACTGTAGCAAACTAAGCAAAGCATTGTTTTAATAGCACAGCCTGGATGAGATTGGGTTCACATGCTTTTGAGGTGTCTAGGTTTTTGATGATTAAAAATGACATTTTTTGTGATATTTTTTCACTTGCAGCAAACTTCTCTTGCATTTACATAAGATTTTTTTTTTTTTCAGACTTTTGGACTAAGGTTTAATAATTATCCTTTCTTTTTTTAAATGTTCTGTCCAAATGGATTCAGCCAGTAAGAATAGTCTTGAAAAAGGATGCTGCAACCCCTTTAAAATTCATAAGAAGAAATACAAAAAAGGTTTAAGGAAAATATCACAAGAATATACTGATAAGAATAGACTGTTTAAATTGATTCCTGGTAAGAAGATTTGCACGAAATGTTGAAAAAAAAATTACATTGGTTGAGTCTTTTGATGCTGTTGAAGATGAAGATCAGCCACAACCAGCTGAAACCGAATGTTCGGATATTTTTAGTGATAGTGAAACGGAATTACAGTTACTGAACGAATCACTTTCAGTTATTGGTGAATCACCTGTCAAACGACAAAAACTTGAAAAACATACCAATTATAAAAAGAAAAAAAATAGAAAAAGTTACAGGAGCAATATTTGATAGAATCGGTATAATTTCAAACATTTCTCATGAAGAATCAACAAGTGCAGAGCAACAAAACTTTGAAAGAGAAATTATTACTCAGTTGAAAGAGAAGTTTGCTGCAAGTGAAAAAAGATCACAGAAAATTCAAATTGTGACTGTACTTCCAAAAAGCTGGAGTTTAAGCAAAATACAAACAGAATTTGGCACTACATTGTACATGGCGAGACAAGCAAAAAAACTTGTGAATGTAATCATATCTTTGCCAAATACATGAAAAACTAGATTTCCACAAGATACAATTAATAAAGTGAAGCACTTTTACAAAAATGAAGAAGTCAGTCAAGTGATGCCTGGGGAAAAATGATTACAAGATTGTTTTAAAGGATAAGGAACGGGTTCAGGAACAAAAATATCTTGTTCTCTGTAACCTGAAAGAGGTATTTAAATTATTCACATCAAAGCACCAAGAGAAAATAGGCTTCTCAAAATTCGCCGAGCTTAGGCCAAAAGAATGCCTGCTGGCAGGTGGTGCTGGGACTCATACTGTTTGCATTTGCACAATCCATCAGAATATAAAGTTGATTACAGGATCTCATCTGGCTAAACTGACTGATGGAGAAAGTCATCATTTGACAGATTATGACCAATGCATACTTGCTGTTACATGCAATGAAGCATCGAAAAATTGTTACTTGGGTGACTGCTCATCTTGTAACAAACTGATGGATGATTTTGTTATGCAAGAAATTAAAAAAAAAAACTCAATTGATGATTTTGTATACAAACAGTAGTTATAAACTGATAGAACCATTCTACAAGCTCTATCACAATCTACAGAGGAATTTATTGAAACTTTCCATGCAGGCCTTCAAAAATTGAAGAAGCATAATTTCATTGCCAAAGCACAATCAAGATTTTGTTCTGATAGAAAAGGTTCTTTAAAGTTTGTTTAAGTCTTAGCAATAGCAAATTTTTTTCTGAGAATTATTCATTTATTTTGCAAGATTCAGCTCAAGGATTTCAGTGGAATAATGAGCAAGCTACATTGCACCCATTCATCTGCTACTATAGAAATATAATTGACCTTGAGCATATTAATTTTGTTATAATACCTGATTGTCTTAAGCATGATGCAGTAGCTGTCCATTTGTTTCAAAGAAAGGTTATAGAAAAATTAAAAGAAATTATAAATTTTAATGTACAAAAAAATTATATATTTCTCTGATGGGACCTTTTAAAAACTTTATAAATCTGTGCAACCATAAATCTGATTTTGGTATTGATGCAGAGTGACACTTTTTTGCTACTTCTCATGGGAAAGGACCATGTGATGGGTTAGGTGGCACTATAAAAAGGTTAGCAGCAAAAGCTAGCCTGCAGTGACCCTATAATAAACCAAGGCAGCTGTATTTTTATGCAATAAAAAATATTTCTGGAATACATTTCTTATATTCCTCAACTGCAGAATGAACAAAGGAAGTAAGCATCTTAGAAAACAGATTTAGCAATTCCTCCACGATTATAGGTACACAAAAATTACATACTTTCATTCCTGTCTCTCAGAGAGAAATGGAAATAAAAACAGTGTCAACATAAAAGAAAGGAAAACTAGTTCGAATCACAAAACTGAACAATATGGAGTTCGAAGACATTAACGGATTTGTGACAGCACTTTATGAGAGGAATTGGTGGTTAGGATGTGTACTTGACAAAAATCCAGATAATGGTGAGGTGAAAGTGACATTTTTACAACCAAATAAACCAATAACTGAAACACAAATATCTTATAAACTTTTAAAAAATGAGATGAAAATGAATTATATGTAAATTTGCAGTCAAAGACCATTATGGAACTATTATGAGAATTCAAAATTTAATCTGGGTAAACGTACATACATCTATATGTATATGTAAATATGAATGTGTACGCATTTCATTATTATTTACAAATTTTGTAAAGCAATTACCAATATTACCACATTATTATGTGTTATATAAGGTGTTAATTATACTTGTTATTAATTGGGTTAATAGAGATTAAAATTTAAAGTACATTACTTTAGCGGAGTTAGGTAACATGCATTACTATAGATGTAAAACATCTATCAAGATAAGTGACTTGTTAGTTAAAATGTTCGTTATATTTACGTTCTGTATTAGATAAAAGCACAGGTAGAATAGATAACTATTATTTAACTTAAAGCAAGAGTCCACTCGAAACAATCCTCGTGTAAGTCGTCCAAAGAAGCTGAAAGCACGTGCTGAGCGTCACAAGTAAATTCTTTTTTGAAAGATTGGTGTAGGAATGCTGTTAGCATTGTTCCAGAAGATGTCAGGAGTCTGCTTGTATCTGTAAATTATATACATATATACATATACAGTACAGTGTTAAATCTAGTTGTTCATATCCATATTGAACAAGATTCTTTTTTCTGTTGTTTAAATAGAATTTTAAAAGTTACATTTAATTATGGTATCGCCTGGGCATCACATTATAAATTGAAGCACATTTTTATAAACGTATTACTACGTTTTATAAAGATAATGCTTTTAAAACATTCAATTCACAACATCTTTAGCAAATAATTCAATATTTAAATAAATAAATTATAACATTAATTAAATTTTCAAAACCTTCAAAAAATAACAAACAAAAAACAAATCATTTAATAAAAGAAAACAAGACAACAAACACCAAAAATGTAAAATTAAAGTAAAAACTTCCAGTCAATGACTGGTATCAACATGCATATATATATATATATATATATATATATATATATATATATATATATACTAGCATGTGTACTTGGCGTTGCCTGGGTTGAGATTTTAAAATTTCCATTTAAAACACGCCTGCTATACTAATCATTTTCATCATAGGTAACGTGGATACCCCCACAACAATTTCAAAAATAAAAGAACGGACAAAAACACGTAAATGTGATGTCCCCCAAAAAGAAGTATCTGATACCCTCTCCACCAGATATTTCGGCAGAAGGGATCACTTTCCTAAGAAATCTCATGATTTTATGAACCTAAAAACAATACTGTTTATAAACATTAATACGTGTGTTTATTTTTTTATTTTGGTAAATGTGTAGTTTAGTGGCGTAAATTAGACAAAAAAATATAAAAACTATTTTTATATAAAACACATTGTTAGATTCAAAGGCTGAAAAAAATTTCATTTTCATTTTTATTATTTTTTTATCATTTATATTTATTATTCGAGGCCTCTATATTGCTTTTAAAATTTTGCCTTTCTAAGGTTTGGCAGATTTAAACTTTTTAAGCTCTTTCATGAACTATGTTTTTGGCTGCCATATTTTTTTTGTAATGAAAGAGCGTAAAAAAGGCCAAATCTGTCAAACTTAAAAAAGGCCAAATTTTAAACGTGTAAGGCGTGCACATTAAGTCTAATAAAAAAATGATAAAAAAACATTAAAATGAATTTTTTTTTTGTTTTATTTCAGCCTTTGGGTCTCATAATGTTTTATATAAAAATAGTTTTTATAATTTTTTTGTCTGTCAAATAATTTACGCTGATAAAAAGTGCCATTTACCTTTTATTTCTTGTAAAGGCACTTTTTTTACTGGCCTTTTTTTTTTTTTTTTGTAAATAACGGAAATTTTCGATTTGCTTTTTTTTTTTTTAGGGGGCTTTTCGATTTGCTTTTTATTTGTCGTTTTATGTTTCTAATGTAATCCCCCACCAAAAAAAATTGAATTTGTAATATTTTGGGGTTTGTTTTGTTTATTAAATTGTTAGGTGAAAGTAATGGTCTCATAAAAAATAATTAAATTTATCATAATTTTATGTTTCCAATGTAATCCCCCCACCACCACCAGAAAAAAAAACAAATTGTATTTGTCAGATTTTGCTCTCCCCCTCAATCGCCAAACTTGAAAAAATGCTAGAGGTGACATGTCTCGTTGAACGCTTGGTGGGTGGGTGCTCATTTTATGTTAAATTTATATAGAAAAGTGATCCCCTACTCTAACATGTTAGTTTATCTTTTTGTTTTTTTTTGAAATTTCTTCTCTCATAATATTTATAAAGGCTGTTTAAATGTATTAGGCTGAATAAAAGTAGATCTCCATTTTTTTTTTAGGGGTTAAACGCTGCTGGGTCATGTCGTATAAAGTTACCTTTTTAATTAGAAAATTAAGTTTGTAATCGATGAAATTAATCCAAAAAAAGAAAAAGGGGCAGTAGATCTTCATTTTTTTAGGTATTAAACAATGCTCCTTTTAAGGAATAAAATAAAACAAACAAATGAAATCTTTTCAGTTTTTTTTTTCCTATTAAAAAAACAAAAACAATAAAAGCCAAACATTTTTCTATCTACACAGAATTATTTTTCCAGCTAGAAACTTAAACTACAAAACTGAAATTACAAAATGATATTTGGTAAACGTTTTTTTTTTTTTTTATGGATAGGATCTAAGGGCAAATAACTCTTAAAAAAAGTTTAAAAAAAAGAAGCTTCCTCTGTTGGCAATATTAATTCCAAAATAAATGAAATTAAACATATTATCAATATAATTCTTGTTTAAAATTTATTAAATAACAATTTTAAATAGAATACTTAAAATAATTCTCTCGCTAAAAACATTAACTAAGATACCGCTATTTAGTAAAATCGATTTTTCTTAATGTCATATGCAAATAAGGTGATCTCTTAATTGTATATTTTTGCAAGTATAATAATATATATAAAAAATGAATGAAAGATTAAAGTAAGACACGTTTTGTATATATTAATCAAACTAGCATTTCAGCCCGGTATTTCCCAGGTGTTTGGAGGTGTATGTTGAGCAAAAAAAAAAAAAAAGCGGTCAATTTTTAAAACTTTATGGCCCCTTAACATTTATTGCTTTGGACTCAAATCAAGTTAAATAGTTAGATCTATGTCCAAGGAACCTATATCTAAAATTTCAAGTGTTTAGACCGAAAATTGTTGGAGGAGTTTGGTAGAGTTCTCAAGGTCAAATCGTTGAACTTTGACCCCCTTAACAGCCAAATTTCTGGCTGAAAACGGGTTACAAAGATTTTCCCAAATCTCAATACCCTGTATATCAATTTCAAGTCTGTATACTGAAAATTGACAAAGTTATTGCATAGGGACATGTACACAGACACTTTCACTTTTATAGATATATAGATAGATAGATAGATAGATTGGATGCAATATACAGTAATGATTTTAAAAATATTAAAAAAAAAAGACTCATGCGCCACCACCGAGAATCGAAACCAAAACATTCAGCTCACAATTTATTTTACCTCTGCCGTCAATGACTGGGCTATGGAAACATATTTACTGCAAGGCTTAAAATTAAAACATGAACCAATAGCTACTACGTTATGCATTCGTAATGCCGGCGTTCGACCTTCACCTGGCAAATTTCTTTTTTTTTAATTTTTACACTTTTGCACCGATTTTTCCGGGCTAAAACCCAAATATAAAGTTTTGCATGGATTCAAATACCTTATATATATATATTAACCCTAACCCTAACCGTATATATGAAGTTTCATGTCTGTGTACATTTCCGTACGCAATAACTCTGTCAATTTTTAGTCTACAGACTCGAAATTTGATATACAGGGTACTCTACCAAACTCCTTCAACAATTTTGGGTCTAAACACTTGAAATTTTAGATATAGATGGACATGGATCTAACTTAATAACTCGATTTGAGCCCAAAGCAATAAATGTTAAGAGGTCATAATAGGGATTAAATTTAAAAAATTGACCGTTTCTTTTTTTTTTTTTTTTTTTTTTTGCTCAGCATACACCACCAAACACTCGGGCAACGCCGGGTATCCATGCTAGTATATCTATAAAAGTGAAAGTTTCTGTCTGTCTTTTCTCTATGGTAGTTAAGGAAGACTATTGTACAGAAAGGCATTACTTTACATATTCACACTTTATAATATATACATATGCACATAACCTTATGAACAGTAAATAGGGCCCAAGCAAGCTGGGTGGAACTACTAGTATCTATAAAAGTGAACGTGTCTGTGTATCTGTGTGTGTACATTTCTCTACGCAATAACTCTGTCAATTTTAAGTCTACAAACTTGAAATTTGATATATAGGGTACTGAGATTTGGGAAAATCTTTGTAATCTGTTTTCGGTCAGAAATTTGGCTATTAAGTGGTCAAAGTTCAACGATTTGATCTTTGAGAATTCTACCAAACTCTTCCACCAATTTTTGGGTTTAAACACTTGAAATTTTAGATATAGGTTCCTTGGCCATGGATCTCACTTAATAATTTTATTTGAGCCCAAAACAATAAATGTTAAGGGGTCATAATAGGGGTCAAAGTTTAAAAAAATGACTGCTTTTTTTTTTTTTTTTGCTCAACATACACCTCCAAAGAATGGCGGGCTTAAATGCTAGTATATATATATATAGATATAAATTCATATTCCTGTCTGTTTGTTTGTTTGTTTGTTCACAATTTGATTAATATATAGAAAAGGTCCGTTAGTTCAGTATTTCATTTATTTCTATATATATAGTATGATTCTTTAAAAAATATATGATTAAGAGGTCACCTCATTTGTTTATTATATTAAGGAAAATCAATTGTACTGAATAGTTTTATGTTAGTTTAAGTTTCTAGCGAGGGAGTTGTTTTAAGTGTTCTATTTGAGATTGTTATTTCATCAACTCTAAATAACAATTATATTGATAATATATTTAACTAAATTTATTTGGAATTATTACTTCCGACATCAATTTTTTTATGAAAAGAGTAGAGTTATTTCCCTTGATGAGTTTTTTTTATACATATAAGTATACATATACATATATTTTAAGTTCAAAAGATAAAAAAACAAACTCTTCCCAAATAAATTCATTTAGTAATCGCAAGACGTTTCTAATTTCATGTAGACAGAAAGATGTTTTGCTTTATTTTTAAATATTCGATACTCTTGCATAATTTGACCGGATTCTCGGGAATTCCCGTCAAGCATGGATCGGGCGAGACCAGCAATCATCGGTTTAAGCCGAGCGTTGTAACAGATGCTTTAAAAACAAACAAACCGGAAAAAAATACAAATGTAAATGATCAAAAATAACAAAAACCTACCTTTAAACGATTGAAAGTAATTTTATTTATTTTATACATATTATTTGTTTTTATTTATTTTTTTTTGCAAAATATTTATCAACAAAAAGTTTTTGTTTTTTTTTTCCTTCAAGAAAAGATAAAAGTTTTACTATTTTTCACTGTAAATTCTTAGGTGTAAGTACAATTTTTTTTTTTTTTTTCAAAACTTTTTGTTCAGTAAATTTTTTTTTTTTTGGGGGGGGGGGGTCCACAGATATATATAAAGAAAATATGTAAAAATCTGTTTACGAAAGGGGTAAATTGTTAGATGAAATTACAGGAAAAAATTTAGGTTTTTTTTTTTCAAAAAAACTTATATTTTTATTTTATTTTATATTTTTCACGGCTGTTCATTGCCAGTGGAAGAACTTTCACAAAATAAGGATATTTCCTTAGGAATCTTTTACTTCGGTCAACTGTTGAACAGCCATCGATGGCAAAGAGGGAGGAGATAGGGTAAAGGAAATGTGTAAGTGTGCTCCAATATAATACCACATTCCCTTTGCATATTTTTAAGGGTAGCCATTTCGAACGTCCATAAATAAATGATTTTTACTATTGTTAGAATCTCACCTGGTGGAGAGGGTATCACATACTTTTTTTTTTGGGCGATTACATTTACATGTTTTTATCTGTTCTTTTATTTTTTAAATTGTTGGGTGTATGTGGGGGGGGGGTATTGACATTACCCATGATGAAAATAATTAATATCCTTAGTATAGTAGGTGTGTTCAAAACGGAACTTTATGTCAACCCGGCCAACGCCTGGTACCACATATATATATATATATATATATATATATATATATATATATATATATATATATATATAATTATTCCAGGTTAATATTGTTCAAATTTGAAAACATCTAATGAATTTAACAAGGCTTATACAAGAGTGCTCAATACAAAGTAGAGCAAGATGTACGTTTTATTTATTTTTTACATAAACATTTCAGTATCAGTCATGAGTATGTTTCAGTCAACACATTATAAATAACTAGAGACATCCTCAGGAGATGTCGCTTTTACAAAAGAAAAATCCTTAATAAAAAATTGGAGAAAAGTTCACAGAAGTTTTTGTTTGCTAAGCAATCACTTGATATACAGCTTTTTAATTAGTGGGGGGGGGGGAGAATAAAAGAAAATGGATAAATATAAATATAAGACAATAAATAGTGACTGTAAAATAAAAACAAATACAAAAAACAAAACAGAAAACAAAAATATCCAAACACAAGCGTCAAATAACATCTGGCTAAGAGATGAAAAAAGGGGTGGGGGAAATGTGAGAGACAATGGGATTAGAATTCAAACCTTCAAAAAAATTGCAAGAGTTGGCTCAAGAGTTGACATAGGCAAAGATTTTAATCAACCTTTCATATTCAAGTGACCATATTATCACAAGTACCTCTGTTCTTTTTGTTCAGGTTTCACCACACACTTCATGATTCTCTCTATATCCTCCATCCCATTCCTTCCTTGTATATGTTCTTTTGATATGCTATCATATCTTCTTTAAACAAACTTGAATAAGTTTAAAAAATGTTCTTTGTCTACTCTTTCATATCCTTTGTGTTGATGGATCATCCACAACAACTGTTTCCATTTATGTTTGTTTTCTGTAATATGTTTCATACTTGTGCAACAATAATTCACATGAATTAATGGTTGCTACATAATATTTTCCCAACACATGTGAAACTAAAATGATAAAGTGCAAATGTTAAATATTCAAATTTATTACATTATGCATCTGTTAAACAGATTTCAATGTCTAATTTTAATATATAACAATTTCTTATCCAGTTCTTTGATTGACTTTAAAATTCTTTGTTTTGACCAGGGATGATATTGGTGAGAATGATGAAAATGTTGCCAAATATTACCTGCAAGAACTCTTGACAGCAATTGAGAGTAAAATTCCTGAATTTTCAAATGAATATTTTACTATCCGTTTGAAGCTGGAAAATGCCAAAAAAGATTTGTTGGTAAGTTTCAAATTAAATCATGTTCACTTGTTTGAAAGTGTGACAGGTTCTGGGTTTCATGAATAATGCGTTGTGTAAAGAGCTGATCATTATTCTGAAACACTTATTACCTTAAAAAAGTTGTTTTCCTCTCATTTCAAAGAAACATAACTTCTATATAAGAAGACCTAAGATTCTGTGGTGCTTATTTAAAATTACTCTTATTAAAAAAAATAAAAATACACAACAATCTTTATGATGTACGTCTTTATCATGAAACGAAGATGTTATATTCCAAAAATCACTTCAATTGATCAAGTGTTTTTTTAAAATAAGTTTCAAATTTTAATGATTCATTATAAGAGAGAATTTGATTTCGATATTTTGAATTGAGTTGTTTCCACTTTATTTATGCTCGATCAAAAACATGGCTGGTCAATAAACATTATGTCTCGCTTAGTCATGAAATTTGATTTTCTTAGTAAAAAAAATGCTTGGTACTTGGAATATGACATCTTCATTCCATGATGATTGTATATATAATAAAGATTTATCTGTAGTTTCGTTTTTTAAGTCAAATTCTAAATAAACACCTATTATTTTAATTTTCTAAATTATACCAATTTAATCGTGTAAACCGTACAGCCAATTTGAACTTATGCAATAAATGAAAAAGTTTAAACGCTTTAAATCTGCATAAAAATTCTTTTTGTTGTGAGGTCTCATCTCTCTAATGTATTCATTATCCGATTAAACACTTTTTTTTGCATTATCCCATTTTTATATTGAGATTTGTTTAATTGTGACAGTTACATTCTCACTGATAATTCATCTTTCGCTATCCTTGATGTTTAACACTTAATATTCTATTAATTCAATACCCATCCCCCCCTTTAAAAAACTGTTATTTACCCTGAACAAAACATATTCCAATTAAGTCATAAGGTTTAGTGTGATTAGAGGCCAGATTTATAAGGGACATCCTAAGCGGGGAGTTGTGTAGCCAGATATTTGTTAACATTACGTTTTAAGTTTAATAAGTTTTCTATCCTGGGGCTCAATTCAAATATACAAACCATTCAGTCATAAAATTTTCTTGATTTAAAGAAATAGAGTATAATTATTCTCTAGAATTTTCAGGTGATGTTCTACAAGGTTCTAAAGTAGTTTTGTGATAAACAAAATAAACAAGATTTCATTGTGAACAGAGCCCATTGCAATTCTACTCTGATCGGCCTAAAAGAACTTGGAGAAGATAATATTGATAAATCCTCTTCTTGATTTTCACTTACCAAATTTAGTTTTAATGTGTGGATAATTCAAACTTAAGATGCATATCAGTAAGCTACTACACTTTCTAGATTCCCTCTCTTTAACACATGGTATACGCAATTGTTGATATATGCATATTCTCTTTATATCTAAACTTGTATACTAAATCTAATCTTGTTAAAAAGTTTCTTGTATTATATATCTTTTTACTTGCGGGCTCGTAGTTTTGCTTCTATTTATAAACCCGCATAGGTCACAAACCAAAATACAATTGTAGTTTGCTTTTATGTATATGTGAAAAATAGCTGAGTGTAATTTAGATATTTTTAATTATGTTTAAATACAAATATGTCACAAACCTAATTAATTTGCTGTGAAATATATTTCTTTCAAAAATATATAAAATTTCTGTTGTATAAGAAATTTTAAACAGGCAACGCCAGTTAACGGGTCCTGCTAGTATATAAATAAAAATGTAAAGGTATGTTTGTGAGTAACTAATACTCTAAATGACCACTGGACCGATTGCTTTGACATTTTTGTATAGTATTTTCATCATACCCATGCATGTTTTTATATATTGCTTTTTAATTATAACATTATACTTAATTTTTATTTAATAAATTAAGTAGTTTTCTTTGTAACAATTTTTTTATATGGGGAAATGTCACCTCTGGTGATATCACTAAAAGGAACTTTCAGTCAACATCAATATCTGACTTAATGTAAACAAATTTGTTTACAATATATATTTATATATTAGAAATGTTTCACAAATTTTAAATGGGTAAAATTTAATCTAGTAATTAAAATTTAATTTAAATTAACCATGTGTGCTCGCTTTCCTGTCAATTATTCATCGAAAATGGATATTAGCAGCAAAGTGGCCATTGTTGATCATGTTTTTACTATTCAGGGAATTAAAGATTTTAAATGGAATTTAACATATATTTGTTCAGTGACTAATGAGATTCCTATTTTGGTCACCTAAATTGTTTAGAGTGAAATGAGTTTAGGAATTTATAGCCAAACCTAAATGGTATTTTTACTAAAAATATTACATAAATACACTCTGTTATAAAAAGTTTCGTCATGAAACTACCACAAACTTCTATAACTACTTACGTTATATTGGAAACTAAGTGACCCCTAAAAATCTTTAATTATTGAATTTTTGACATTTAAAAAAAAAATTTGCAGAATCTGGTAGCTAAGTGTCAAATCAATAATAAACTGCTGAAAATATTGAAAAAAACCCAAAACATCTCAACCATACAGGCAATAATATGGTTTTGTGTTTCCCTTGAGTTTTTCCAATAAGGATGATCAATTTACTAGAACTTTGTATTAGAAACTGATTGCGCCTTAAAAATCTTTAAATATTGAATCTTTTGCATTTTGGATAAATTTGTTAGTTTGCAATTGATAATAATCCATTGAAAAAATTGCAAAAAGAGACAAAATTAAAAAATACTCTTGCAGAATTTGGACGAGGAACGTGATGTATAAATAAATCCTATAACTTCAAATACTTTCGTGTTGAACATTTCCTTGCTGTTGTTGTTTTCACTGTTGTTGTTTCTTTCATGTAAATAAAAATTGTGTAAATACACTGTACTTAATCGCTTTTCTTTCACAATATGCAGCCATCTGGCTGCAACGGGGCTACTTGTATATCAAAAACGCCCAACAGAACATAAGAGAAATAAGTAAACAAAAAAATGAGGCACAGTTTTTTAAATGAAAAAAAATATATTCCATCAGTCACACGCAACTATTTTGGTTTAAAATGTACCCAGTTTAATTTTTAAAAGATAATTTAACAACGCTGAAGTTTATCCAACCAAAAAAAGATAAAGCAAAGAACATATGAATAAAGTTTGAAAGAAGATATAGAAAATAAACAACTGACATTATTTTTTAAATTGTAAATTTTCATTTCTTTTATTGGCGCGCTTGTCGCACTAAAAATATTATTTTAAACAATAACTTTCTATAACTTTTAAATAAATAAAAACAAACTCAATTGAGAGTGAAACAAGTTGTTTGTTTATGTTTTCGTTGGGTTGTGCTGACAGTTGATTTTACTGATGATACTTCATATGTACTTCGGTCACTTGGGATTAAGTTGTAAATCTCAATGTGTAGGTACACTTACTTTTATTAATGGCGCTCCTTGATTTATGAGCATAGTAATATGACACCAACAGATTATTAAAGAGGAGATATTTCTCTACAAAACTGTGCAATTTTCGGAATTTTTTCAATTGAATTTCTTTCATATTTCTTTCACTGAAGTTTTCAAGTTGGATTTTTTTTTTTTGTGAAAAACAACTTAAAACCCTTTTTTAAGCTCACCATATTGATAAGTGACCTTTTTTCTTTAAAATGGTACTATTTTTTATACCTAGACTCACAATATCGCGCGCACCAAATTTGAAAAACACCAACATTTGTTTTGTGTGTAAAATAATAAAGCCGCACTTACATTTCACCCTCAATATATTCTGTAAATTTTCCGTTCTAAATTTATTTCAATCAAGTTTTAAGCGTGCTAACAGGAATTTATTTCTATGAAGACAGCTTTTTATAGAATCTTTTCTCTTTAGAATTCACTATGCGGTATGCTTCAAGTAAGCATAGATTACATCTTTTTTATTTACTCGGTTTATACTTTCTAGCCTTATTGACTATTTTAATTCAAACTTTTTTATTTTTACATAGTTCCCTAATCACTTAGTTCCCTAACCTAATCGCTTAATGTAGTTGTGTTGCCCTTCTTATCTTTAATAATTATTTTTGTTTTATCCTTTTTTCTTTCCTCTGTATTTGGTTTATTCTAATGTCCAGTTTTAAGTGATGCAACATGGTTTCTGTATCTATCCTTTAACCCCCCCCCATCTGGTATATATTTTCACTATTATCCACCTTAACTTCACATTTGTACACAATTTCAGAAATTAAACAATTTCCCTCCATTGGACATTTGTTAGGAATTCTACAGTTACATTTTCTCTCCAAATTTAGTTCACCTGATTCAATCTTATTATTCACTATTTTGTTTATTTTACCATTACTATAACCTATTATAGTATTGTTTAAATTGGCAGCAATTGAGAATGAAAGTGTAATTGTGTTCTTATTAATTATTTTACATCATCTATTCTCCTGGGGGGAAGTTCTAATCTATTATTTTGTAAAATTCTTTAGGGATATTATTGTGAATATGTTCGCTAAAAGTTGGATTAAACCAGACTTTTTTGTGTCTATTTCTCTCATTATTAATATTATTATCACCATTATATGCTTCATTATTTTTAATTTCACTCTTTTTATTCTTATTATTTTTATACATATTTTTATTCTTAGCGTTTCTTCTTCCTTTAATTGACATGTATGATATTGTGTAGTTTGTTCTGCTATTTTTATTATTCACCTCCTTTATGTATTTGATTTCTCTATGATATTTTTTGTTTTTACATGGAAGTCACCACTTATCAAGGCCCAGGAGCCACTCGGGGATAAGGGCTATTGTGTGTACAGTAATCAATGAGATAGTATCGTAGTCATCGATATTGGATATTTAATAGGGTGTCTTACTTAAGAGAGCGGTTTGTCAGAAATTTGTTTATGTTGGACTTCAAGACATCCAAGTTGTAGTCAGGTGGGAAACAGGCAAACGGGAGATGTGTTCCACAGTTGCGCACTTCTAAGAAAGAAGCTTTGCTCATGGAATATACGTTTAGATTTAGGCACTGATAAAGAGTGGGGAAAATTAATGACAGTAGTTTTAGCTAGACGGATGTTTTTTGTGAAAGATTGGCAAGGGGGGATGAGAAACAAGCACTTGCCATGGAAATAACGATAAAATAAAGACAGGCTCGCAACGTCTCTTCTGTGGGAGAAAGGCTGCAGGGAAGAGAAAAGGACATCCCTCACTAAGCCATGAAGTCTATTTTGTACTCTGTCAAGGCAGGATAGGCTGCTTTTAGCAGCTCCTGCCCAGATGTGGCAGCAGTTCTCCATCCTTGGATGTACTTGGCTTTTATACAGATAGAGAATTGCATCAGCAGTGAGATATCTTTCTGAGCGGTAGAAGGATCCCACCATTTTCCCAGCGTCCTTGGTAAACAGACCTGATGTACGTGTTCCATTTCAGATCAGGAATAAAGGTCAAACCCAGAAGCCTGTCAAACCATGGAGCCTCCCCAAGACGAGAGCCATCCATTTCAATTGATGCCAGCTGGAGATCAGAGCGTTGATGATGTAAAGATAGAAGCTTGGTTTTAGATGCATTAAAAGTAACCAGCCACCTCTTCCCCCACTGTACCACGTGCTCAAGATCAGAGGAGCGAGAATCAGAGAGAACTTTGTCATTTACAGCCTTTGATATGTTTCCATAGATGGTTGTGTCGTCAGCATAGATGTCAATGAATGATTTAAGTAGGTGTTTTGGGAGATCATTGATCAGGAAGAAAGTTGAGCCCAGGATGGACCCCAGCATTAATACTGTGGGCCTCTGATTTCTGCCCATCAACCATTACTCTTATGAACCTATTGGAAAGAAATGATTTAATAATTGAGAAAACATTTCCAGTTATACCATGGCTGGAAATCTTGTGAAGTAGGCCCTTATGCCATACCTTATCAAAGGCCTTTGATATGTCAAAAGCAATTACCCTAGAAAGAAAGCCTTTGTCAAGAGATTCTGTAATCCTAGCAATACACATGGCCGTTAAAACGCTTTGGATAATCAGATTTCAAGGGGTTTCTGCTAAAAAAAAAAAAAAAAAAAAAAAAGTCTTCAAAATACCACCGTTTTGTTCAGAAATGAATATACTTTCAAATAAATTAATAAGTAATAACATACATTATATATTTTTAGAGTTTTAAGCAAATAAAGTGATAAAAATGTGAACATCATAAAACAGCATTTTCGGTAAGATTTTGTAACGCCCCCCCCCCTCCTGATTTGTCAACATTTGTACCGTGTTTCTGTGAAGAATATTTTAATAAAATTTGGAAATTAGCCAAAAGAGATGACATTTTTAATTATTTTGAGTGTCCGAAATTCATTTGACCACTCGTTTTTTTGTTGTGTTAAAAAAAAGATTTCAAAATGATGAGTATTGAAAATTAAAAAAAAAATTTTCTTCGGACACTCACTATTAAATAAAACAATGTTTTTACTATGTTTATTCGTTAAAAAGATGATTGGACAGTGTTTTCTCTAGTGGTACGTAGCAATTTAAAAACATAAGATCCAAAAAATCGTTATGAATTTGAATCAAGACTTTTGTAGTATTAGTGATAGCAGCAGCAGCGATAACTGAGCATAAACAGACGTTTTGTTTTTGTTTATTTTTATTTCAAATCGATTTTTTTTAATTGAAAATCTGGTTACAAAAAAAATTTTCTTACATTTTTAGTTAGAGCTATTTTGTCATCAACCATTCAAATATTTTAAAAAATTGGGTAGTAGTAAATTTTAAAAACAAGCGAAAATGTGAAATATGATTGTTTTGGTTCATGTGTACGAACAGTAACACACTCCTAATTTTCGTCCCTTAAAAAATGTTTTCAGTGAATTATTATTGAATTGAAACTAATCTACCCGATTATTAAAAAAAAATAAAAAAAATAAACAATATTTAAATAGTTGTAGGAGGTCCTCAGTTAAAAAATAAAAACTGTAGGAAAAAACATGAAATGTAATTAAAAATCAAAATAACATTTAATTTAAAATTTTTAACAATTTGTCAGCTTTAGCAAAAACTTGTTTCTATTTTTATATTTAAATAGAATTTAAATACTTGATATTTTTCCAAGCATCATGTTTTCTGTTAGAGGGACGTCACTTTTTAAATAACATTTATTTTTGTCTGTTTGTCATAATTCTTTTAAAGTTTCACAATGGGTATCAAACACCCTCTTAAAAAAAAACAAAAAAACTTGCTTAATTCTATGTCTAATCCGAGGTATGAGTGGCAAGCCTCCTCCTAAAACCTTTAGCCTTAACAATAACGCTAAGTACAAGTGGCAGAGCTCTCCACTAAACAAACTTCCTCTGTAAGCTCATATAAGCGTTAAAAATAAAAAACATAAAAAACGTTTAAAGAAAGTGCACATGATTAATCTCCCATAAAAAAATAAATTGGTCAACTGTCCTAAAACGCTAGAATCGTCTTGAAATGGTGAATTATTTTACATTTATATGAAACCAACCCCCACTCTAAATTCTAAAATTGTTTTTGTTTTGTTTCTATCAAGTCTTCAGAATGTTCACATAATTTTCCTTAGCCCTGTCATTAACCCAAAGTCAGAGTGGCAACCTCCCCACCTTCTCATAATTGCACAAAGACCCTCTTAAAACCATGCATAATCGCCTTTTAGAAAACAAACAAGCAAACAAAAAAAAACACGCAGGATTTATCTATCATTGGAAAAAGAGGGTGGGGTAACTGCCCTAAAACGCTTGAATGATTCAAAATGGGAAATCATTTTACATAAAATTCTAAAATAATTTTTTTTTATCTTTTATTAAAGTTTTTCAAGTTGTTCACATGCAATTGTCTATAAAGGTAGAATCACATATTTTGGAGAGGTGGTCAGATGGGGGAGGGGTAACAGAAGGTATTAATCTACAATAATACCAAAGAAATATTGCAATATATTCATTTTTAACCAATCCTAGATTTCGATTTCAGTTTTTGGTCCATAAAATGCATTACAACTAAACTTTGAGTTCTCTAACTTCTTTTCTTTTAATGAATACATGGCATTTTTAAGCAATTGCAGCATATTTACATGCATTTACTGCAGATTATTTGGAAACCATTCATTTCTGTAGCATATTCAGATTCCTTGCACAAAAATACACTTATATGGCAAATTTCATTGCTTAGTCTTGTGTTTTAACAAACATATAGCATTTTTACTGAAAAAGAATGTGACAAAAAATGTGACAAAATGCATAATGGTCTTAAAGAGGGGGGAAATATCCAAACACGCAGGGCATAAAAATAGTCATAACTTCCTTGATTTTAATTGGATTTAAAAAATTGAAAAAGATTCTTAGCTTATCAAGCTCTTTCTATATATACCAATATTGAAATATTTTAAGGCATTTAAATTTTTTCATGTGTATTGCTACTAATCCTATGAGATATAACCGTTAGCACATCTGCTGTAGATCTTGTAGAGCGGAAACCATATTGCATGTCACTAAGAAGGTTCTTTCTGTTGAGGTGGTTGACTACTTCTTTATTTAATATGGATTTCAACAACTTACTCATCACACACAGAAGACTTATTAGTCTGTACTGAGAGGGAGATGACTTTTCGCCTGAATTCTTAAATACAGGGAATACTGAAGAGGTTTTCCAGGGTGTTGGAAAGTAATTCTCCTTAAGGCAACGCTTAAACAGGTTTGTAAGTATGGGGGCGAGTTCTGGTTGAAGCTTTTTCAACACTATAACTGGAATGCTGTCGGGGCTAGTTGCTTTACTGGAATCAAGGTTCTTGATTAGCTTGGCGACCTCACGCACAGATGTTGCATAGCGTGTTGTCTGTTATAGGAGGAAATACAGGGAGTTGATGGCCTTCGTCGTTTAGGGTAGAATTAGCTGCAAAGTTCTTGGCAAATAGTCTGGCCTTGTCTGATGCAGATGAGATGACCTCAGGTCCATTGATGATGGTTAGAACAGAACGCACACTTCTGTTCAGGATCCTGTTTGCTATTTGCCAAAACTGGTGGGAGCCAAGCCGGTGCTCAGCTACTTTGGGTTTAACAGACTGAGCATATAGCTCTCTTGTATTTTTTATTACTCTTTTACAGTGATTGCTGGCAGTCCTGAAAGCAGCTTTAGTCTCAGTACATCTATTACGTTGGTAGCTATGGAAAAAGTGATTTCTGTGCACGATGGCAGCAGCACATATTGGGGAGAGCCCTGGCTGGCTGTTAGGTTTTTGTTTGAATTTTTTGGATTGTATGAATCGGTGTATACCTACAATTAACCATTCGTTCAAGTCTGATACTATAGAGGACACATTCTTTTTAAACATGGAATGCAGAGATAGATCAGATATGAATGTACGGAAGCTATCCCGGTCAGCCATAGAGTATCAATATACAGTACGGTGGAGAGGTATGTCTGAAGACTTATTACATTTCATTTTTATCTTAACTGATACAACTGAGTGGTCGGAAGATCCCAGAGGAGATAGAACGGAACATGAACATAGCTCAGGAGAAGTTGTGAGAAAAAGGTCTAGAAGGCTTGCATACTGACCGGTAGTATCAGGCATACTGGTGGGTTTGTGAACAATCTGAGTGAGGTCATAAGCAATGGCAAAATCATGACAGAACCTCCCCTCATCATCTGTCTTATTTGAGTGGTTCAACCATTCCACATTATGGACATGGAAGTCACCACAAATATGAATGTTAGCTGAAGGATGAGCAGACAGTATGTGGTCAATTTTCTCAGGTATACTCTTACAGATAGTAACCCCACTGTTGTGGGGCCAATAGAGGGCAAATATAAATGCAATGGTGTAAGCTAGGGCAACCTGGAAGCACATATAAGGTAAATTAGGGTGTTCTCTGGAGATATCCCTACCACATGGAAAGCCATCTTTAATGTAGGCACACACTCCATGCCCATGGTGATCTTGGGTGTCAGATTTAGATTTTAAGATATCTTGATCTACTTAAAGTTTCATTATTATAATCCTTATAAAAAATATTCACATTTTGTGATAACCTGAATATTATTTTTGATATACACTTAGAATGATTTGATTTACAATCTACATAGAATTGTGTTTGATTCGGTTTGTGATACAGTTCATAAGTATTTTTGTTAAGATTTAGAGTTATATCTATAAAATTCACTATTTTAAAATTGCAGTCTACTGTTATCTTTTACTTAAGTTCAGTAAAAAATATTTTTATTTTTTTCTAGTTTTTTCTATTATTTGATTGCTTGAATTAACTAAAAATAATGCATTATCTCTATATAGCCCCCATTTAAATGCAACTTTTTTGCACATTTCTACCAGGTCAGTTACTTAAACTTAGTCCGGAAAGCCTATGCTCATATCAAAGTGATTCTCTCTATCCTTCCTTGTCCATAATTCATCATATTAAGGTTTTCCTTGCTAGTTTTATAATCTCTATTTCGAATTTAGTTACATCTGTTTCACTTTTCCCTAATTTTAGTGCTTTCTCGAATAATTCAGGAGCTATAGAAGCATAATGAGTCAATATCAAACATAATGAATTTACTGTTTTGAGTTTTAGGAATTTTCTGAAACCAATCTATCACCTCCCAGAAGAAATCTAAAGGTTATATTGTATTTTAGATTTTAAAGTGGGTATAATCCTGTCTAATATTATTTTTACTAATATTACCACACGGTGTAATTAATCTAATGCTAGGTTTATTGTTGAAGTCAAGTTTGTGATCTCCCAACAAAAACCGAGTGTTAAGGGGTGTATATACTTCTATTTTATCCTGAATGTTCAGTTTTTTCACATATTCATAGAGCTAACAAGTTTATTCTGTAAATATCCTCTTCTGTTGGCTTTTTATATTTTTTATTTAGTTCACCCAAAATAAGTTTATTCTGTAAATATCCTCTTCTGTTGGCTTTTTATATTTTTTATTTAGTTCACCCAAAATAAGTTTATTCTGTAAATATCCTCTTCTGTTGGCTTTTTATATTTTTTATTTAGTTCACCCAAAATAAGTTTATTCTGTAAATATCCTCTTCTGTTGGCTTTTTATATTTTTTATTTAGTTCACCCAAAATAAGTTTATTCTGTAAATATCCTCTTCTGTTGGCTTTTTATATTTTTTATTTAGTTCACCCAAAATAAGTTTATTCTGTAAATATCCTCTTCTGTTGGCTTTTTATATTTTTTATTTAGTTCACCCAAAATAAGTTTATTCTGTAAATATCCTCTTCTGTTGGCTTTTTATATTTTTTATTTAGTTCACCCAAAATAAGTTTATTCTGTAAATATCCTCTTCTGTTGGCTTTTTATATTTTTTATTTAGTTCACCCAAAATAAGTTTATTCTGTAAATATCCTCTTCTGTTGGCTTTTTATATTTTTTATTTAGTTCACCCAAAATAAGTTTATTCTGTAAATATCCTCTTCTGTTGGCTTTTTATATTTTTTATTTAGTTCACCCAAAATAAGTTTATTCTGTAAATATCCTCTTCTGTTGGCTTTTTATATTTTTTATTTAGTTCACCCAAAATAAGTTTATTATATGTTTCAAGGTCCATACTATATATGTTCATTGTTTTATCTGCTAGAGCTATAATGTTCAGATTGTTTATTATTTTTTGAATACCTTATTTATGTATTTTTGTTTTAAAGTTATTTTATATATACTATTTTGAAAAAATGTAGTTTTTATTAATTTTTCCCCCCTACTGAAATGTATATCAAATTTGAATCAGAATATTGTAGTATATTATAGCAAAGTTTCATATAATTTAATTTCCTAGTTTCATGTAATTATCACTTTAAAATAGTAATACACACCGACGAAAAAACGCTTTGGATAATCACAGATTTCAAGGTAGTTCTACTAAAATAGCCATATTTTTTAAACCAAAGCACTTCAAGTCTTCAAATTACTACTGTTTTGTTCGGAAATGAATATACTTTCAAATGAATTAATAAATATGAATGTACATTATATATTTTAAGAGTTTTAAGCAAATAAAGTGATAAAAATGTGAACGTCATAAAATGGCGTTTTCGGTAAGGTTTTGTAATGACCCCCCCTGTTTTCTAAAGGTCCGTACCGTGATTGTATAAAGAATTTTGTCATGAAATTTGGGAACCAATCAGAAGAGGTGTTAATCTTAATACTGTCAAGTGTCCGAAATATTTTTGACCATTTCTTTTTTTGTCGTGTTAAAAATAAGACTTTAATATGACGAGTATCGAACATTTTGAAAAAAAAATTCTCCGGACACCCACTAGTAAGTAAATAAATCTTTTTACTATCTTTATCAATTAAAAGTATTATTTTATGTTGAGTAGGACCGCAGTAATTGATAATTTAAAAGGACCTACCCGAAAAAAAAAAATCGTTTCTATTTCTCGAATTTGCTCAAATGAAGTTAGTATTACTAGAAGCAGCAGCAGCTCCAGCCTGTAGAATCAGCGATAGCACAGTGTAAACAACACGCGTTCTTTAATTTTTATTCAAGAACGAATTAAGAAAACATGAAAATATGAATATAAATGTTCTTATATGTTTAATTAGAGCTATTTTGTTATCAGAATAACATTAGTTTAGAACTATTCGGTTTTCAGAATGTATAATAACAACAATCCCAACCAATTCGGCATTATGAATCTGTTGCAATTTCTCACATTTCTCGTCAAATTTAAAAACATGGTTAAAAAAACAAAATAAACTTTTGTAGATATATAGCTTGCATGCACTTTTATTCTTTAAATTAGTTTTGAACAGTGAATTAAAACAATGTTTTACTGCGAACAGCCACAAATGTTTTTTTATCAAAATCAAAATAAGTATCAAAATCTCGTTTATACATAGATTTGAAAAAGTTGTCAAAAAACAAATATATAACAAATAAATGTTATCAAAGGCAAGATAAGTTACTTCTCTACCTAACTGGATAATTTTCTAGTGTTTTTATTTAATGTAACATGTTTATTCAGCTCGAAAAACGTACAGTGTTTACCGATGTATTGGAAAATTAAAAATGGCGCCCGGCCCGACTCTCTTTGACACGGTAAGTTTGAGAAAAGGAGTTAAAAATAAAAAACAACTATACAAAATACTGTTAAAAACTCACCGAACATATGTCAGCCTATGTCACGGTAACATATATTGAGCGAGTTTCTAGCAGTATTTTGTCTAGTTTTTTATTTTTAACTCTTTTCCCCAAACTTACCGTTTCAAGAGAGTCGGGCGCCATTTTAAATTTTCCAAAACATCGGTAAACACTGTTTTCAAGCTGAATAAACATGTTACATTAAATAAAAACACTAAAAAATTATCCAGTTAGGTAGAAAAGTAACTTGCTTTTGATAACATTTATTTGTTATATATTTGTTTTTTTGACAACTTTTTCGAATCTATGTGTATAGTAATACAAACCATCTTAAAACTACACATAATCATTATAAAAAAAAAAAAAAGCATGCATATTTTCCCATAGAAAAAAAAACAGTTAACTGCCCTAAAATGCTAGAATGACCTGTAATAGGAAATTATTTTACATTCAATTCTAAAATAATTTGTTTATCTTTCATTAAAGTTTTTCATGGCATTTTATACATAATTGCCTAAAAAGGTAGAATCACATTTTGGAGGGGTGGTCAGAAGGAGTTGAGTGGGGTTAAACAGAAGGTGTTAATCTACAATAATACCAAAGAAATATTGCAATATATTCATTTTTAAATGGTCTTATGTTTAGATTTAAGTTTTTTGTACATAAAGCACATTACAATTCAACTTTGAGTTCTCCAACTTCTTTTCTGTTTATGGATACATGGCATTTTTAAGGAATTGCAGCATATTTATGCACATTTACTGCAGATTATTTGGAAACCATGAACTTTTGGATATTTTCAGTTGCATATTCTGATTCCTTGTACAAAAATACACTTATATGGTAAATTTCATTTCTTAGTCTTGTGTTTTAACAAAGATATGACATTATTACTGAAAAAGTAGTGTAAAAAATGTGACGAAACGCATATGGTCTTAAAGAGGAAAAAATATCCAAACGTGTGAGGCACAAAAATAGCCATAACTTCCTTAATTTTAATCAGATTTTAAAAAGTTAAAAAGATTCTTTCTTAGCTCATCAAGCTCTTTCTATACATACCAATATTGAAATATTTCAAGCTATTTCAATTTTTTCATGTGTATTGCTATTTAAAATCAGTACAAAATATAATCAGGAATTTTTGGAAATTGTTACTTTCATCTAATCTTCACTAGATATGTATTACTATAGAATTACTATATATTATTTTGTCTATTATTATAGAATTACTTTTTTGTTATGTGTATTATTATAGAATTACTGTATATTTTTTTGGTAAACCAAGATAAGAATTGTGGTCCAAATTATCAATCCTCACCCCAAAAAATAGAATTGAAATATGTTTTTTTTACTTCACAAATTTTGAAAAAAATGAAGTGTTTGTTGAAAAAAAAAATTATTCTTGATTCGTCTTAAAAATGTCAATGTCAGGTTTTAGTTTGAATATTGAACTATTGTGTTCGTCCCAATGGCTTCCTTTTATATGATAATAGCTGAACACTTATTTTAAGATCAACCAATCCTCCATCTTGTACATTACACTAGAAGTATTCTGTTTTTTCTTTCATCAGTTTAAGAACTACTAAAGTATTGTTGACAGTTAGTAAAGATCTCTACTCTCTGCTTTTGTTTTTATAAACATTCTAGCGATGGTTTAATTGAGAAACATTTTTTTAGAGTTCCATGTATTTTCTAAAATTTAATTTTTAATATTTTTCTTTTGTATAAATGTGTTATCCATTTTTATTGGAATCCAAATAATTCTATGCATTTCTGTCTTTTTTGTAGAAACTTTATAACAATGATTCGTTTAAGTTCATTAGAGTTGTCAAAAAATGTTTGGCCATGGAACAGACTTTGGTTGAATGCCATAAAGGACAGGTAATTTCATTGTTATTATATATCAGCTGGCTTTGTTAACTCACTATCGCTTTGCAAAATTTGCTTCTTTAACCAAAAATGTTGTAAAGTAACATTTCATTTATAATTTTTTTATAAATATGAGACAAAATCTATATTTATATTATTTATCTTTTGAATAAGACTGGAAAGATATGAATAGAAAGAAGACATCAATTTGCCTGAGTGATGCGATAATTTGCAATATATTCATAAAGTAACCCATCATTTCTATCATTCTCAGCCTTTTTCTGTTTTGTTTGGAACCCTTTTCTTATACAGTGTCTTTCACTCTCATTTCTCTCACTTGTTATACTAAAACTAAAAGTAAGAATAGTCTGTTATTTATATCACCAGAAGGAAATATTACAAATAGTAATACTATTTAACTTGTAGCAAGGTAGAGTGAGAGAGAGAATAAAAATGACTAATTTTGTCTTTTATTGAAAAAATTAACTGACTGTTCTAACTCACTTTTTCCTTATTCAAACAATACAACCTGAACTCAGTGGGTGTTCCAATGGGTCACAAAGCTTGTTTATTATTTATAGAAATGAATACGACCTGATCTTGGTCAGATACCACCATGTTCACACACAGACACTATTTTGTCATTCCAGAATGATAATTTTGGCATCAATTGATGTGGCATCTCCAAACTTTTGGTGATCATCCTCAAATATGCAAATCAAATCCATGTTTTAGAAGAGGCTCTGCAACATGGGTCAAAACGTTTTCATCTGCCACACTGTGTTTTCTTTTAGTCAAGAAACATGAACCAGTGTTTCCTGGATAGCTCACCAATTGGTGTAAGACAGGCACACGAAGAACAAAAACACCAAATGATGAAATCAAAAACACAACAGCACCTTTGATTTGTGTTTAAGATATGTATTCTCCTTCAAACTTGTATATACAAGAACTGAGTTTTTTTCATGGATAGAAGGAATTAGTATCATTGTCTCTGAATACTTTGGTGCTCTTTAACTTGTGACAATCAATACAAAAACGTTTTTACTCCAGATTTTCAGATCGTAGGTGGATAGGGTGTGACTTCTAGTCTCATCTCAAAAATTCTGTCAAAACTGATAAGCTTGCTTTATGCAACACTTTATATAGTCAGGCCAGATCATTTGGCATTACTATCTGTTCTTACCTCAACTAGCGCACTATCTGGTTGTTGGTTACTTTGACTCCTCCTTTAGAACAGGATTAGTTACACCAATCTTCATTCTCTGCAGTTATTCAATTTATATTTAAATTATTATAATACAAATAAATACATTTTTCTTTTAAAGGAATTTTATTTTACATTTTAATATTTATACTATTTTTGTAGGCATTTTAACTTTTCACTTTTTAATTTTTGATTTGTAATTTGAAAAATCGACCTTGTGTATTGCCTCCCCACACCTTAACCTGTGTAACAGTGGCTCCAATGCAAGCACATAAAGCAGGAGTAATGGTAGACAGCCGTGATGTACCAATTAGAAGATGCCAACAGATGTTGAGCATTTTTTGTTGACCACTGTACCACTGCCATTGGCGTGCAGTACAGCATAGAGATCCATTTGTAGAAGTTGGGTTTAAAAACAGCAGTTTCTAAAACATGCCCGGAAGTGATGGCCAACCCTGTCAAAAGCTTTGGAATAATCTAAGTTGATCAGCATGGCTTCTACGTCATCTTTTATCCCTTCCTCTAGGGTTGTATGGATCAGGTGCAAGTTATTCTGAATTATTTTAGCTTTATTTGATTTTAGTTATAGTTATCACAATTTGATTCAATTTCATGATAGAAATGATACCAGAATAATTAACTTTAACTTTTAAAAGATAAAAAGGAAAAAATATAAAATTTAAAAAGTTTAAATAATTTTATGGCAAATTCTTTTAAATATATCATTGTATTATCTTTCTAAATATGCAAATATTTTCTTACAGGAAAGTGAGAGAAAGGATAAAATGGAGGAAGTAAAAAGACTTCCAAGCAACACCGGATAGATACAGTTATATTAAGATTTGTTTGGCCATTCCTTACACTATTCATTCTTCTTGCTATATGACATTTTCTTGAAAATAAATGTTTAAAACTTATTTGATGAAATTGATTGAAATAAAAAAAAAAAAATTAATGAAAATTCTCTTTTGTAGAATACATTTTCCCCACCACCAAGTTTTATTTCTGATAAAAACAGTGAAAGAAACAAAATATTCATCAAACTGAAGCAGATGACACAGGTAAATCTCTTTAATCTTTTGTGATTTTGGATTTTGGCAAACCCACTTTGGCATACATAGCTAAATCATAATAATGTTATATAAAAAGAGAATTTTTTAAAAATTATTCTTTTTTCTAAGACTTTCGAGATTACACACCATATCACAAACTATAGATCTGATCTTGTTGACGAACGTGTTTGCATGGTTGGCACTATTTTGAATAAGAGTTAGGCCACATCATCAAAAACATTATTTTGTAAAGTCATATGAAAACTTTTGAATACCAAATAATTTTATATAAATTGTTATTAAATAAGTATGCCAAAAGTTATATAAAGAAAATGATTTAACAAGAAATTCTCCAACATTATTTTGTGTTCTAAAATTTTTCAAATAACTTCACAAAATAATGTTTTCAATCATGTGACCAAACTTTTTAATAAAAGTAAAAATTATTTTTAGGTATAGAAAAAATATTAGAGATATTAAAGTGTTTCCATATAGTATTGCAAAATATCTTTTTGTTTCTATTTCTACAGCAAACAGCTGCTGATGTTCAAAACCTTCAACAGATACAGGAATCTTTCATTTTGCAATATCAGAATTATAATGTATCAACTGAGAAATTGAAAGGTAATTTTTATTTTGTCCAAATAAATTTTTTTTGCATGAATTTATTTATTTAAAAAAATTCTTACACTCTAAAAAAAAATTTTTGTCCAAATAAATTTTTTTTGCATGAATTTATTTATTTAAAAAAATTCTTACATTCTAAAAAAAACTTTTTGTCCAAATAAATTTTTTTTTGCATGAATTTATTTATTTAAAAAAATTCTTACACTCTAAAAAAAAATTTTTGGTTAAAATTTTTTTTTTTTACATGATGGTCACCACTTATCAAGGCCCGCAGGCCACTCGGGGATAAGGGTTATTGTGTGTACAGTAATCAATGGGATAGTATCGTAGTAATCGTTAGTAATGGAGATTTGATAAAGTGTCTTACTTCAGGGGGCGGTTCATCAGGAATTTGTTTATGTTGGAATTGAAGAAATCCAAGTTGTAGTCAGGTGGGAAACAGGCAAACAGAAGAGAGTTCCACAGACGTGCACTTTTAAGAAAGAAGCTTTGTTCATGGAATCTACGTTTTAATTTAGTCACAGCTAAAGAATGGGGAAAATTATTGACAGTGGTTTCAACTAGACGAGTGTTTATCATGAAAGATTAGCGAGGAGAGACGAGAGATTGGAGCTCAGACGAGCACTTGCCATGGAAATAATGATAAAAAAAGACAGGCTCACAACATCTTTTCTATGTGAGAAAGGTTGCAGGGAAGGGAAAAGGACATCTCCCACTAAACCACAAAGTCTATTTTGTACTCTGTCAAGGTAGGATAGGCTGTTTTTAGCAGCTCCTGCCCAGATGTGGCAGCAGTACTCCATCCTTGGACATACTTGGCTTTTATATAGAGAATTGTAACAGCAGTGAGATATCTTCTTGAGTGGTAGAAGGATCCCACCATTTTCCCAGCGACCTTGGCAACAGACCTGATGTACGTGTTCCATTTCAGATCAGGAGTAAAGGTCAAACCCAGAAGCTTGTCAAAACATGGAGCCTCCCTAAGACGAGAGCCATTCATTTCAATTGATGCCAGATGGGGATCAGAGCGTTGATGATGTAAAGATAGAAGCTTGGTTTTAGATGCATTAAAAGTAATCAGCCACCTCTTCCCCCATTGCACCACACGCTCAAGATCAGAGGAGCGAGAATCAGAGAGAACTTTGTCATTTACAGCCTTTGATATGTTTCCATAGATGGTTGTGTCATCAGCATAGATATCAACGAATGATTTAAGTATGTGTTTTGGGAGATCATTGATGTAGATCAGGAAGAAAGTTGAGCCCAGGATGGACCCCTGAGGGACTCCAGCATTAATACTCTGGGCCTCTGATTTCTGCCCATCTTATGAGCCTATCAGAGAGAAATGATTTAATAATTGAGAAAACATTTCTAGTTATACCGTAGCTGGAAATCTTGTGAAGTAGGCCCTTATACCATACCTTATCAAAGGCCTTTGATATGTCAAGAGCAATTACCCTAGAAAGAAAGCCTTTGTCAAGAGATTCACTAATCCTATGTGATATAACCGTTAGCACATCTGCTGTAGATCGAGCAGAACGGAAACCATATTGCATGTCACTAAGAAGGTTCTTTCTGCTGAGGTGGTTGACTACTTCTCTATTTAATATAGATTCCAGCAACTTACTCATGATACACAGAAGACTTATTGATCTGTACTGAGAAGATGACTTATCACCTGAATTCTTAAATACAGGGAATACTGAAGAGGTTTTCCAGGGTGTTGGGAAGCACTTCTCCTTAAGACAACGCTTAAACAGTTTTGTAAGTATGGGGGCAAGTTCTGGTTGAAGCTTTTTCAAGACTATAATTGGAATACCATCAGGGCCAGTTGCTTTACTGGAATCAAGGTTCTTGATTAGCTTGGCGACCTCACGCACAGATGTTGCATAGCGTGTTGTCTGTTATAGGAGGAAATACAGGGAGTTGATGGCCTTCGTCGTTTAGGGTAGAATTAGCTGCAAAGTTCTTGGCAAATAGTCTGGCCTTGTCTGATGCAGATGAGATGACCTCAGGTCCATTGATGATGGTTAGAACAGAACGCACACTTCTGTTCAGGATCCTGCTATTTACCTTTGAATTTAACAGACTGAGCATATAGCTCTCTTGCATTTTTTATTACTCTTTTACAGTGGTTGCTGGCAGTCCTGAAAGCTGCTTTAGTCTCAGTACATCTATTACGTTGGTAGCTATGGAAAAAGTGATTTCTGTGTACGATGGCAGCATCACATCCTGGGGAGAGCCCTGGCTGGCTGTTAGGGTTTTGTTTGAATTTTTTGGATTGTATGAATCGGTCTATGCCTACAATTAACCATTCGTTCAAGTCTGATACTATAGAGGACACATTCTTTTTAAACATGGAATGCAGAGGTAGATCAGATATGAATGTACGGAAGCTATCCCAGTCAGTCATAGAGTATCAATATACAATAGGGTGGAGAGATACGTCTGAAGACTTATTACATTTCATTTTTATCTTAACTGATACAACTGAGTGGTCGGAAGATCCCAGAGGAGATAGAACAGAACACGAACATAGCTCAGGAGAAGTTGTGAGAAAAAGGTCTAGAAGGCTTGCATACTGACCGGTAGTATCGGGCACACTGGTGGGCTCGTGAACAATCTGAGTGGGATCTTAGTCAATGGCAAAATCATGACAGAACATCCCCTCATCATCTGTCTTATTTCAGTCGGTCAGCCATTCCACATTATGGACATGGAAGTCACTGCAAATATGAATGTTAGCTGAAGGATGAGCAGACAGTATGTGGTCAATTTTCTTAGATATACTCTTAAAGATAGTAACTCCGCTATTGTGGGGGATATAGAGGACAAATATAAATGCGGTGGTGTAAGCAAGTGCTACCTGGAAGCACATATAAGGTAAATTAGGGTGTTCTCTGGAGATATCTCTAGCACACGGAAAGACATCTTTAATGTAGGCACATATTCCATACTCATGGCGATCTTGGGTGTAAGATTTAGATGTCAAGTTAGAGTATCCTTTAATTATGAACTCATCTATGGAAGTGGACGGCCCTATGCCAGTTTCACTTAGAAAGAATATGTCTGGTTGTCATCTTAAAAATCTCTTACACTCTTACAATATAAATAAAAATTTTGGCATGAATTTATTTATTTCTAAAAACTCTTACATTCTTACAATGTAAATAAAAATTTTGACATGAATTTATTTATTTCCAAAAACTCTTACACTTTTACAATGTAAATAAAAAATTTTGGCGTGTCAATATCCTACAATCACCATCCACATTTAAAAACTACCCAAAATCACCTTCCTGCACATTTAGCATATGAAGTTATTTTGTCAGGTTTTTATAGTCAGGCTCAAATAGGAATCTGTCGGACATATTGATACTGGAATTTTTCCCTTCACTATCAAGCATATTTTCTTTTACTTTAATTTTTTTGTAAAATATCCCAAGAAAATGTTAGAATACAAACATTTTCCATTACTCAACAAAACAATTTAAAAACAACTTATACTGAGCTCTCTTCCTTGAATTTGTTATATATACAGGGTAGAACGATAAAACTATCACCCTAGAAAAGACGACATGATTCCATTTCTGTTTTATAAAACCTGTTTTTTTTTTCTTTATTGTATACCATCAACTGGACAACTGGAAAATTTAATAAATAAAAGACAAAAGGTGGTTCAGAATTGTTTGCATATAATCTATCCCAGCTAAAACCATATTTAGTTAATGTAAATAAAGGATTTATATATATATACTGAGTTTTATTTGGAAAAAAAAGGAGAAATTGAAATATAAAGTTAAAATGACTCAATTGAATTAACAAAATATTATAATAGCATGATTGGTGCCAAACATTTAATTATTGTAGTTAAAATTCATAAAATTAAACAAGTAAGTAGTTGAGAATAAGTAGTGTATTTACAAACAAATGTAAATATAATGCAATTCTGAATTTTTGAGATGATTGTGTTATGTTGATTAATTGGACTATTATTCTCATCTTGGGTGTTATTAGCACAATGTTTCGGTCACTGCAACCTGCGACCTTCCTCGGGTGTTGAACTAAGGAAAAGAGGGTTAGCTCTGCATTACAAAAATTCGAACTGTGGGTTTGTATTGTGTTTTTTAAAAAAAAACAAAAATATGTGTGGGTATCGATCCTCTGTTTCGTAAAACCTTTTTTTTCACTAATATCAATTAGTATAGATATCCCGAAAAATTGAGTCATAGGAAATCCTTTAAAAAATATCTTAGTGACCCTTGAGATTGAACTTTCTTTATGCTCTACAGACTCACTCTCAAATCCATGGTTCGAACTGTAATGCAGAGCCAACCCTCTGTTTCCTAGTAGAGAAAAAGAAGCATGTTTTCTACACTCGAAGAAGGTCGCAGGTTAAGCGACCGAAACGTTGTGCTAATAACACCCAAGATGAGAATAATAGTCCGCTTAACATAACACAAGCAAAGTGAATATAAATTTGATATATTCGAGAACATTACATTATGAGAAAAATAACTGCTAAAAATACAGGGTAGGGCAGAGCAACTTGCTTATTTGAAATATCAATTCAAAGACAAGTAATGCAGGTATAATGTAATTCTGTTAACTGCAACTAGTATAAGATTTCAATTTTATTTTTATCTGTTGCTTATTTGAAATACCTGAATTATTTAAATTAGCAACTTGCTCTGGTCCACCCTGTATTTTATAATTAACAGACATACAACTTCGGTGTAGATAAGTTGAAATCTGTGAGTATGGTTAGTTTTAAAGTGTAAGGGAAATAATTAAGTATATTTTTAATGTAGAGTAATGTCCCTTAGACTGAATTTGAAAAATATCTATTCGGGTATATGAGTATATATATTTGAATAAAATTATATTTTTAATATAAATATTTATACCTTGTATTATTATGTTAACACCCAACAAATTTTAAGTTTATAGGGAAAATAATTAACAATAACAATAACGTATTGTAAATAGGTTTTTAAAGAAGTAATGAGTTTCTTATAAAAAACCCAAAGACACTCATTGCAGATATAATGCCAGTTAACATAATACAGACAATAACTAATATTTTTTTTAGAATAAAATAAATTTTTAGTGTAAATTAAAACCATATGGCAACATTATTTAATCAATAAATAAAAACTATAATTTGAATAGCTTTTTACTTAAATCCAAAACGATTGCAAAAACAAAACATGCAATGTTAATTATTCGACAAAAATTGTTTCGGATTTATGAGGTTATGTCCAATTTATGTCTTTTCTTTTAAAGTAAAGAATTTCTGTTTTCTGATTAGTCTATGCTAGAAGAGATTCCGTATTGAAATACACATATAATTGGATGACAATTCAGCTACATTCCAACAACATGTCAAAATTTCCATGTGTTTTTACAGCAACTGTTTTGTTACATAAAAACAATGAATTATTAGGTTGACAAGAAACTCTCTCTCTCTCTCTCTATATATATATATATATATATATATATATATTGTAATACATTTATTAAAATGTATAATAAATTATTTTATTGATTTTTAACCGAGAGTAGTATTTCAGTATATTTTATTTACTGTATCATTTTGGAGCCAAAAGATGAATTCTCGTCTGCTCGTTCACATTTTGTACACAAAACAAGAAAAAAAGGGGAGGAGGAGGCCTGCAGCAAGAGTAGAAGGGAGAGACAGAGATACTGTGAACGAAGGGTGGAAGAGGAAAGAGAAAAGATAGAGAGAAATAAACCATATATAGAGAGAAATAGGCCGTATAGAGGGAGAGAAACTGTACAGAGAAAGAGAGAGATAGATCGTATAGAGAGAGAGGGGCCTGAAAAAGTTGTTAGCAGTCAGCAGAGCTTTGCACTTCAAAGCGACAAGACGTAAGTCAGCGAAGGTCGGGGTGGCGAAGCCGCCGGTGTGGTAGCGGCGTCGCGGAGATAAATATCAACAACACCAGCCGATGTCGGCGACGATAAAGATCTGTTTTGGTCAGCGGTCAAAGTTAGAATATTGACTGAACAAAAGAATGAACCCAGCGAAGGAAGGATCCATGGAGCAATGAAACTTTTATTATAAATCAAGGGCTTCGATGAGCTTCGGAAACAAATACTTGGTGCAATTAACATGCACGCGCGTAATGAAACATAAATAATCCGAAGGACAAAACCATGAAACCTGCACGCGCGTAATCAAACACAAACAATTTACAGGAAAGAAATATATATAAAAAAAAAAGAGACAAAAGAAAGGTCACATTTCAAAGGACATTAAGTGAGTTTTTCAATCAAAACTTTCATTTCTCCAACATCTCTCTCTTACCCTAGAACCTGTATCTAATTGAGCAGATGATTTCTTGTTTTATGTGAACATTGACTGTTAATATATTTTTCTTTCGGTAGAATTCGAATCATTAAATCATTTCATTTAGTTAGGCATATTTAATTTTCTTTTCTTGAATTGAATTTTATTTTATTTTTATATAAATAAAAGTTTGTTAATTTTTTGACGATACTTGTCCTCGTTATTTCTTATGTGATTTCGTTGTCCAGTACATTTCATTTTATTGTTGTCTTCTGGACGGTTGTCCCATTCCCATAACAACGAATCAAGGAACCTGGGAAACTTTTCTTTTTTTTTTAATATTTCGTTACGTCACCCATCTCTACCGTCCCCAGTCGTAACTATATATATATATATATAATTATTCCTCATGTGCATATTTTATAGAGTTTCTAATAAATTAATTTTCTGTAATATATATTTCTAATTTGTGTTGCCAAATTTTTTATACACGCAATACTTTTTTCGATAGTAATATAAATATTAATAAAATTAATTAAGAAAATTTTAAAAAAGGAGAAAAACTCTTGAATTTCCTGTTCAAAAGAAATAGTTCACTTGAAAACTTCTGTTTTTACCTTACAATTTTAGTAAAACGTATGTCCCATAGATACAGAGAACAGGTACTACACTTTGATCCAAATAACCATAAAAAAAGTTTTTGTTACTAGGCATTTTGGGGAGAGGGTAATCTATTATTTGTTCTTTTGTCAGAAGACGATTGTCCAAGGATTCCTTTCTTTTTGTGTGTGGAGGGTGGCAGTTTAGTATCTGTTCTCTTTCACAGGAAATACTCCCAGGTATTACCTTTTTTTTTTTTAAGTTGGTAATATAGTATGTGTTCTGTTATATTACCATCCTACCAGTCTTTATCTCCTCCTTTGCAGGTAATGGTAGTATATTTTCATTTGTCATCATGCATTACTCCAAAGCATTATTTCCTCTTTAGAGGGAGAGGCAGTGTAATATGTGTTTATGACACCACCCTCCCAGGATTACCTTCTGTTTTGGGGGAGGTGGAGTGTAATATAGTATCTCTTCTGTTGTCATGATATCATCCTCCTTGCTATAAGCTTGTCCTTTTTTTGGAGAAGTGGATAGTGTAGTATATGTTTGTTTTTCATGTTAGCATCCTCCCAGGTATGATCTCTTTATTTGGGGAGGTGGGGGTCAGTGTTATATATGTTTGCTTGTATGATAATATCCTCGGGGGCGGGGGCAATATATTTGCTAGTATTTATGTCAAGTTAACTTTAAACTGTAACTCACATAATGAATAAGAAACTACTTATTTTGATTGAGTCACTTGATGAAAGGTGTCCAATGTTGGAGAGATGCAAAACTTCTTATGACTCCATTACTAATTTTTCATTGTTTTAAATGTATTTTGATCTGTTTTAAAACCAAAATGTTTTTCTTTTAGAATTACGCAAAGAAGAGAGTGAACACGTAAAAGCTGGTGAACAAATGCTTGCTCAAATGAAGTCTGAGATTTCAAATAAATGTAAAGAACTTAATGCATTCAGAAATGTAAGTGTTTTTGAACTTTTGTTACATTAATTTCCTGAATAAAAGGTCTTTCTGAAAAGTAATAGGACTGTCAGAATCAATTTCGATTCCAAATGATAAATTTCTTTAATTTCTTTTTCTAATGCACTTTTCTTATTCTTCTTATTCTTCATTTTGCTGCCACAAACATACTCTCAGTTCTGTTGTTCATATTCAGTTTAATGGCATCCACGCATTTGAAATGGATCCTCTGGATGATTCTGTTGATCCGTTGGGGAACACAATTTACATGGAACAAGATCAGGCAGATATGCAGGTTGTTCCAGTAATGTTCTTGGTATGCATTATGTATGGAAGAAAAGAAAATTGCCCATCCATGAATAATTGTTGAGCAGCTAATGTTAAACTGCATTATGTACTCTCCAGGTAGTCAAACCAAGCACCCAGGCATCATTGTTCTGTCCATTTAGAGATTTGCTGGCCAGTCCAAAGCAGGTTGCAGGTGCTATGCTTTCGTCAACATGCACATCATTGATGTAAGATGAGATTGCCTTTTTGATTTAGTAGTCTTTTGATAAGACTTTGTACACAATGAACCTCATTATTCGTGGAGCTATATTCAAACCAAATCCCAACCTTGTTAAACATTACCTTCTGACTTGGAAAACTGGTTTAAAAGGGTTAAAATGATACATCCACGCACACTTAAGATAAGCAGATGAGGGATCCAGCAACACTACATTTGATCTTTGCTGTCTTCATTTCTCAGTTTCCTCGCACAAATATCGTCATCTTTGATGTAGGCTTAGTTCCTTGTATTCCATTACAAGACACACTTTTTATTTGTTCTACAATCATAAGCAGGAGCAGCCCTCTCAAGATTTTATACATCATAGGAAACAAGCCTTTCTTGAGCCATTACTCGACTTCCTGTTGCCAGCAATTACACATTTTTGCTGTTGGGCACTTTTTCTTTTGTCCATTTTCACATTGTAGTCCATTTTGTTGTTGGTCAGACTCCACTTAAAAATTGGATTTTTTCATGACATGTATTGGCACAGCCGCACAAACAGAAACTGGTTCATTAGGAAATTGTACCTCTGATCAGAGCTTTTATCGTATCCTCATCACGAGTTTGAACCCAAGCAAATCCCCACCATTACCAAGACCTAAGTAATAACTAAGTCCACTGTCTTGTCGGAGGCTGACAGACCAAGCTTCACATGTTTATATTCTGTGGACAATAGTAACATACCCGATGGTTTGATTTTGATACATCCAGCACATCCTTTTGCTTAGTTGTTAGAGTTGAGTTGACATCTTGTCTTGGGAAGAAGCTGATACACAGTGTTAATCTTCTAATGCTTTTCCAGGACAATTCAAAGAAGTGTATCCTAGTCCTTCACATCGGAAACAATGTGCGTCACTTCTCCACAATTGTATTGATCTCTCTATCGTTCGGAATAGTTGTAGATAGTTGAATGAAATAATTTGTAGCTTGGTAGTTGAATGATATAATCTGTAGCTAGGTAGTTGAATGAGATAATCTGTAGCTAGGTAGTTGAATGAGATAATCTGTAGCTAGGTAGTTGAATGAGATAATCTGTAGCTAGGTAGTTGAATGAAATAATCTGTAGCAAGGTAGTTGAATGAGATAATCTGTAGCTAGGTAGTTGAATGAAATAATCTGTAGCTAGGTAGTTGAATGAAATAATCTGTAGCTAGGTAGTTGAATGAAATAATCTGTAGCTAGGTAGTTGAATGAAATAATCTGTAACTAGGTAGTTGAATGAGATAATCTGTAGCTAGGTAGTTGAATGAAATAATCTGTAGCTAGGTAGTTGAATGAAATAATCTGTAGCTAGGTAGTTGAATGAAATAATCTGTAGCTAGGTAGTTGAATGAAATAATCTGTAACAAGGTAGTTGAATGAGATAATTTGTAGCTAGGTAGTTGAATGAAATAATCTGTAGCTAGGTAGTTGAATGAGATAATTTGTAGCTAGGTAGTTGAATGAAATAATCTGTAGCTAGGTAGTTGAATGAAATAATCTGTAGCTAGGTAGTTGAATGAAATAATCTGTAGCTAGGTAGTAGAATGAGATAATCTGTAGCTAGGTAGTTGAATAAACTAATCTGTAGCTAGGTAGTTGAATGAGATAATCTGTAGCAAGGTAGTTGAATGAAATAATCTGTAGCTAGGTAGTTGAATGAAATAATCTGTAGCTAGGTAGTTGAATGAAATAATCTGTAGCTAGATAATTGAATGAAATAATCTGTAGCTAGGTAGTTGAATGAGATAATCTGTAGCTAGGTAGTTGAATGAGATAATCTGTAGCTAGGTAGTTGAATAAAATAATCTGTAGCTAGGTAGTTGAATGAAATAATCTGTAGCTAGGTAGTTGAATGAAATAATCTTTAGCTAGGTAGTTGAATGAAATAATCTGTAGGTAGGTAGTTGAATGAAATAATCTGTAGGTAGGTAGTTGAATGAGATAATCTGTAGCTAGGTAGTTGAATAAAATAATCTGTAGCTAGGTAGTTGAATGAAGTAATCTGTAGCTAGGTAGTTGAATGAAATAATCTGTAGCTAGGTAGTTGAATGAAATAATCTGTAGCTAGGTAGTTGAATGAAATAATCTGTAGCTAGGTAGTTGAATGAGATAATCTGTAGCTAGGTAGTTGAATGAGATAATCTGTAGCTAGGTAGTTGAATGAGATAATTTGTAGCTAGGTAGTTGAATGAAATAATCTGTAGGTAGGAAGTTGAATGAAATAATCTGTAGCAAGGTAGTTGAATGAAATAATCTGTAGCTAGGTAGTTGAATGACATAATCTGTAGCTAGGTAGTTGAATGAAATAATCTGTAGCTAGGTAGTTGAATGAAATAATCTGTAGCTAGGTAGTTGAATGAGATAATTTGGAGCTAGGTAGTTGAATGAAATAATCTGTAGGTAGGTAGTTGAATGAGATAATCTGTAGCTAGGTAGTTGAATGAAATAATCTGTAGCTAGGTAGTTGAATGAGATAATCTGTAGCTTGGTAGTTGAATGAAGTAATCTGTAGCTAGGTAGTTGAATGAAATAATCTGTAGCTAGGTAGTTGAATGAAATAATCTGTAGGTAGGTAGTTGAATGAGATAATCTGTAGCTAGGTAGTTGAATGAGATAATCTGTAGCTAGGTAGTTGAATGAAATAATCTGTAGCTAGGTAGTTGAATGAGATAATCTGTAGCTAGGTAGTTGAATGAAATAATCTGTAGCTAGGTAGTTGAATGAGATAATCTGTAGCTAGGTAGTTGAATGAGATAATCTGTAGCTTGGTAGTTGAATGAAGTAATCTGTAGCTAGGTAGTTGAATGAAATAATCTGTAGCTAGGTAGTTGAATGAAATAATCTGTAGGTAGGTAGTTGAATGAGATAATCTGTAGCTAGGTAGTTGAATGAGATAATCTGTAGCTAGGTAGTTGAATGAGATAATCTGTAGCTAGGTAGTTGAATGAAATAATCTGTAGCTAGGTAGTTGAATGACATAATTTGTAGCTAGGTAGTTGAATGAAATAATCTGTAGGTAGGTAGTTGAATGAGTTAATTTGTAGCTAGGTAGTTGAATGAAATAATCTGTAGCTAGGTAGTTGAATGAAATAATCTGTAGGTAGGTAGTTGAATGAGATAATCTGTAGCTAGGTAGTTGAATGAGATAATCTGTAGCTAGGTAGTATAATGAAATAATCTGTAGCTAGGTAGTTGAATGAGATAATCTGTAGCTAGGTAGTTGAATGAAATAATCTGTAGCTAGGTAGTTGAATGAAATAATCTGTTGCTAGGTAGTTGAATGAAATAATCTGTTGCTAGGTAGTTGAATGAGATAATCTGTCGCTAGGTAGTTGAATGAGATAATTTGTAGCTAGGTAGTTGAATGAAATAATCTGTAGGTAGGTAGTTGAATAAGATAATCTGTAGCTAGGTAGTTGAATGAGATAATCTGTAGCTAGGTAGTTGAATGAAATAATCTGTAGCTAGGTAGTTGAATGAAATAATCTGTAGCTAGGTAGTTGAATGAGATAATCTGTAGCTAGGTAGTTGAATGAGATAATTTGTAGCTAGGTAGTTGAATGAAATAATCTGTAGGTAGGTAGTTGAATGAGATAATCTGTAGCTAGGTAGTTGAATGAGATAATCTGTAGCTAGGTAGTTGAATGAAATAATCTGTAGCTAGGTAGTTGAATGAAATAATCTGTAGCTAGGTAGTTGAATGAGATAATCTGTAGCTAGGTTGTTGAATGAGATAATCTGTAGCTAGGTAGTTGAATGAAATAATTTGTAGCTTGGTAGTTGAATGAAATAATCTGTAGCTAGGTAGTTGAATGAAATAATCTGTAGCTAGGTAGTTGAATGAAATAATCTGTAGCTAGGTAGTTGAATGAGATAATCTGTAGGTAGGTAGTTGAATGAGATAATCTGTAGCTAGGTAGTTGAATGAAATAATCTGTAGCTAGGTAGTTGAATGAAATAATCTGTAGCTAGGTAGTTGAATGAAATAATTTGTAGCTAGGTAGTTGAATGAAATAATCTGTAGGTAGGTAGTTGAATGAGATAATCTGTAGCTAGGTAGTTGAATGAGATAATCTGTAGCTAGGTAGTTGAATGAAATAATCTGTAGGTAGGTAGTTGAATGAAATAATCTGTAGCTAGGTAGTTGAATGAGATAATCTGTAGGTAGGTAGTTGAATGAGATAATTTGTAGCTAGGTAGTTGAATGAAATAATCTGTAGGTAGGTAGTTGAATGAGATAATCTGTAGCTAGGTAGTTGAATGAGATAATCTGTAGCTAGGTAGTTGAATGAGATAATCTGTAGCTAGGTAGTTGAATGAAATAATCTGTAGCTAGGTAGTTGAATGAGATAATCTGTAGCTAGGAAGTTGAATGAGATAATCTGTAGCTAGGTAGTTGAATGAAATAATTTGTAGCTTGGTAGTTGAATGAAATAATCTGTAGCTAGGTAGTTGAATGAAATAATCTGTAGCTAGGTAGTTGAATGAAATAATCTGTAGCTAGGTAGTTGAATGAAATAATCTGTAGCTAGGTAGTTGAATGAGATAATTTGTAGCTAGGTAGTTGAATGAAATAATCTGTAGGTAGGTAGTTGAATGAAATAATCTGTAGCTAGGTAGATGAATGAAATAATCTGTAGCTAGGTAGTTGAATGAGATAATCTGTAGCTAGGTAGTTGAACGAAATTATCTGTAGCTAGGTAGTTGAATGAGATAATCTGTAGCTAGGTAGTTGAATGAAATAATCTGTAGGTAGGTAGTTGAATGAAATAATCTGTAGCTAGGTAGTTGAATGAGATAATCTGTAGCTAGGTAGTTGAATGAGATAATCTGTAGCTAGGTAGTTGAATGAGATAATCTGTAGCTAGGTAGTTGAATGAAATAATCTGTAGCTAGGTAGTTGAATGAAATAATCTGTAGTTAGGTAGTTGAATGAAATAATCTGTAGGTAGGTAGTTGAATGAGATAATCTGTAGCTAGGTAGTTGAATGAGATAATCTGTAGCTAGGTAGTTGAATGAAATAATCTGTAGGTAGGTAGTTGAATGAAATAATCTGTAGCTAGGTAGTTGAATGAGATAATTTGTAGCTAGGTAGTTGAATGAAATAATCTGTAGGTCGGTAGTTGAATGAAATAATCTGTAGCTAGGTAGTTGAATGAGATAATTTGTAGCTAGGTAGTTGAATGAGATAATTTGTAGGTAGGTAGTTGAATGAAATAATCTGTAGCTAGGTAGTTGAATGAGATAATTTGTATCTGGGTAGTTGAATGAAATAATCTGTAGCTAGGTAGTTGAATGAGATAATTTGTAGCTAGGTAGTAGAATGAAATAATCTGTAGGTAGGTAGTTTAATGAGATAATCTGTAGCTAGGTAGTTGAATGAGATAATTTGTAGCTAGGTAGTTGAATGAGATAATCTGTAGCTAGGTAGTTGAATGAGATAATTTGTAGCTAGGTAGTTGAATGAAATAATCTGTAGGTAGGTAGTTGAATGAGATAATCTGTAGCTAGGTAGTTGAATGAAATAATCTGTAGCTAGGTAGTTGAATGAGATAATTTGTAGCTAGGTAGTTGAATGAAATAATCTGTAGCTAGGTAGTTGAATGAAATAATCTGTAGCTAGGTAGTTTAATGAAATAATCTGTAGCTAGGTAGTTGAATGAGATAATCTGTAGCTAGGTAGTTGAATGAAATAATCTGTAGCTGGGTAGTTGAATGAGATAATTTGTAGCTAGGTAGTTGAATTAAATAATCTGTAGGTAGGTAGTTGAATGAGATAATCTGTAGCTAGGTAGTTGAATGAGATAATCTGTAGCTAGGTAGTTGAATGAAATAATCTGTAGGTAGGTAGTTGAATGAAATAATCTGTAGCTAGGTAGTTGAATGAAATAATCTGTAGCTAGGTAGTTGAATGAGATAATCTGTAGCTAGGTAGTTGAATGAAATAATCTGTAGCTAGGTAGTTTAATGAAATAATCTGTAGCTAGGTAGTTGAATGAAATAATCTGTAGCTAGGTAGTTGAATGAAATAATCTGTAGCTTGGTAGTTGAATGAGATAATCTGTAGCTAGGTAGTTGAATGAGATAATCTGTAGCTAGGTAGTTGAATGAGATAATCTGTAGCTAGGTAGTTGAATGAGATAATCTGTAGCTAGGTAGTTGAATGAAATAATCTGTAGCTAGGTAGTTGAATGAGATAATTTGTAGCTAGGTAGTTGAATGAGATAATTTGTAGCTAGGTAATTGAATGAAATAATCTGTAGCTAGGTAGTTGAATGAAATAATCTGTAGGTAGGTAGTTGAATGAGATAATCTGTAGCTAGGTAGTTGAATGAGATAATCTGTAGCTAGGTAGTTGAATGAAATAATCTGTAGGTAGGTAGTTGAATGAAATAATCTGTAGCTAGGTAGTTGAATGAGATAATTTGTAGCTAGGTAGTTGAATGAAATAATCTGTAGGTCGGTAGTTGAATGAAATAATCTGTAGCTAGGTAGTTGAATGAAATAATCTGTAGCTAGGTAGTTGAATGAGATAATTTGTAGCTAGGTAGTAGAATGAAATAATCTGTAGGTAGGTAGTTTAATGAGATAATCTGTAGCTAGGTAGTTGAATGAGATAATTTGTAGCTAGGTAGTTGAATGAGATAATCTGTAGCTAGGTAGTTGAATGAGATAATTTGTAGCTAGGTAGTTGAATGAAATAATCTGTAGGTAGGTAGTTGAATGAGATAATCTGTAGCTAGGTAGTTGAATGAAATAATCTGTAGCTAGGTAGTTGAATGAGATAATTTGTAGCTAGGTAGTTGAATGAAATAATCTGTAGCTAGGTAGTTGAATGAAATAATCTGTAGCTAGGTAGTTTAATGAAATAATCTGTAGCTAGGTAGTTGAATGAGATAATCTGTAGCTAGGTAGTTGAATGAAATAATCTGTAGCTGGGTAGTTGAATGAGATAATTTGTAGCTAGGTAGTTGAATTAAATAATCTGTAGCTAGGTAGTTGAATGAAATAATCTGTAGCTAGGTAGTTGAATGAGATAATCTGTAGGTAGGTAGTTGAATGAGATAATTTGTAGCTAGGTAGTTGAATGAAATAATCTGTAGGTAGGTAGTTGAATGAGATAATCTGTAGCTAGGTAGTTGAATGAGATAATCTGTAGCTAGGTAGTTGAATGAGATAATCTGTAGCTAGGTAGTTGAATGAGATAATCTGTAGCTAGGTAGTTGAATGAGATAATCTGTAGCTAGGTAGTTGAATGAGATAATCTGTAGCTAGGTAGTTGAATGAGATAATCTGTAGCTAGGTAGTTGAAAGAACACAATAACAACACATCTTTGCATTATGACTTTCTCTCACTTTTTGTCATTAACGTATGTGCAGGTAAATTATCTTTTTATATAGCCCTCACTTGTGCCAAAAGCTAAGAAATGCTTATTTCTTCCATTTAAGAAGCTTGTAGGAGCTATCTAACATTGTCAAAGACGGTTTTGAAGTTTCGATCAGTCATACCATAGAATCATAAAATAAGCTTCCACAGAACCGCCAGAAATACATCTAATGTCTCACGTGGGTGCATGCAGTATGCCACAAAGTGTGTATAGACTTTACAAGCAGTCAAGGTGAATGTTGTAAGCAGAGCTTTATTGATAGAGGCATAATTCCCCTTTTCTTCACTCAATTGCTAGTAGACCACGAAGGCATCACCTGTCAAATGCATATAGATTATCCATTCCATTTTCTCCACCAAGCACAACCGACACAAGATTAGCTTTCGCAGTCGATTCAATAATAGATTGGTGGGGGTATGAACTGCTAAACTCTGGTCTTCACTTCATATCAATCATAATTTTTCATATCAATCATATAATTTTCATATCAATCAGAATTTTACATATCAATGAAATAATTTTCATATCAATGAAATAATTTACATATCAATCATATAATTTTCATATCAATCATAATTTTCCTATCAATCATATAATATTCATAATCATAATTTTATGTATCAATCATATAATTTTCATATCAATCATATAATTTTCGTATCAATCATAATTTTCCTAATCATAATTTTACATATCAATCATATAATTTTCATAAAAATCATATAATTTTCCTAATCATAATTTTACATATCAATCATATAATTTTCATATAAATCATATAATTTTCATATCAATCATATAATTTTCACATCAATCATAATTTTCATAATCATAATTTTACATATAAATCATATAATTTTCATATACATCATATAATTGTCATAATCATAATTCTACATTTCTATCATATAATGTTCATATCAATCATATAATGTTCATATCAATCATATAATGTTCATATCAATCATATAATGTTCATATCAATCATATAATGTTCATATCAATCATATAATTTTCCTAATGATAATTTTACATATCAATCCTATAATTTTCGTATCAATTATATAATTTTCATATCAATCATAATTTTCATAGCAATCATATAATTTTCATAATCATAATTTTACATATCAATCAAATAATTTTCATATCAATCATATATTGCGTATCAATCATAATTTTAATATCAATCATATAATTTTCCTAATCATAATTTTACATATCAATCATATAATTTTCATATCAATCATATAATTTTCATATCAATAATAAAGTTCACATCAATCATATAATTTGAATATCAATCATAATTTTTATAATGATAATTTTACATATCAATCATATAATTTTCATATCAATCATATAATTGTCATAATCATAAATTTACATATCAAACATAATTTTCATTATAATAATTTTATATATCAATCATATAATTTTCATATCAATTATAATTTTCAAAGCAATCATATAATTTTCATACTCATAATTTTACATATAAATCATAATTTTAATATCAATCATATAATTTTCATATCAATCATATAATTTTCATAATCATAATTTTACATATAAATCATATAATTTTCATATCAATCATAATTTTAATATCAATCATATAATTTTCATAATCATAATTTTACATATAAATCATATAATTTTCATATCAATCATAATTTTAGATATCAATCATATAATTTTCATGTCAATGATATAATTTTCGTATCAATCATAATTTTCATATTAATCATAATTTTCATATCAATCATATAATTTTCATATCAATCATAATTTTCATATCAATCATATAATTTTCATATCAATCATAATTTTCATGTCAATCATATAATTGTCATAATCATAATTTTACATATCAATCATAATTTTCATATCAATAATAAAGTCATATAATATATATATATATATATATATATATATATATATATATAATAAATCATATAATTTGCATATCAATCATTATTTTCATATCAATCATATAATTTTCATAATCATAATTATACATATCACTCAAATAATTTTCATATCACTCATATAATTTTCCTAATCATAATTTTACATATCAATCATATAATTTTCCTAATCATAATTTTACATATCAATCTTATAATTTTCATATCAATCATATAATTTTCATAGCAATCATATAATTTTCATAATCATAATTTTACATATCAATCAAATAATTTTCATATCCATCATATAATTTTCATAATAATAATTTTACATATCAATCATATAATTTTCATATCAATCATATAATTTTCCTAATCAAAATTTACATGGCAATCATTTAATTTTCGTAATCATAATTTTACATATCAATTAAATAATTTTCATATCAGTCATAGAATTTTCATAATCATAATTTTCCATATCAATCATATAATTTTCATATCAATCATAATTTTTTATAGCAATCATATAATTTTCATAGTCATAATTTTACATATCAATCATATAATTTTCATATCAATCATATAATTTTCATATTAATCATATAATTTTCATATCAATCATAATTTTTCCTATCCATCATATAATTTTCATATCAATCGTATAAATTTATCTGCCATTATGAAACCGAAATAGCTTGAAAAGCAGTAACACACAAAAACAAAAAAAGTTTGAACAATCTCTAATAATAAACAGTCATTATTACTGCCACTTCTTTCACTGCCCAGTTTTTCTGCTCCGTGCATAAAACCTTTCATCAGTTTACCTTCCCGGATTTTATTTTATATATAATCAGAATAATGGAAATAGTATTCCGATGATATAAAGAAATAAAAAAGCAACAAACAAGGTTATGCGTTCATCAATGTTTCATATTTATTTCGAGACTTCCTCTGGCTGAATGAAATTAAGAAAACAAAACACCAGTACAAATATTTGAAAACATATTTTTGATGTAATGAAATGTATGACCTGTTCCATTTTTAAAATAAAAAAGTCGTTGGAAATTCAAAAAAAAAGCTGGGGGCATGACGTTGTGGAAGAGAGTAAGATTTTTTATAATGTCATTATAAGCCATTAATATATTTAAAAAGATATGATGCAATTCATATTCTTTTTAGAACAAATATGCCCGTTATAATTATATGGATGTGAAATAAAATGAGTGTATTTTTGTTATGTAATTTATTGACTGATTTTATGTGTTAATTATTACAGGAAGTGTTTTCTATGGTGTGAGAGAGTTAACCTGTGTCTAAAATTATGTTCTTTTAATAGAAATTTACTTAATAGTGGCAATACATGATAGAAACCTTCACATTGTTTAATTGTGCTTAAATTTGCAATTAGCAGTCATTCTAGAAGTTTATGTCATGGTTTATTTGAAATAAATTTAACTATATTTGCTTGTTTAAAGTCAAAAGTATGATTATACTGCAATGAACTTTTTTTCTTTTTTTTTTTTTTTTACATAGGCATCACCACGTTATCAAGGCCAAGAGGCCACTCAAGGATAAGGGTTAAAGAGTGTACAGTATTAATTGGACAATATAGTAATCATTAGTAATGAAAATTTGGTAAATTTGATAACTTATATGGAACGGCTCATCAAGAACTTATTTACGTTAGACTTGAACACAACCATATTGTAGTCAGCCGGAAGAGAGATATAAGAAATAGCAATTCTCTGAATGCATTATTCTCTCATACATTGCAGCATAATCATACTTTTGACTTAATGCCTTAACTAGCAAATTCTAGCATTGCTATAAATATAATTTGCTGATTTCTTTATGTAGTAATACACACGGATGAAAAAAATGCTTTGGATAATTACAGATTTCAAGGAGTTCTACTAAAATAGCCATATTTTTCAAACCAAAGCACACTTCAAGTCTTCAAATTATTACTGTTTTGTTCAGAAATGAATATACTTTCAAATGAATTAATAAATATGAATGTACATTATATATTTTAAGAGTTTTAAGCAAATAAAGTGATAAAAATATGAACATCATAAAATGGCGTTTTCAGTAAGGTTTTATAATGATCCTCCCTGTTTTCTAAAGGCCCGTACCGTGATTGTATGAAGAATTTCGTTATGAAATTTGGAAACCAATCAGAAGAGGTGTTAATCTTAATACTGTCAAGTGTCTGAAATATTTTTGACCATTTCTTTTTTTGTTGTGTTAAAAATAAACTTTAATATGACGAGTATCGAACATTTTGAAAAAAAATTTTATCGGACACCCACTAGTAAGTAAATCATTCTTTTTACTATCTTTATCAATTAAAAGTATTATTCTATGTTGAGTAGAACCACAGTAATTGATAATAATTTAAAAGAACCTACCTGAAAAAAATGTTTTTCGAGTTTGGTCAAATTAAGTTAGTATTAGTAGCAGCAGCACTGCAGCAGTTGTAGTATTAGTCATAGCACAGTATAAACAACACACGTTATTTAATTTTTATTCACGAACGAATTAAGAAAAACATGAAAATATGAATGTAAATGTTCTGATATATTTAATTAGAGCTATTTTGTTATCAGAATAACATTAGTTTAGAACTATTCGGTTTTCAGAATGTATAATAACAATCCCAACCAATTCGGCATTATGAATCCATTATAATTTCTCACATTTCTGGTCAAATTTAAAAACATGGTTAAAAAAAAACAAAAACTTTTGTAGATATATAGCTTGCATGCACTTTTATTCATTGCATTAGTTTTGAACAGCGAATTAAAACAATGTTTTGTAAAACGGCCAACAAAACAATGTTTTGTAAAACGGTGAACAGCCACAAATGTTTTTTCAAAATTAAAAGATGTATGAAAATCTTGTTTGTATTACTATACACATAGATTTGAAAAAGTTGTCAAAAAACAAATATATAACAAATAAATGTTATCAAAGGCAAGATAAGTTACTTTTCTACCTAACTGGATATGTTTTTAGTGTTTATATTTAATGTAACATGTTTATTCAGCTCGAAAAACATAGTGTTTACTGATGTATTCGAAAATTTAAAATGGCGGCCGACTCTCTCTTTGAGGCGGTAAGTTTGGGAAAATGAGTTATAAATAAAAAAAACAGACAAAATACCGTTAGAAACTCGGTCAATATATGTTACCGTGACATAGGCGGATATATATTTGGCAGGGTTTTTACAGTATTTTGTCTAGTTTTTTATTTTTAACTCATTTTCCCAAACTTACCGTGTGAAAGAGATAGTCGGCCACCATTTTTAACTTTCCAATACATCGGTAAGCACTGTATGTTTTTTGAGCTGAATAAATATGTTACATTAAATAAAAACATGCTTTGCATAACATTTATTTGTTACAATTTTTTTTATTTTTTATTTTTTGGACAACTTTTTCGTACCTCTATGGCAAGTAATACAAATGCACAAATAGTGTTGACTGTTGAGCATTTCCTGAGAACAAGACAAATGTCAGTTAGTTGACACTTAAATATTTGAAGTCTTGATAATGACTTAAAAATAAATAGTAAAACAAAATACTGTTAGCAACAACCCACCTACTAAAGTTATGTCTCCTCCTAAAACACTCTTTAACCCGAACAATAACACTAAGTTCGAGTGCCCCCCTCCCCCAACAAAATACCTCTGTAAGCCACATACAAGCGTCTAAAACAAACAAACAAAAAATAGATCCTTCCTTAAAGAAAAATGCACATAAAAAATAAATTGGTTAACTGTCCTAAAATGCTGGAAATGGTGAATTGTTTTACATTAAATTTTTGTGAAACTAGCCGCCCCCCCCTCTCTAATATTGTTTTTGTTTCTGTCAAGTCTTCAGTATGTTCACACATAATTTTCCTTAGCCCTACAATTAATTCAAAGTCCGAATGGCAACCTCCCTATATTCTCATTGCATAGAAACCCTCTTAAAACCACACGTCTTAAAAAAATAAAACAAAAAGCATACAGGATTCATCTCCCATAAGAAAAAATCCAGTTAACTGCCCTAAAATGCTAGAATGACCTGTAATGGGGAATTATTTTACATTAAATTCTAAAATAATTTATCTTTCATTAAAGTTTTTCATGGCATTTCATACATAATTGCCTAAAAAGGTAGAATCACATTTTGGAGGGGTGGTCAGAAGGAGTTGAGTGGGGTTAAACAGAAGGTGTTAATCTACAATAATACCAAAGAAATATTGCAATATATTCATTTTTAAATGGTCCTATGTTTAGATTTAAGTTTTTTGTACATAAAGCACATTACAATTCAACTTTGAGTTCTCCAACTTCTTTTCTGTTTATGGATACATGGCATTTTTAAGGAATTGCAGCATATTTATGCACATTTACTGCAGATTATTTGGAAACCATGAACTTTTGGATATTTTCAGTTGCATATTCTGATTCCTTGTACAAAAATACACTTATATGGTAAATGTCATTTCTTAGTCTTGTGTTTTAACAAAGATATGACATTTTTACTGAAAAAGTAGTGTAAAAAATGTGACGAAACGCATATGGTCTTTAAGAAGGGAAAATATCCAAACGTGTGAGGCACAAAAATAGTCATAACTTCCTTAATTTTAATCAGATTTTAAAAATTTAAAAAGATTCTTTCTTAGCTCATCAAGCTCTTTCTATGTATACTAATATTGAAATATTTTAAACTATTTCAATTTTTTCATGTGTATTGCTACTTTATGTCCTCTGATGAGAATAATAATAATAGCATTCTTTGAAACTCCGCGGAATAAGGATTTTGTAAATTGTTTTTTGGAGTATTTATTGTTCGACTGACGAACAATAAATTTTGATTGTAAAGTTCAACTTACAGTTCTAATTTTCTTTCTCATATATATATATATATATATATATATATATTAATTGATTAAGTTCAGGTATATTACTAACAAGAACTAAAAACCAATATTTCTTCAAAAGTGCTCAATATATGTGTATAGATTTTATATAAAAAAAATTATATAAACGTTTTGAGGAGTCTACATGGATTGACCAATGTTTCTTGTTTCTGCATTCTTCATGTATCAATCATTAAGACTCAAATGGACAGTGTAGTCAAAAAGCAAAGCAAACCCTTCCCAAAATTCCTATGAAGAGGTAATAAGGAGTGACCTCCTCTCATCTCTTTTACTAATTAAACACCATTAACCTCTTATGGACAACTGGATCATCTGTGTATAACCAAGCTCTGCTTGATTGAGCATAGTCATAATTGAGTGGTGCGCATCTTCTTTTTCTTTTCCAGTGATAATGATCCCAATGACCAGCTAAAAAGTAACTTTAGACTTACATTTTTTTGTTTTAGTCACTTAGCGAGCAGTAGATGATAATAAGAAGTAAAATACTGTTTATTGGTTAGTATTAAGTCTATTTATAGACAAACAGAAATGTGTGAATATACAAATGAACTGTTTTAACTGAAAAAACTAATTCATGAAATAAAAGCACATCTAAATTAGATATTTAAGATAATTATTTTCTTTTCTTTACAAGCATATAAATATTTTTTAAGATTGGATTATAAATCTGCAAGAAATTGTGAGTTATATTAAGATGTGAATCTGTCAAATTCTCACCATAACAGCTACTTCATGAGTAATGTCATTGTAATCATTTTATATCTTCATGAAATGCAGATCATTTTTGTCTTATAAACATTTTTTTTAGACATTGTTAGCTAAGCACACAGAAACCTATGAAGCTTTGAGTAAGTTGACCATGGAGATCTTGGAGAAAGATTTAACAGATTGGTTGCGTAAACAACAATTGCACGGCACAACTGGAGAGACAGAGGAACAGATTGATGATATCCAAAACTGGTAAGTTTCATTCCTCTTTAATTAACTTTGATCTCAAAGAGTCTGATCAATTGGTCTACATCTGAATGGTCAAATGAACAGCATACAACACTGTTGTTAAACATCAACTGCCTCTTAGAATGCCTGTTTTCCCTGCTGTGTATGGTTTTGTAACTTGTCAGTTATTGTAATCCTATAATTTATTAGATGTAATGCACAACCATATAAATATCACATAATTTGGGTCCATGTAAAACCATTTTCAGCTATCCTTGTGTACCTTGTTGATGCTGTGTCTAACTTGTTTGTGGCCAAGCAAGTTAGAATAAATGTTTACTTTTAAATGATAAATATTGGTTCTTCCTAGCTATCTTTATCTTATATAATACCATATTATTGCATTCTTCTTTGTTTGAATCTATTCTGAAATTCATCCAAAAACAATTGTCACATGACTATTTTCATCCAATCATTGGGTGGAAGGGAAAAAAGCTCCACCTTTTTTTGCTTTCCTTGTTGAGCCAAACAATAGTTATTATCATACAAGCAGGGAGATCTGATGTTGCTCAGGATTGAATGAGGATCAATGACTGTTCCCTACCATACATTTACTATCATCCAATATTCTGCATAAGTACCTAATTATGAAGTGATAACCAAAAACAATGACTATTACGAATGCGACAATTGCAATGATACTAAAAAAATAGATAAAAAAGAATTCAGTTTTTTTTATGTAAATTGTGATATTTAATTTCTTTTATCAAGTCAGTACGAAGCATACAGAGGTAGATATAAGTGTGCGCATTTGTTAAAGTCAAAAGTTATTGTTTATGCAATGTTATTTTGTTATCTGTAGTTTTTTTTAACTAGTCAAAGTTCCCTTAACCTGATATTCTCTTATTCTGATAAATGTATGTAGCTGTTGCCCTTGCCATAGCTACTGACGAAGAGTACTTTATAAAGTGGATACTTAAAAATTAAATAAAACTAAATCCATTTTTTTCTTTAGTATAAACAAAAATGAAATTACGAAACATGCTATAATTGTTAAGTGAAAATACAGAATAGGTTTAAATCGCGCAGTATGTAAATTTGTATGTCGATTTATATGGAAAATTTTTTTCTGTAAGGTCAGTTTTAAAAAAGTAGATCTGGTTAGGTTCAATTTCCATAGAAGCACCTCTCTCCTTTTTAATCTGTCTGAAAAGGTATACTTATTCAAAATTTTAACCGGAATCTTAACTGTAAATTTAAACAAATCTTAAGTGAGGTTTAGGTTTATTTTGAAAAAAGTCCATCTTGTATCTTAAGGAATATTAACACTTAATCTTTTAAACAAAGTTCAAATCAGTAGAAAACTAATCAAATCAATAAAAACTAATTAGTCTTATTCCCCATGTTCTATAACTGCATAAGTCTTACTTATGTGAGGGGGATTTATCTTATCTACTTTTCACTATGGAAGTCAGAAGAACTTTAAGTAGATACTTAATATCTATATTTTTTTATCTACATTTATGTCTACCATTAAGTAGATACTTATTATGTATGGTTAATAAAGATATGGATGTGAATGTGTATTATCTACAATTTATATCTATACTTAAAATAATATAGGTAGATACTTATTTTATTTTCTTTCTTGTGGGTTAAGGTATGTAGTGGTATTGTCTGATTTTGTATGAAATCTAAAAAAATTTTTTTCATTATAACATTTTTTGTATCATACTCCTTATCTTCTTACTCTAATTTGAATAATAGATTTTATTTACAGCTTTTTAAAATTTTTTGATTGTTTGTTGTTTAATGATTTGATTTTGCTTAGTTTGTGATAAGTGTTTTTAATGATTTGAAATTCCATTATTCCAATATTCCCTTAATTTGAGAAAGGTATATGAACAGCCAATAAAATTGACCAGAACTTGTGAAGGGAGGTGCTCTTATTTTCAACATTGTAGATGAAAGAACTAATGTTAAAGTAAACATAGACGGTGCTAGTTAAAAAAACAAAAGCAAAAAAAAATTGATAAATGTAGAAACGTTCCAGGTGTCATTGGGGAGAGGGAGAGGAAAAAATAATTAGTGAGTAAATCTTGTGCTACCTCCGGTAAGTATAACATTTTTGAAATATGACTCTCCTAGGAATTATAAGAATTTATGATAACGAATGAAAGTGACTGATTTACACAAAATCAACATCAAATATTTACTAGTAGTTTGACCATATTGAATTTATATCTGTGTTTGTAAAGCTATAATGCTTCTTTCTACATGGGAATAATTGTTTCTATTTCATTATATATAGATAAGTCAAACCAACTGGTCATTGGCTTGTTACAATCATCACTTATTACTTTCTCTGCAAATAATATAATCCAAGTTTAAAATTTCATGTTTAAAAATGATAATTCTCTTTTACATTTCGTAATCTTACTTTTCCATGATTTTCTGATGCTTTATTTTCATATGAGTTTAAATGACATGAATCAAACAAAAATATCTTTTTAATCTTGTGAGTTCAACATAGAGATACATAATAAAAATCTGTTTCATGTAGTGAAGTAGAAAAAAAAGAAATTTAAAAAACCAATATATAAGACACAGCTGTTCCTTCCAAAAGGTCGAGCTCTTCAACATCCAAAAATAATTCACCGTCACAAAAAGAATTTGCTGTCACTTCTTCCAACCGTCGTTTCACTCTCTGCGCTCTTCACCCCTGCTTAAAAAAAGTACCGTTTATATGCTGCCCTTATGCAAATTGACTATCAACCAGAGCCATCTAGTTTTCCACTTCTCCAAACAGCCAATTTGCAAAGGAGGACAACTCAAACCACACAGAGCCATCTAGTTTTCCATTTCTCCAAACAGCCAATTTGCAAAGGGGGACAACTCAAACCACACGCCCCCTTGATCTACACGATCATCACATGTCAACCCATCATGTAGTTGCTCGACTAACATGGCGGCCGTCTCTCTCGCTGCGATCTCCGCGGAGCCTCTTCGTGAACGTCGCTACTTGGCTCGACGTCGCTGTCTTCCTCTGATGACACCACTACCGGCCGCACATCAAGGATGTGTCGAGGGATGTCGTCGATAGATACATTGTTCGGGGACTGGACACTTGTCACAATGCCCCTCCCCCAGCGTGTGGTACAGCGAGCCTTAGGTGGTTTGATCCACACTTCTTCTCTCACTCGCACAGTTGCTCGCTTCTCGCCTTCCTCCGCGGGTACCTGTGCAGTTCGGGGATGCCGCCACTCGTACTTGAAGACTGCCCTCTGCGGCACTGACTCCACTTTTTGCCCTGACTTTGGAGCCATATTATAACAGAAGACAGCTTCTGGCAGCGAAATCTGGCCCCTTTCAGCTATAGCCTTAATGGTCCTGTGATGCCGCTCCACAATTCCGTTTCCGCCTGGTCTATATGCAGCCCTGAAATAGTGCCGCACTCCCCACTTATCCAACACATTCTTCATGACAGCTGAGCGAAAGGAAATTCCATTGTCCATTAGCACTTCTCTCACTGGACCCCTCTCCAAAAACACCTCTTCCAAGACCTTTGCAATTTCACCTGCATTTTCCGCCTTGATTTCCCTCCAAATGGCTACCCTTCCTGGTCCACAGTCGACAATTGACAGATACGGCCTCTGTCGATAGTGCGTTACGTCTATCGCCAACCTGCTCCAGTTCTCTGCCACCTGAACCTCACCAGTTTCGTGTCTACTTGGTGCAGGGTCGATTAATTGACACGGGCTGCATCTCTCAACCACTGTCCTAACGGCCTCCTTTGTGATTCTGGGGTCCACCTTCCTGGCCAAGAACAAGGTTCTATCCACTCCAAAATGGTGCATGTCATGCAAATCCTTCAGAGTGTCTTCATTCAAACAACATATTGCAAGAGCCACCTCATTCGGCGCCTTTAGCCAGGTCTTCTGCACCCTCGTCATCACATCTGCTCTGTTCTTCGCTGAAGGAACGATAGTGACCCTAAGTTGAAGATCAAATTCCCTAATCAACTCCCTTAACATCCTCAATCGACGCTTTACTAGCATCTTGGCAGCGCCTTTCGTCTTCACCCTCCTTTCTCCTGTAGCTTCGGATTGGATCCAAGAGAACACAGTGGCTGAGTCGGTCCTCACCTCAACATTCTGTAGCCCCCATTTCAAGGCTAAGTTGATGCCCTTCATAACCGCATCCAGTTCTGCCACATGTATGTGAGCCACGTCGTCCTTCTTCCGCAACCAAGCAGCATCTTCTGCAGTAACACCACCTATCTCCAAGGTGACCCCCACTGCTATACAGCTTGCATCACACCACACAACACCTTCTGCACTGTTGGGTACATGCCAAACACCTCTCACTGGATCCTCTCTCTTCACCTCTTCAATAATCTCTCTCATAATTATCTACAGTCTCTTTATCAACTCCATCCTCCTACTTCGCTCCACTAGCTCGCCTTTTGATATAGCTACATGCAGTCTGTAGCCATCCTGCAATAGGATAATGGCCCACCAGTCTTCCGCATATTGAGAAGAGTTCTCGCCTGCTCAATTTTTCGGACACCTCCGGGATCTCATTTCCCCTCCGGAACACTAACCGTCCTATCTGGTCCTTTCTTAGTTGGCGCCCTAACACTGCTCCTCCCTCCAACGATTCCGGGCGTTTTGCAATTAGCTCAAAGCTGTTGAGGTGTTTTACTACGCCCTCCGCAGTTGTTACCGTCTCATCCACCAAAATATCATCAATGTAGTAACTGGTGGCTCTTCTGACTGCGTCCTCCTTGCTTAGCACCGTTTTGAGGATCGCTGCCATGATTTTTGGTGCAGAATTCAGGCCAAAACCCAACGTAGTCAGGCAGTACATTCGGCCCTTGTATCTGACCAGCTAGTATTTCCAGAATTCCTGTGAAATGTGGATCTGTAGGTATGCAGATTTTAAATCCACAATCGTCGCAGCCTTCTGAATCTGCCTCTACTCTCGCATGGTCTCTCCACACGTCCATCACATCACCTCGCGTGTGACACGCAACGTGTACGTTCAGCTCCCTGAAGTCCAGTACTGGCCGAACTTTTTGTTTTGTGGGCTGAGCAACCGCCATTAACGGCAGCACACCTTCCACCTTCTCCGTCCATGGTCTTAAAATCCCCTCTGAGATCTATCGGTCCACCTCCTTCTCAAATTCAACTCTTGTGCCTCCTCGCAACGTATGCTTGTAGCATTCCACTCTGTTGTTCAGTATGGGAAGTTCTCCCTTCCATGCCCACTTGACTGTCCATTTCTCACCATCAAAGTGTGCAGAGAAATCTTGGTCCTCTATCGTGCAACTTTTGTCTAACCCGGCCGTTCCTGTGGCACCTTTTTTGAATTGCACACCTGCAGCCCCTTAATGTCCTCCAAATCTCACGGAGTTCCTATATACCGTAACGCCCCCTAGTTGAGCAATTGTGTCCATCCCTAGCACCACGTCGACACCTGTGACAATTTTGTTAATAACAATCGCCTGGATTGTTAGTGACATCCCACGTACCATCAACCGAACGATACTTGTGCCATTGCACTTCACCTCTCTGCCGTCAACTGCCGTAATGCTGCTGGTTCCATTGCATGTGTCAGTCATGTCTTTGGTGACAATTGCTGACGTACAGCCCGTGTCGACAAGGGCTGTTGCACTTCGTCCATTTAGGGTCACCTCTACTTGTGGTGACATACCCTGAAGCGCCTTCATCGAATAAGTGGGGTAGCCACCGGCGCAGTGGCTTCCCCCGTTCGTTTTCCCTGGGGGGCAGAATCTGCTGATGTGACCGACTTCCCCACAGCGGTAACACGTGACTTCTGGCTTTGGCTCCCTGCACTCCCTAGCCATATGTGGGCCTTGACATCGGTAGCATCTGCCAGAGAACCTGGGTCTCTGCCACAGTCCTCTCTGCTTATCGTCCTTCACAATTTCCTGCTGCAGTTTGCTTCGTTGAGCGACAGCTGCGATTCCGTGCTCACTCTCTTTTTTCCTGGCCAGCACCCTAGCCTGTGTAATCAACTCCATAGTATTTACACCGGGCAGTTGCTGCAGAGCTATAGAAATATGGTCCAGGAAGCCATTGATAAAGGCCATCTTAACCATCTGTCGACGACCTCCTCCATTGAATCCTGCTAGTCCCGTCAACCTCCTGATATTGTTGGCGTAAACATCGACAGGCTCTCCGGTTCACACCATACGGCTTAGTTGGCCATATGCCACAAACGTTCCTTGATGCTTGATGGTAAATGTTTCCTTCAACTTTTCCTCAATGGCGTCAACAGACAGTCGATCTTCCTCCCGCATCTCCAGAGATAGGGCCAGAGCATCACCATGAAGATACAGCTGTATCAAGCTGGCTACATCCGCGATGTCCCGAAACTTAGCGACAAGTTTAACCTTGGTCAGCCAGGTTATAACATCTCCCTCTCCAGAGAACGTCTTAACCATTTCACTGCTGATCCTCTTTGCTTCCATAGTTCCCGCCGAAATAGCTTGTAGTGAAGTAGAAAAAAAAGAAATTTAAAAAACCAATATATAAGACACAGCTGTTCCTTCCAAAAGGTCGAGCTCTTCAACGTCTAAAAATAATTCACCGTCACAAAAAGAATTTGCTGTCACTTCTTCCAACCGTCGTTTCACTCTCTGCGCTCTTCGCCCTGCTTAAAAAAAGTACCGTTTATATGCTGCCCATTTCTCCACTTATGCAAATTGACTATCAACCAGAGCGATCTAATTTTCCATTTCTCCAAACAGCCAATTTGCAAAGGAGGACAACTCAAACCACACAGAGCCATCTAGTTTTCCATTTCTCCAAACAGCCAATTTGCAAAGGGGGACAACTCAAACCACATTTCATCATCTCCATGTTAATCCAAACTTGTTTGATTAGAATAGAGCAAACAAAGAAAAGTTCTATTTTAGATTTAAAAATAAATAAGGATGTCAAATATGTACAATGATTTGATTTAAACAAAAATCACTTATTTTTACAATTGTATTTTATGCTATTCAATTGGTTAATAATAAAAAAATATTAAGCTTGAAATCTTGAAATTAATTTAGTTTTTACATGATACCACAATACACTTAGATGGTTTTATTTGCAATTTTTTGTTTACTTATCTGTTTTTCTTCCCATTATTTTAATTATTTCCCCCTTTACTTTAGGTGTTCTCAACTGGCGGAACTTATCTGGGAGAATCGTCAGCAAATAAAAAAGTCTATCAATATGTACAAGCAGTGTAATTCTGGATCTACAGATTATATGCCAGTGAATGATTTAATTACTGATCTTTTATCACAACTTGTGACAAGGTAAAGCAATTTTTTTAATTGGATTATATATATTGCCCTGCAAAAGTATTGGATACATTACATTTTTCTTCATAACTCTAATTAGGGCTCAAGATTTTATCTAAAATTTCTATATAATCTATCACCAACAAAGTTGAAAGGAACATGTTTAGCTTACAACATATCTGATGTTAAATGTGTCGTGTTTATTAGCAAATGGAAATAAAACATTTTTGTAGAATTCATTCCTCATCCATTATGTCAACATGAAAATTATAAGAGTTTGAAGATTTTGTGTTTTTACTGAAATCACTTTTTCTATTGAATTAATAACAATAATATATAAACAAAGCTGTACCTACCTTTTTACTTCATTTTGTTTTTTGAATATTTGTTTTTTATTGAATTAATTCTTTTTAAATAGGATTTTATGATTAAAATTTAATTATCATTTACCAAGAAATTGTTATGAGACTGAAACTATTTTTGTTAAGTAATGTTTTAATCGATTTATGAAATTATTGAATGTAAATAACTTACAAAATGTTCAAGCTTCTAATATATAAGAATTTGATAAAAACTTAAATCCATAAATGGGTTCTCTATTCATAAGTTTAAATGCTACAAAATTCTTTTAACAAAATAATTAAATCAAGAGTTTAAAATGTCTGAGTTGTTTGTGAAGAAATAGAAATACATTTTGGTGAATTCAAAGTTATTTTTTTTTTACTTTGGTGTTGCATTTTTTTTTCATAATAAAAAGTAAATAAAAACCTAAAAATATGAAATACATGAAAAATGGTTGTTACATAATTTGATTAACGTGAAAATAAATAGAAAATTTCTCAAAAATACTGTAAAAAATTATTCATGTGCCCACAAGATGTTTTTATTGACTAAACAATACATAAGATGTTTTAATTAAATAAACAATACATGAGATATTTTAATTAAATAAACAATACATAAGATGTTTTAATTAAATAAACAATACATAAGATGTTTTAATTAAATAAACAATACATAAGATGTTTTAATTAAATAAACAATACATAAGATGTTTTTATTAAATAAACAATACATAAGATGTTTTTATTAAATAAACAATACATAAGATGTTTTTATTAAATAAACAATACATAAGATATTTAAATTAAATAAACAATACATAAGATGTTTTAATTAGATAAACAATACATAAGATGTTTTAATTAAATAAACAATGCATAAGATGTTTTAATTAAATAAACAATACATAAGATGTTTTAATTAAATAAACAATACATAAGATGTTTTAATTAAATAAACAATACATAAGATATTTTAATTAAATAAACAATACATAAGATATTTTAATTAGATAAACAATACATAAGATGTTTTAATTAGATAAACAATACATGAGATGTTTTAATTAGATAAACAATACATAAGATGTTTTAATTAGATAAACAATACATAAGATGTTTTAATTAGATAAACAATACATAAGATGTTTTAATTAGATAAAGAATTCATAAGATGTTTTAATTAGATAAACAATACATAAGATGTTTTAATTAAGTAAACAATACATGAAATGTTTTAATTAAATAAACAATACATGAGATGTTTTAATTAAATAAACAACATGTTGTGTCTGTATCAATAACAGCACGAACGCAGAAAGTAAAGGTAAAAGAAATATATTAAGACGAAAAGATAATACATATTTACAAAGGTGCAGTTGTACTGCAGTTGGAAGATTGTCCGGCAGAGGGCGTGTTAAAGTCTTTCATGGAGCAACCGGCACATGCATTTTGCCTATCCGGCATTCGAACACAGCTCCCCGATCTTGCTGACTTGATACCTTTATCTATATTTTTTCACCCACGTATGCTAATTAGTGGGCGTCTCCACAACACCCCCCTCCCAAGATTTGAAGTTGTGTAGATTTCAATATCTTTTCCTTTTGGGGTTCATTATCATTGGGTCTATAGCCTTTCTTTTCCTTCCCGATCTCCTCGGTTCGGACATGGTCTGTGATGGTTCAATATTAAACGTTTCGTATACTATATCAATTGGATCTTATTGTTCCTCAGGTTTGTCCTGTTCGTTGGCCTTCCTATGACGTTTTCTCAATTGATTTTGGTGTCTTTTGTTCATCCCTTTTGGACCTTTTATCATGTAGACCAAGTCGCCGATACGTTTATCTACCGTACCCGACTCCCAATATGACATATTATTTTTAAAACATTTAAAATATACCTGGTCACCAGGTTTAAACCTTTTACATGATGTGTGTGTCATTTTATATACGAATGCTTGCTTTGGTATTAATTTATCAAATGGTGATTTTAATTTTCTCGCAAACATTAATTCTGCTGGTGATAATTTTGACGGTGTATTTGGGTTCTCAGTTATCCTGTATATTTGCAGGAACTGTTGTAATGCTTTATCCGTCGGTGTCCCTATCGATTTATTAAGGGCACGCTTTATCGTATCTACGAACCTTTCTGCTAATCCATTTAATCTAGGATGGAACGGTGGTTAGTTATATGGTTTATCTGAAACGATTCACAAAAATCCTTGAAAACACTTGAAGTAAATTGTGTTCCGTTATCTGTGACTACAATGTCTGGTACCCCAAAACGTGCAAATATTTCATGCAGAAAACTTATTGTGTTATCTGTCGTTGGGTTTTTTACCCGCTTTACTTCCGGCCATCTGGAAAAACTATCTACTATGATTAGGTAGTATTGTCCCTCGATCGATCCAGCAAAGTCTAGATGAATGCCTGACCATGGATGGTCAGTTTATTTCGAAGGTTTATGAACTATCGGTGGTGCCTTAGCAGCTAACGCACAACCTTTACATTTGTTTACTGTTAATGCAATATCCACATCCATATTACGCCAGTAAACATAACTCCTCATAAGTGTCTTCATCCTATTCATACCCGGGTGTCCTGTATGAAAATCAGGTAAGATTTTTTTTCTGCAAGGTTTTCGGTACAACCACTCTTTCACGATATAATAATACCTCATTGCATAAGAAAAATATACTTTGCGTTTTTCCGTCATATTCCCTTAATTTTTTCTTTATGTCTTTGATGACGTTGTCATTTTCAGCCTCCCTTTTTATATCGGTAAGCGTGACTGGTAATTCTCTTATTATATTCGCCACCATGTTTTTTTCCTCATAATTGGAATGTATAGCTGCAATTACTGACTCTTGAAAGGTTTCATCCCTTTTCAGTCTAAGCCTTGACAATCCATCCGCATGACCTATTTTTCCCGAACGTAGATGTTTTATTTGAAAATCATAATTTAGCAAGATCATACCCCAACGGAGTAACCGATTTGCCGTATATACTGGTAAGCCCTTTTTTGAGCCGAAAATAGTCACTAGGGGTTTGTGGTCTGTTTCCAGTATAAAATGTCTTCCGTATAGATAACGGTGGAATTTCGTCACCGCGAAAATAATGTTTAATGCTTCCTTTTCTATTTGGGAGTAAGCCTTCTCTGTCGGAATTAGGGTCCTTGAAGCATGCGCTATAGGTTTCTTCGTTCCATCTGGCATGATATGCTGTATACATGCTCCTATACCATACGAGCTTGCGTCACTCGCAACACTTATTTATAATTTGGGGTCGTAATAAGTTAAGGATAAATCTGACGTCAAACTCTTTTTAATTTCCTCAAATGGGTCTTGACATTCTTTTGTCCATATCCATGGCGTTTCTTTCTTTAATAATTCGTTCAGCGGAGCTCTTAGGTCGTGCATGCCTTTGATAAATACTTGGTATTAGTTCGCGAGGCCTAAGAAGCTCTGTAAAGTCATTACATTATGTAGTGCTGGCATGTTCCTAATTGCTATCGCTCTTTCTGGATCAGGGCGTCGAACATCTTTTCTTATTATTTTTCCTAAATACTTGATTTCATTTAGACAAAACTCACATTTGTTTTCTTTCACCTTGAATCCGTACTCGTTTATTCTTGTGAACACTTGTTCTAAATGCTGTATATGTTCACTTATGGATGCACTCCTTATGATTATGTCATCCAGGTATGCACAAGCACAATCTAAACCGTTCAACATTGTGTCCATCACTTGCTGGAATATCGCCGGTGTGACTTTTATCCCGAACGGTAATCGGTTATACTTGAATAACCCTTTGTGTGTGTTAATGCATAAAATCTTTGAGCATTTTTCTTCTATTGGAATTTGCAAATAGGCGTCGGACAAATCTACTTTTGAAAAAATTTTCCAACCATTTAGTTTCGCAAAAATCTCTTCCGGGCTTGGTAAAGGTGATCTTGTAGCATATTATTTAATCCGGTTGAAAAATCTCCGCAGACTCGAATTGTTCCAATTTCTTCTTTACGTTAACCCTCATCCCTGAGTGGCTTCCGGGCCTTGATAAGTGGTGATCACTGTGTAAAAAAAACAAAAAACAAACCGTAAGCGCTGCCCAAGCGCTAGTTTCGATTTTCGATAAAATGCCCATTCTTTCAAGTCTGTCTAATTCACTATCTAGTTTGTCTAATCTGGCGAACAGCACGTTCCGTTTTTTCTTAAATACTGGTGTTGCATCCTTTTTTTAGCTCGAACGAAGCTTTAAATTTATTACATCTTCCCAGTCCCATAGTAAATATTGCTGGTAATTCGTTCTTTAGTTCATTTTTAATATTTTCTGACATTGTGGTGTAGCTGGTTATTTTTTTACAAAAAGCGTTCATCGGTTCATCCCGAAGGTTGAATTTTTCAATAAAATCTGTTCCCAATAAATTCTCACTTTCTTTAATTACAAAGATTTTCAATTTCTTCGTCGTGCCATTTAAATTAATGGGCAGGCCGACTTCTCCTTCGAATTTGATTTCATCTACTGTCACCGTTCTGGCACCCTTACTTGACTTTTTCAGAGTCGGTTTATCCAGTTTTTTACAAGTGCTAACATTTATTACCGACAAATCTGCTCCAGAATCAAGTTGAAATTTTATTTGTTTGCCGAAAATATTAACCAACACATATTTTCGTAAATTGTCTTTCTTTTTGTCGTTTGTTCTCATTTTGTGTACTCTATATTTTGTTCTGGAACAAATACTCTTATGTCCGACTTTGTCGCAGTTGAAGCATCTGATATTTTTGTAAGGACAATCCTTTCCCCAATGTTTTTCATCACATCTTCCGCAATTATTACTTGGTCCCGATTTTCTATAGTTCATTTGACTTGAATCGTAATTTCGTTTTCTGTAATTAGAGTTTGAGTATTTATAACTCGCGTAATCTTTTGGATTTTGACCAGTCTCCCACTTTCTTTGCCCTGCGTTTCTGCCAGATTTTTTAATCTTCCTTATGTACGACACTCCTGCTTCTTCTATATCTCTGGTGTCTTTTTTTAGTGATACTGCCCTTTGACAATCTTCTGCTAATTTTTGCAGTGTCAGACCTTGTTCTGTCTCTAATTTTGAGAGAATGCGTCTTCGGATATCTGAATTTTTTATAGAAATTAGCCCCTGTGCAAAAATGAAACATTTGAAGTCATCCACCATAAGTTCCGATAATTTAAGATTGTCGCAGTGTTTATTCACTACTGACGCATATGTCAGGTAGTCCTGCTCCTCTGTTTTCTTAAGGTTCATACACGACCATCTCTTGTGAAAAAGAGACATGTTCGGTCTGAATAACTCCTTAAGAAGTTTTACGGTCTCAGCGAAGTCTAACTGATTCGTTCTCCTTGGCAATATGAAATCAACAAATTTGCAATGTTCTCTGGTACCGAGCTTTCGAAGTAATAAACTTACTTTCTTTGCGTTTGACCAGCTTTCGCAATCTGTTTCGAAAATATCTTCATACCTCTTAAAGTATGCCTCAAAAGTTTTATCCTCTTCTGGTAGGTACGTGAACACATCTATGCTATTCACAATTGTTGCGTTGGAAAAAGTTGTATTGCTTTCCTGTGCAGAATTAGTCGTTAATCTTTCCAACAAATCTTTTTGACCAAGTTGCATTTGCTCTATACATTTAAGAAGCCATTCATTCTGTCTTTCGTCTCTTTCTTGTTGTCTTTCGTCTCTTTCTTGTAGTTCTTTTTTCTGTAATTCATCTCGTTCTTGTAGACGCCTTCTCTGTACTTTGCTCTTTCTTGTTGACGCATTTGCATTTCCGCGAATAACTTGATAAGATCCTTGTTTTTCAAATTAATAAAGCAGTCACTTTTACAATTTCCTTTCTTTAATAACTACGAACAACCGATTCCTTTTGTTACGTTATTAATTACGTACAAGAAAGAAAAAAAAATAAAATCCCTTCTTAGCACACTGAGAAAAAAAAATCACTTTTTCTTTCAAAACCGTCTACCTAATAAGTTCACGGTATCCTAGTGAAACACTTTTTCTTTTTTTTTTTTTTTTGTGTGTGCACTTTGCAGAAAGGGTTACTGTAACTTTCAAGTTTTTTTTTTCTCGTAGGCACTTTGAAATAAAGTGCTTGCTGTTTTATTTATTTATTTATTTTTTTAAAGTGTCCTGGGTCTTAAATTTCCTTTTCAAGTAGTCACAAAAAAAAATCTTGGTGACAATTTCGTAGTTGCTGCGTTTTAAATATTGAATTTCCGAGTGAATTTTTTTTTTCAATCTTTGACGAGTAAGTATTTCCCAAATACCACTGTTGAGTTTGATAGTGTATTTTCTCACGCATAAATCTTTTTTCGAAATCCCGTCGCCACTGTTGTGTCTGTATCAATAACAACACGAACGCAGAAAGTAAAGGTAAAACAAATATATTAAGACGAAAAGATAATACATATTTACAAAGGTGCAGTTGTACTGCAGTTGAAAGATTGTCCGGCAGAGGGCGTGTTAAAGTCTTTCATGGAGCAACCGGCATGTGCGTCTTGCCTATCCGGCATTCGAACACAGCTCCCCGGTCTTGCTGACTTGATACCTTTATCTATATCTTTTCACCCACGTATGCTAATTAGTGGGTGTCTCCACAACACAACACATAAGCTGTTTTAATTAAGTAAACAATGCATAAGCTGTTTTAATTAAATAAACAATGCACACTATGTTTTAATTAAATAAACAATACATAAGATGTTTTAATTAAATAAACAATGCATAAGCTGTTTTAATTAAATAAACAATACATAAGATGTTTTAACTCAACAATACATATGTATTGTTTATTTAATTAAAACATCTTATATATTGTTTATTTAATTAAAACATCTTATGTATTGTTTATTTAATTAAAACGTTAAGATGTTTCAATTAAATAAACAATACATAAGGTGTTTTAATTAAAAAAATAATACCTAAGATGTTTTAATTAAAAAAATAATACGCTACTTCTAACATGGAATATACCAAACATTGCCAAAATCTTGTCATGATGCCTATGGCATGCAACTCCTTATCAGGCCATTCCAAAATTCTCACACTATACCTCAAAACACTGACAGCCAATGCATTCACTGCCTTGATCAAATTTCCTCCATACAATTTGGACTTCACAATTAGCTTCACTATTCTAAGATACTCCTTCCTGACTTTCTCTTTCATCTACCTGTTCATGATGCCTACACCCTCCAATACTCCCAAATACTTATACTCTGATTCTTTTATTTCTTTCATAACTTCTCTATTTGGCAACACAATTCTATTCAAATGCATTATTTACTCCTGTTTTCATCACCAACACTGCACACTTACTAATCCAAAATTCCATCCTGATGTCTTTAGAATTTGTCTCGATGAGCTCCACCAGGTTCTTCTCATTCCCACCAAATACCTTCAAATCCCTTATAAACATCCATCTGTAAATATAAAAGCGTGTGTTCGCCTTTTCTGTGTGTCTACAAAAGGCTTTTTCTGTGTGTCTACAAAAGGCTTTTTTCAGAGAAGCGGTCAGTCGCTTCACAACATTTTAAAACTTTTTATATCACATATAAATCATAATATCTCAGAGTTAACAACGGAGCTCACCTGTCTATTTAATTTGCTCGACTTCGGGAAGATAAATATTCAACATTTGTTGCTCGCCGCATGTGGGTTAGTCTTTTTCCTATAACATCTTGGGAAAATAAAAATAAAAAAAAGCGTTCCCGCAGTAAATGAAATACTATCCCGCAGTCAAACTTGACCTCATTAAGTCATTAAAACGTGCACCTGCCAAATCCAAGTAATTAAATAAATTCAAACGTGTTTCCGTTAGCATCTCGCAGTGGCGCATTGGTTAAAACCGTCGCACTCTTTTTTTTTCACACTTTAATTTCCAACTATGCCTCAAGGTTTCGGGTTCGATCCTCATACTTACCTACCAAAACATTTTTTTTTTTATTTATCCCCCCCCCTCCCGGAGTTTTGATTTACCGAAAACCACACACACCTCCAAACACCCAGGCAACACCGGATACCCCTTGCTAGTCTATAAATATAAAAGCAAAATGTGTGTATATTTGTATGTATGTATGTATGTATGTGTGTTTGTATGTCTTGCAAAAACTTTCGACACTGGTCACGGATTTTCGCCAGATCAGTATCATTTTAAAGTTCCAACCTTCGCCCGATAAATATTGAAAAATGGGCCAAAAACGTTACTTCCTTCACCCTAAAATCAACAGTTTTCTACAAGGGGGGCGGTCAGCAAAAACCGTCCTCTCATGACGAGTTCGGTTCTACGTATGTGCAAATGACGTCAGAACCTGATTTAGTTTAAGGATTTAAAAAAAAAAAACGACCTAATTTCGTGTACGTCGTCTTAGCTCATTTGATTAGAGGTCGGCGTCATTATCTAAAGGTTTTGGGTTCGAATTGTGGTGTGAGATGTCTTCTTTTTTTTTTGATTTTTTAAATTTTAATATTGAAACAGGGTTATTTAAACCATTTTTCACATGTTTTTTTTTTTGGGGGGGGGTATTTTTCAGATTTTTTAACGAAGTTTTAATGTTCGTTTTTCTGTTTCGCGTTTTCTTTTTTGTTTTTCCGAGTTTTACATTTAACATCGTTCGTTTGCCTTACGTTAGTTTTTTTTGTGTTTTTTTTTCGATTATTTTAAAGTTTTAACATTTATTTTATATAGAATATTTACTTCGCTTATTCTTATGTTTTGATTAACCCCCCTCTGCCCGAGCACACACACCTCTAAACACCCGGGCAACGCCGGGTACCCCCCGCTAGTTAATAATAATAATGAAATTATAATGTGCTCAGATTGTACATCACCGTCATTTCTGCTTGGCACAGCAAGTATCCCCCTCCCCCCAGCATTCTGAATGTTTTCATATTAGGTGATGTTTTGTGCCGATTGACATTTTTTTTATTCCATTCAACCCCAATCTTTTTCCTGATCTTTTGATTTAAAACTATTTCCTTTTTACTTCCAATATCTTTTCAGAACTTTCATTGTCCTAAAGCAGCCAAACCAAATTCTCAAGAAGGATTCAGGACGCTTTTCAGCCTCAGTGACTTTATTGGTTGGTAAAACCTTAAACGTTGATAAGAATCCACCTGAGGTGACAGCAACTTTGATATCGTAAGTTTTTAATCTTTAAGAATAAGAAGATTAAGAATAGAAGATTCTTTTGTGATGATTCCGTGCATTTCTTTTGTTCATCTCAGTTTTTCACGAGGGTTTCCACTACTTTGTCACTTTAGTCTCATATCACTATGTCAGGTTTAGCAGCTCCACAAAGTTGTACTTTCCTGACTCTACTCATTCATTTAAAGGAGCCACCATAGTACACGATTTATCATGTCCTGTATAAGGTGAGACACTTTGTCATAGTGTTGATTTTACCATCATGCAATCTTAGCACCATAAAAGAATTGTTTGATGATATCAGAAGTGAAACTTATAATCCAATATTTTAAGACAATGGGTTTGTACTCCAAAAGCTAACATCTATAAAGCCACAAATTAAAATAATCAAATCCTCTATTTTATCAATTACAGACTGCTTATTATAAAATATGCATTTGTGACAGAAATTACTCTACAAATGATTTCAGTACAAAATTGATCTAATACATATTTGAAAATATTAAGGATCTCAAATTTTATCAAAATTAGTAGAAACTGCATTAAAGAACCCGAAAGGTTTGATATGCTGTAAAACAAATCAATCATTTCTAAGTTATTTCTTTATATATGGCACATCTCTTAGCCAATGTGATGATCTAAGATCACTTAAAATAAATGCTAATGAACGATTATTGTTTAACAAATAGAATTATGATGATGATCCTAAGTTAACCAGCAATAACATCAGATCATTATAATGATGGAAGAACCAAGTGGCCAATCAGGTTGGATTAAAAATCAAACCAACTCTAGTGCCCAAAATAAAAGTAACTGTTGTTCTGGGCATTCTTTAGTCAGTTGCTGTGAAGATCCGATCCAGTCCAGACCTGCTGAACGATCTTGTGACTCCGTTATCGACAAGTGGTAACGTAGAATAAAAAAAAGAAAAAAAAAAAATTTTTTTTCAGAATACAACAGAACATCATCGATGCTAATAAGAATTTAATGATTGAGACAAAAGGGATCATTACTGGATCAAAAAGAATTGAAACCGTGAATTTCTGAACAGAAATAAATCCGAGATAGAATCGGTGAGTGCAAATATTTTACGAACTTACATCCTGCATAAGAACAGTCCCAGGAAAATGTTTGTTTTTTGAATTGAAGTGTGCTAACGAAGATTGAATTACAATGAATTGTGTGAAAAAAAACAAAAAAAAAAAACGCAAAAATAACTCATTAACGGCAATTACATCTTGTTGAAAGATAAGATTTTGTTTATGATAAAAATTGCTCATGATGTGTTAAATAGTGAAGTGAGGCGTAATAAAATGTGTTTTACGATTTTAGTTCTCAATTGGAAAATACGGGAATTTCAGTAGAATAAAAATGACACTCTGATTATGATCATTCTTGATCGAAAGCGGAAAAAAAACTTAATTTCATAATTGGAAATTTGTTAAGTAATATATTATCAACAGTTGAAATAACCAGGAATGGCGATTGAAATTAAAATCTTCATTTGAAAATTTTGTGCTCAAGAAATCGGAGCCTACCTTAATAGCCATTTTTTTGATTAGTAAAACGAAGGAAAGAAAATAAAATAATAAATCAAAAAAGAAAAGAGACCAGATATGATTGAATTATTTCATTTGAATTTAAAACAACAAAAAAGAGAAATTAAGAAATTTCTTGAATGAATCAAATTTATTGTGTTCATAACATCCATATTACATGAACCCTTTTTTAAAAAAAAACTTTCAACTGATTCATTTATTTTGTTGCTTGACTTTTCAATTTAAATTATCTTTGACTCTTGTATATCATAATTTTCCAAATAATAATAAAAAAAATTATGTTAACATTTTTATAACTGAATTATTGTCTTTGTATTTCTTTATTCAGAGATTGTCATGCAAACTCTGCTATATTTCTAACGCAATACAGGAATTAAGGAAAAAGAATAATCGAACAACGGTCAACCTGAATTTATACTCTATTTAACTGTACCTATAATTTACATAACCATTTCTAAGCTTATAGACATCATTTCTAAGTTGAAATTGTTATAACTGATATGTTATTAAAGTTTTGATGGCGAGGGATTTCGAAATGTTGTCTAGCACATGCTCCTGTCAATGACCCTCTCGACAAATGGGCTATTTCCAGCTGAATATCCTTGAATATTTAAAAATATGACTCCAAAGCTCCAATGGTTGTGTCCTCTGTAGAGAAGCGCGGCCATTTAAACCAATATAAAAAATAAGAAAATAAATGCAAATTTAGCTGCTATTGTGGTTTAAAGTGACAGTATAAAAACACAATTTTTTTTGTTTCGCGGATTGACAAATCTTTTGCACGTCAGTTGCAAAGAAGATGAAAAAGAATTATGATGGCAGCGAGGGTGAGGAAATAGAACACTGATTATTAAGAGGAATTCCGAATCTGACCCTTTTTTCTCTTGTTTCCCCTGTTTTGAGAACAAGAAAATGTTTTGTCGCATATGAACACGACTTGCACATCCAACGAATTTATGTGACTAAATAAATTTATGTGACGGATGAATGTTGATGCAACTGAAGTGAGTTGGACCTTTTTTGTTTTTTTTCTTTGAATTAATAGCACTAATAAGATTCGGCTGGATTTTCTAAAAAAAATGTCATAAAATGAATGTTATTTTCAATAAGCAAATAAAGTAATAAAAATGTGAACATCATAAAGCGGTGTTTTCAGTAAGATTTTGTAACGTTTTTTGTTGTGTTAAAAAAAAGATTTCAACATCATGAGTATAGAAAATTTTGAAAAAAAAATTTTCTTCAGACACCCACTATTAAATATTTTTACTATGTGTATCCGTTGGAAGAATAATTGTATATTGTTTTCTCTTGTGGTATGTAGGAATTTAAAAACATGATATCTGCAAAATAATCATTTTAGTTTGAATGTAGTATTAGTAATAGCATCATCATCAGCAGCAAAAGCAGTAGTGATAGCATGACTGTAAACAGACATTTCTTTTTGTTGTTGATTTTTATTCCAGGTCTATTTTTTTTTTAAATTGAAAATCTGGTTATAAAATTTTCTTTTTACATGTTTAGTTAAAACTATTTTGTATTCACCATATAAATACTTTAAAAATTTGGGTAGAAGTCAAATTTAAACAAATATTTTGTTTCACTTTGAACAATAGATGTGAAATATGATTTTTTTGGTTCATGTGTACGAGCAGTACAACTCTTTTATATTAAAATTTTTTTTGTCTTTTTTATGTTTGCAGCAGATTATTATTGAATACTAATCTACCCCCCTCCCAAATGCAAAATCGATATTTAAATATTTGTAGGAGTTGCTCAGTTAAGAAATAAAACTTGTAGAAAAAGACATGAAATGTAATTAAGAATTAACATCAAATTCATTCAAAATTTGTGAACAATTTGTCAGTTTTAGCAAAAAGTTTTTTTTTTAATATTTAAATAGGTGGTACAAAAAATACTTGATACTTTTCCAAACATCACTTGTTTTAAATAACATTTATTTTTGTCTGTTTGTCGTAATTTTTGTAAAGTTTCACAATAGATGTATGTCAAACACTCTTAACAAAAAAAAAACAAAAAAAAAACTCGCTTAATCTTATGTCTAACCTTAGGTATCTGTGGCAAGCCTCCTCCTAAAACCTTCTTTAACCCTAACAATAACACTAAGTATGAGTGGCAAAGCTCTCCGAACACAATTCCTTGGTAAGCTACATAAAAGCATAAAAAAAAGACTATTCCTTAAAGAAAAGTGCACATGATTAATCTCCCATAAAAAAATAAATTAGTCAACTGTCCTAAAATGCTAGAATGGTCTTGAAATGGTGAATTATTTTACATGAAATTTATGTGAAATCAACCCCCACTCTAAATTCTAAAATTATTTTTATTTTGTTTCTATCAAGTCTTCAGGATGTTCACACATAATTTCCCTTAACCCTATCATTAACCCAAGGTCAGAGTGGCAACCTCCCCACCTTATCATAATTGCAACAAAGACCCTCTTAAAATCGCCTTTTAGAAAAAAAAAATCTTCCAGGATTTATCTACCATAGAAAAAAAATGGGTTAACTGCCCTAAAATGCTCGAATAGTTCAAGATGGAAATCATTTTACATTAAATTCTAAAATAATTTAAGTTTATCTTTCATTAAAGTTTTTCAAAGTGTTCTCACGTAATTGTCTATAAAGGTAGAATCACATATTTTGGAGAAGTGGACAGATGAGGAGAGGTAACGTAAGGTATTAATCTACATTAATACCAAAGAAAATATACATATAGTAAATTTCATTGCTTAATTCTGTTATTTTAACAAAGATATAGCATTTTTGCTGAAAAGTATTGGAAAAAAAATGTGACAAAACACATATGGTCTTGAGGGAAAAATATCCAAACGTGTGAGGCACAAAAATAGTCATAACTTCCTTAATTTTAATCAGATTTAAAAATTTTAGAAGATTCTTTCTTAGCTTATTAAGCTCTTTCTATGTATGCCATTCATTAAATATTTTAAACCATTTCAATTTTTTCATGTGTATTGCTACTAAGTTATTTCTTTATGTATGACATGTCTCTTAGTCATGTTTAATGTTTGTGCTAGATGATATATTAATAAATTAAATGTTAAAACTCTTTCCTGGTCTTTCTCTTATGACATGAACAAAGATTAGCGTGGGCTCAGAAAATGATACATTCCCAACATGTTGCAACTATAATGATAACATTGTCATAAAATATTCAAACTCTATAAGGACATAATAGTATAAGGTTAAGTTAATATTATAAGTTTTGAAATATTTTTGTAAATTGTTGTTTATTTGTTTCCTAGTGAACAAGAAGCCAGTCAACTGACAAGCAAATTTGATGTAAATTCAAATGGGACAACTGGGAGCATTCTCAATAATACAGGCACAATGGAGCTTATCAGTGATAGATTTATGACTGTCACATTTCGGAACATGGTAAGTTATTTCATCCTTTTCTCTCGAGATCTGTTATAAGAAATTCTGCTCTGATCTTTTTCTTTTTATCTGAAATCCGTTGCCTAGTCGTCAAAAGAAAAAATGGGACTTGAATGCCGTCAGCCAGAAGCAAAATCAAAAGCAAAATTTTGTAAGCAAAAAGAAAAAAAATGCTGCATGCGGGGTGCAAACCTAAGTTAGTAAGCGAATGTGTTATCAATGGGACACAGATGTTATCACTTTGAAAATGTAGCTTTTTAAAATGAAAGAACAAAATGATGGTTCACACATGTGCAGTTTGCAAACAGCGTCAAAATCAAGGTTTTTATCTGACCCCAACTTTAAACAAAATGACATTTCTACGCAAAATAATTGATTTTTTTCTAATAGATTATTCTTTCTAACAGTACCATGTTATTGCCTGTTTGATGCAAATGACAAAAGTTTTTAGCAGAGATATGAACACTCACATAAATGTTTGCTCTTTATATAATAGGCTAGCGGGGGAAGGTGCCAAGCATTGCCCGGTTGTTAAAAAAAAAATGGGACTTGGGTTCATCAGCCTGAAGCAAAACCGGAAGCAAAATTTTGTAAGCAATAAAAAAATATTAAAACTTTGACGATTTTCTAATCCGTTACAAATCAAAATACATGTACACCAGAGAACCTCAACTGCAACAATTTCTAAAGCAGAAAAAACTTGCAGTTCAGTATATTATATCAAACTTTTTCCAAACCCTACAAACCCAACCATCCTGAATCAGGAAAAAAATAACAAAAACTTTTGGATTAAAAATAGAACACTCATTTGAAAACTGTCAAATAGACAAAAGCAGCATAAATCAAAAATCCCTGATCATCCTCCTTGATCACTAAAAGAACCTAGAATCATTCTAAACCTAACAAAATACTCCAAAGCTAAAACACACCCTTCAATTTACACAGAACACCTAAATATTGGAGCAATATCCAAATAGTGTTGGGAGTTCAGATATCTTCTATTATATATATATGTCTGGGTCTTTGTATGTCCGCTAAAAACTTTTGTCATGTGCATTGTACAGATACCAACACAACATCATTAGAAAGAGCTGTGTATGGGGAAAAAATCGTCTTTTGAGTAGAAATATTGTTTTGTTTTATTTTGTTTTATTTTGTTTTATTTTGTTTTATTTTGAGTAGAAATATTGTTTTGTTTTATTTTGTTTTATTTTGTTTTATTTTGAGTAGAAATATTGTTTTGTTTTATTTTGTTTTATTTTGAGTAGAAATATTGTTTTGTTTTATTTTGTTTTATTTTGTTTTATTTTGTTTTATTTTGAGTAGAAATATTGTTTTGTTTTATTTTGTTTTATTTTGTTTTATTTTGAGTAGAAATATTGTTTTGTTTTATTTTGTTTTATTTTGTTTTATTTTGAGTAGAAATATTGTTTTGTTTTATTTTGTTTTATTTTGAGTAGAAATATTGTTTTGTTTTATTTTGTTTTATTTTGAGTAGAAATATTGTTTTGTTTTATTTTGAGTAGAAATATTGTTTTGTTTTATTTTGAGTAGAAATATTGTTTTGTTTTATTTTGAGTAGAAATATTGTTTTGTTTTATTTTGTTTTATTTTGAGTAAAAATATTGTTTTGTTTTATTTTGTTTTATTTTGTTTTATTTTGAGTAGAAATATTGTTTTGTTTTATTTTGTTTTATTTTGAGTAGAAATATTGTTTTGTTTTATTTTGTTTTATTTTGAGTAGAAATATTGTTTTGTTTTATTTTGTTTTATTTTGAGTAGAAATATTATTTTGTTTTATTTTGAGTAGAAATATTGTTTTGTTTTATTTTGTTTTATTTTGAGTAGAAATATTGTTTTGTTTTATTTTGAGTAGAAATATTGTTTTGTTTTATTTTGTTTTATTTTGAGTAGAAATATTGTTTTGTTTTATTTTGAGTAGAAATATTGTTTTGTTTTATTTTGAGTAGAAATATTGTTTTGTTTTATTTTGAGTAGAAATATTGTTTTGTTTTATTTTGAGTAGAAATATTATTTTGTTTTATTTTTTATTTTGTTTTATTTTGAGTAGAAATATTGTTTTGTTTTATTTTGTTTTATTTTGAGTAGAAATATAGTTTTCTTTTATTTTGAGTAGAAATATAGTTTTGTTTTATTTTGAGTAGAAATATTGTTTTGTTTTATTTTGAGTAGAAATATTGTTTTGTTTTATTTTTTATTTTGTTTTATTTTGAGTAGAAATATTGTTTTGTTTTATT
>NC_136516.1:63382257-63522257 GCF_053919585.1 Euprymna scolopes
AATGTTAGCACTTTCCTGATATTTGTTTCAACAGGTTGATTGATAAAGAAATCTGGTTTTATATATATGCCTAAAAGTCCCTAAGCAACCAATTCCATAACTTTACACAGAGACTTCCGATTAGCTGAAAATATATTCATCTGTTTCTGCCAAATCACATTGCCGCCACACTTTAATGTGCCTTGTTGGTTCACATTGCATTCAAATTTTGCATATTAGTTCATTTAGAACGAAGATACTTCATGCACTGGCAAATAGTGGCTTCATAAAGATATAAGACACTGGGAGATGTGAAGAGTTTTGGAGTCCTGTAGAGTGAGCTTTCAGTTGGCAGTATTTTCTATGTACTTATTCCAATTCATGTTGCTTGTGAATGTTGAGGAGTTTCAATGTTGGGCACATGGTTAGGATGCTGTTATCCATCAGAATTGGTCATTGAAAAGGTTTTTTATTGTTAAAAGAAAGGAGTTTTGTCTTGGTAGCATTAAATGTAATCATTCATTTTTAAACCTATTTTATTATGGACTGAATGCTATTTTTAAAAGATTCAGCCATTTCCTTGGATAATTTGTGCGCATGTTGAGTTTAGAAGATAATGTCATTAGCAAATAGAACCATCTCAGATGTGATTACATTATGAATGTCATTGAAAAAAATTAGGGATAATAAATCTCAGTATCGCTCAGTAAGGCACACCCGTATTAGTGTGATGTTTGGATGTATGGCCACTGGTGGTTGAGTGTATTTTATGTTAGATTTGTTTATTTGGATGTTTATGATGGAAAATATGAAAATAAAAGTTTGACTTTGTATAATTGGTTGGCTTCTTTAAGTAGATTTCTTTTATTTTTAACACACATAAACATATATATATATATATATATATATATATATATATATATATGTAATGTAATTGTTAAATTATTTCTATATTTTTAATTAAATTCATTTTAGACTGTGTCCAATCCAGTTGTCGTGACAGTCCATGGAAATCAAGAGTGTAAAGCAATGGCAACTATTTTGTGGGATAATCATTTTGCTGAACCTGTAAGTATAACAGATTTTTAGCATTGCTTAATAACAACTTGAATATTATAATGGGTCAAAATAGCATTATTTTCAGGACATATATATATTTTGATTCTGTCAAATCAGAGAAATACAGAAATGTCAAATCTCTTCATAAAATTCCAATCAAGTTCATTAATTACATATTTTATCCAAGTTGGTAATTCTTTCAGTAATAGAAACTTGTTAAGTTCTCATGATTGACAGACATGATAAATATTGTGTGTTAAATATGTTTGTCTTTATATATACATACATACATATATATATATATATATATATATATATATATATATATATATATATATATATATATATATGTTTATGTGTGTTAAAAATAAAAGAAATCTACTTAATTGTACCTTATTTATTTTATTAGAACAATTAAAAAGTTATAATAAACAGATTACTATTATTTTGAACGATTTTTGCTTGAATGAAAAAATACTGCTTAAATACATACACAATACATACATACATACATACATACATATATATTGGTATATAAATACATATGAATGTATATATACTAGCGGGGGTACAGCTTTCTTTTTGTATGTGGAGGGGGGCAGTTCAGTATCTGTTCTCTTTCACAGGGAATACTTCTAGGTATTACCTCTTTTTTGAAGTAGGTAATGTAGTATGTGTTCTGTTATCATGGTGACCAAAAAGCTGATGGTTTTTCATTTCTGCAGTGGGAAATTAAAAAAACAAGTATGAGATTTATTCTAAAAAGATAATTAAATTGAATATTGCTACCTGGAACGTAAGGACACTTTTAGTCAGTTAATCCAGAGCAAAGACTGGTGCTACCAGATCAGGCTGTCTATTGACTTCCTGAGACGAAATGCACCTACATCGATTTCTGTTTTTGTTTTCTATTCTCTTTTGTAAAACTTAATTATGTTCTACAAAAACAAAAACAACAACCCCCTTCCCCTCTGTGGGGTATATGGTTAGAAAAGAAAAAAAAAAAAAAGAAACGTACCGGGCATATCTGCAAAGAAGAAGGAAAGGATGGCCAGCGCATTTGTATATGCGAAGGGCATCTTGGGAAGGCAGAGCATGATGGGAGAAGCTATTTTTTTTTTTTCCTGTCTCTTCCTTTTTTTTTTCTAGATAGGAGGATATAAAAGCAGGGAAAAATTCCCTGAAGCGGGGGGCAGAGAGAAAAGAGTCATGAACATCTTCTCTTAAAAAGAATTTTGTATTGCTGACGTTCGGATTGTGCGGTGTGACATTGGTGGCGAGAGGCCAGGTGTGGTCGATTGGAAAAGAAGAGGGCAGAAACGTGCTGTTGTCGAGAGAGTGACTCACTCCTTCCCGAACCCCAGAACTGAATCCTGATTATAACCCTAGACTCTCTCCTTTCCTTTTCCTTCCCTACTTACCCCCCCCCTCCCCCTTTTTTAAATTTTTTTTGCCCTGTTAGTAGGGCACTGGAATAAGCCGACTGCCCCCTGCAGAGGGTAAAAATCCCTCAATGGGGCAACCAGTTAGCCGTTGGTTGCTACCTGTAATGCCTTAGGACGTGATCTTGGTGATTGAGCTAACCTAGACCTGGGTGCATAAAAGTCTAGGCACTGCAACACATTACTAAGGCCCTTACTTCGGCTAGATGGGCGGTCGGAGAGGCCCGGTCCGACCAATCGACCAGTCACGCCAAGCCCTAGCACTTACACCCAAAGTACCAACTACCACAACAAAGAACGAAACTTAAAGGTACTCCCATTTTGTTTTTATTGTTTTTCTTCCCCCACTACAAAAAAAAAATAGGCAAACCAAGTAAGTGCTAGAAGGCAGTGGCAAGGGTCAATCAATTGGAAAGACCAGACCTCAACACTCCATCTGAGCAACTGTATTTTTGAGGACATATTGAACAGAAAATATAGTGCTTGAGAACTCCTTACCAAAAGAGTATATCCTCCACGTAGCCCCGACATGGTCAAGGCGAATGGGTTTCCCCCTTACTGTGCCCCAATTTTGGACACCGAGGTGGGTAGGGAGTGTGGTTGATGAAAAATAAATCCCAAAATCCATGGCTGATAAAAACAAATGCATCCCCCTCAAAACCCTTAAAAGAAACCATTTCTCCGACTCTGACCTCTCAAGCTCAGATGAAGAACAAAAATTCAAAACTAGAAAAACCGTTCCAACTATAGACGAAGGAAACTTACCACGATTCTTGGTTATTGAATTAATCGAAAATAAAAAAATTGGAAATTTATCACCTTTCCTAAAGAAAAAACATTATCCACAAAAAGTAAACCAAAAATGATCAAAAAAACAAACGATGGAAATCTACTAGTTGAGATAACCAATCTTAGAGATGCTCAATCTCTACTCAAAATGAAGAACTTCCATGAGTACAAGTGCAAAGTCTTTCCCCATAAAACACTAAACACTTTGGAAGGAGTAATTCGAAGTTATGAACTATCGCTAGCAACTGAAGAAGAAATAAAAACCGAATTAGAAAAACAAGGAGTAATCAACCACGTCCGCATAAACATAAAAAGAAACAATAAAATAATAACAACCAACACATACATATTAACGTTTAACAAACCAACAATACCTAAGGAAATAAAAATTGGCTACTTAAATGTAAAAGTAGACCAATATATCCCAGCTCCATTAAGATGCTTCCATTGCCAAAAATATGGACATCATAAAGAAGCCTGTAAAGGAATAAAAATATGTGGAAAATGCGGCAACAAAGACCCTGACCACACCGAAGAAAAATGCATAAATGAGGTGAAATGCGTAACTGCAAAGGATATCACCCGGTCTTCTCTAAAATATGCAAAACATATAAAAAAGAAAGAGAAATTAAAGAAGTAAAGTACAAAAAAAACACAACCTTTCCAGAAGCCAGAAAAAAAGACAACACATATTCTGAGACAACAAAAAAAACTACTAAACCATGCCAACATAATGAAATACATGATCAATATAGGGAACTGATAAGCAAACTGATTACATCAAATATTAAAGAATGGCCAGAATTTCAAAATAGCCTAAAAGAAAAATATTCAAATCTGGGAAACAAAATAGAAATAACAAATCCGAACAAAGAAAATAATATTCCATCTACACCAGAACCATTAAAAAAATTATCACAGAAACCAACAAAACAACCACCAGAAATTAATAAAAACATAAGCAATGATAAAACACCAAATAAAGAATGTTCCAGAAAAGAAGAAAACCAAACAATAGACACTCAAAATAGATTCCAAATTTTAGAAAAAAATGGAAACCAAAAACACCCTAGATAAAAAAAAGAAACCAAACACAAGTAATCAAGAGGGAAAAAATGAACAAGAAGCCAAAACAGCAACATCTCAAGCAAGATCCAGATCGACGTCCAGATCCAAACAAAAAAAGAAAAAAACCCCAGCAAAACACTTCACCAAAGACACTTCACTCCAACAAAAGATAAACCCTCTACTTCTAAAGAGATAGAAATAGAGGAAAACTAAACAGCCTCATGGATAGAAATAAAACAACAAATTATCCAATGGAATTGTCATGGATTAAGATCTAATTATAATGAACTTCTTATACTTATCTCACTCTTCAACCCAGCCATTGTTTGCTTACAAGAAACCTTCCTACAAAACAATAACCATTTCAAAACACCAAACTATGAACAATACAACTATTTCCATAACACAAGCCTTCGTGCTAATGGAGGCACCTCAATTCTTATAAGGAATAACATAGCTCAAAGCAATTTCTCTGTCAAAACAAATCTCCAAGCAATTACAACTAAAGTCACATTGCACAAAACAATCACAATCTGGTCAATATACCTCCCTCCTCATGAACTAATAAATGAAAATGAACTAGAAAATTTAATAAAACAACTACCTTCACCATTCATTCTCCTAGACTTTAACTGCCACAGTATGTTATGGGGATGCGAAGTCAAACTCAAAAGGAAACAAAATTGAACAACTAATTAACAAAAATAACTTTTGCCTTCTCAATCAAAAAAATCCCACATACATCCAACAAACGGATCAACTAATGCTATTGATCTTACTATGTGTGATCCATCAAGCTTCTTGGATTATACATGGTGCACTTACGAAGAACCCTGTGGAAGTGATCACTTCCCTATTATAATCAATTACAGTAACTCTATCCAAAACTACATACCCAGGTAGAACACAAACAAAGCCAACTATAATACAATAAACAGAAAATAACTGATAAAAAAGATATTGCTAACACACTAGCTAAAACCTTTGTCGGAAACTCATCAAAACATTACAATAAACAATTCCAAATACTTAAGAAACATGAAGAAAAGTACAAAATAAACTTTAACTTCAAAAACCAAGAGCCTTACAATGAAATCTTCTCCATCAATGAACTAGAAGCCGCCATAGAAAAATCCCATAACTCAGCTGTAGGACCAGATGAAGTGCACTACAGCTTCCTTAAAGAAATTCCACCAGAATCATTAAAACTCCTTCTTAAAATTTATAATAAAATATGGGAAACAAAAGATTTCCCAACTTCATGGAAAAATGCAACAATAATACCAATACCCAAACTGGGAAAAGATACATCAAACCCAGAAAACTACCGACCAATAGCTCTCACAAGCTGCCTATGCAAAACGTTTGAAAGAATGATTAACTACCGTTTATATGGTATCTAGATGACAACAAAATAATTTCTGAAGTTCAGTGTGGATACCAAAAAAATCGAGGATGTATAGACCACATCACTAACCTCGAAAATTATATCGGAGAAGCTTTTATCAATAAGGAACATGTAACATCTGTGTTTTTTCAATCTTGAGAAAGCATATGAAACTACCTGGAAACACGTAATCATAAAAGATCTCCACAACATCAGACTAAGCTACCTGAATTCATAAAAACTTCCTAACAGACAGATCTTTCCAAGTTCGCATAGACTCAACTTTATCAGACCCACAAAATCAAGGAGTGCCCCAAGGCAGCATATTATCAATAACTATCTTTAATATAAAAATCAATAACATTATAAAAGAACTCTCTCCTGATATACATAGTTCCTTATATGTAGATGACTGCTCAATCAGTTACAGATCTAAATACACTCACATTATTGAAAGGAAATTACAACACAACATAAATAAAATTAATAAATGGGCAACTAAAAATGGTTTCAAATTCTCCAAAACTAAAACAAAATGCATCCATTTCTGTAACCAACGCAAACTCCACCCTGACCCAACCTTACAGATTGAAGGCGAAAAAATTCCATTCGTAAACGAACACAAGAACCTGGGAATCATTTTTGACAAAAAACTAAATTTCATTCCACACATCAATCAATCACATCAAAACCAAATGTAATAAAGCATTACAACTCCTACGAGTCATCGCCCATACAGATTGGGGAGCTGACAAGAACACACTACTCAAACTATATAGAGCATTAATTAGATCAAAAATAGATTATGGTAGCTTCATATATCAATCCACCAGAAAGTCATATCTAAAAACCCTCAACACAATATGCCACTCCGGACTAAGACTAGCACTAGGAGCATTTCCAACCTCCCCTGTAGAAAGCCTGTATGCAGAAGCACATGAAACTCCTCCAATGCTCAGAAATCAAAACCTTGGTCTAAAATACTACACAAAACTTACAGCCAACCCCACAAACCCAGCACACAGTAGCATTTTAAATCCAAACGGTAAACACCTTTTCGACCAAAAAGAAAATGCAATCCAAACCTTTGGACTTAGAATAAAATCGATTTCCAAAGAAGCAACTCTACCCATAACTAAAATTCACAAAACTGTCCTACTGAAAACCCCTCCCTGGAAAATCGTATCCCCTAACATCGACCTAAGTTTAAGTAAATATGAAAAGAAACATACTCATCCAATAACTTATCATGATAATCTCGATAAAATCAAAGAAAAGTATTCAGACCACACACACATCTATACAGATGGGTCTAAACAAAATAACGCAACAGCCAGTGCAGCAATACTCGATAAATCAATCAAAAAACAATCAAACCTCCCAAAAGAAACCTCAATCTTCAGTGCTGAAATACATGCTCTAATCCTAGCTCTCACACTTTCCTCGAATAACAAAAAAAAACAAATTTATAATCCTTTCAGACTCCCAATCTACTCTAAAAGCGATTAAAACTAAAAAGATGGACAACCCCCTAATCGCAAAATTACTCCAAAAATTAACTGAACTAAACAGTAAAAAAGAAATCATTTTCTGCTGGATACTGAGCCATTCCGGTATTAAAGGTAATGAATTAGCAGATTCTGGAGCAAAAAACACCTTAAATCTTCCAATCGATGCAAATTTCAAAATTCCATACATAGATCTAAAAAGACCTATCAACGCATATACATCAGAGAAATGGCAAACCTACTGGAATGAACACCCTAACAACAAACTTCACGAAATCATGCCAAAAATAAAAAGACAAGAACAAAATACGAAACTAAACAGAAAAGAAGTCAAACTAACAAGAATAAAAATAAGCCATACTCACTTAACGCACTCATATCTGCTAAAAAAAGAAAACCAACCCATCTGTATACCTTGTCAAACACCACTCACAATCAAACACATTAATTAAATGTACTGATTTTGTAACAGTAAGAAATCTATTCTACAAAGAAAACAATATTAAAGAGTTATTTGATAAAAACAATCCCCACACCATACTCTCATATCTTAAAAAAAATTGGCCTTTATAAAAAAATTTAAAAAGAACCCTTTATACAATTGTCCTGGATATGACCTAAAACTATATCCGATGGTGAGGCCCCACCTTGCGGGCCTTGGTGCGTGGAGCCACTCTTTAATTACCATTGCTTCCAAGGTCCAGTCTGACCCGGAGTGGTAGTACCTGTTAGGGTCCCAAGTAGAATCCGACTTAAAAAACAAATATACTCCATTAAAAATAGTTCCTCAAAATAACTAAATTCAGCATTAAATAACCTGAAAAAGGTTGATATGCCGTAAAACAAAGCCAACCAACCTCCTCCTCCCATAATCCTATTTCTCTTCCCGCTATCTTAGATGATAGTTTTCTGATTATGTTTGAAATTGAAACTTTTTCTATGAAAAGCTTACACATTGTTGATACTTTTTCTACAAATCATTTCCAATGTTTTCTTGTAAACAAATGGAGATTAGTCGAAAGTTATAATCAACAAAATCTCTTCCATATCTTTTCATTTGGTTTTTATTAAGCAGATAAATTGCAGTGTATTGGTTCACATAATACATTTTCTCATGCATAAATATTTTTTTAACATTAAAAACCTGTTTGCTTTAGTCTTTTTTTTTTTTTTAGTTTCTCATTTACAAATTTAAGAGCAGCACATAAGAATGCAAGTAGGTGAAAACTGAGCACGTAATTATCTCCTGAGGTGTAAGAAGAAAGTAATTATTAATTCAGAATTCATATTCTTTCTTATGGCGTAAACTTTGACCATACCTCCTTGAACTGTAAAATTATTTTTAGAATGTACTTGGAACACAAACAAAGCCAACTGGGCCGAATTTAAAGAACTTTGTTCACTAAAACTAACAGAACATCAAATCCAAACAATAGAAGAATTCACGGAAGTACTCATAACAATAGCCAAAAAATACATACTCAAAAATTCTCCTCCTGGAAAAAAAAACAAACTATGGTTCAATCCAGAATGTAAAACGGCCATTAGACAGAGAAAGGTAGCCTTAAGAAAATTTAAAAAGCAACCCACAACGAACAACTTAATAGAATACAAACACCAAAGAGCTAAAACTCGAAAAACAATTAAAGAATGCAAAAGATCCTGCTGGCAACAATTTGACAACAAAATCAACATCACCACTAAACCCAAAACCGTCTAGGAAATGATTAGGAAAATAACTGGAAAATATAATCTAAATCCAATCAAACACCTTCTCACAAATAAACAGGAAATAACTGATAAAAAAAATATTGCTAACATACTAGCTAAAACCTTTGCCGAAAACTCATCATCAAAACACTACAATAGGCGATTCCAAATACTTAAGAAACATGAAGAAAAGTACAAAATAAACTTTAACTCCAAAAACCAAGAGCCTTACAATGAAATCTTCTCCATCAATGAACTAGAAGCCGCCATAGAAAAATCCCATAACTCAGCTGTAGGACCAGATGAAGTGCACTACAGCTTCCTTAAAGAAATTCCACCAGAATCATTAAAACTCCTTCTTAAAATTTATAATAAAATATGGGAAACAAAAGATTTCCCAACTTCATGGAAAAATGCAACAATAATACCAATACCCAAACTGGGAAAAGATACATCAAACCCAGAAAACTACCGACCAATAGCTCTCACAAGCTGCCTATGCAAAACGTTTGAAAGAATGATTAACTACCGTTTATATGGTATCTAGATGACAACAAAATAATTTCTGAAGTTCAGTGTGGATACCAAAAAAATCGAGGATGTATAGACCACATCACTAACCTCGAAAATTATATCGGAGAAGCTTTTATCAATAAGGAACATGTAACATCTGTGTTTTTTCAATCTTGAGAAAGCATATGAAACTACCTGGAAACACGTAATCATAAAAGATCTCCACAACATCAGACTAAGCTACCTGAATTCATAAAAACTTCCTAACAGACAGATCTTTCCAAGTTCGCATAGACTCAACTTTATCAGACCCACAAAATCAAGGAGTGCCCCAAGGCAGCATATTATCAATAACTATCTTTAACATAAAAATCAATAACATTATAAAAAAACTCTCTCCTGATATACATAGTTCCTTATATGTAGATGACTGCTCAATCAGCTACAGATCTAAATACACTCACACTATTGAAAGAAAACTACAACATAACAAATAAAATTAATAAATGGGCAACTAAAAATGGTTTCAAATTCTCCAAAACTAAAACAAAATGCATCCATTTCTGTAACCAACGCAAACTCCACCCTGACTCAACCTTACAGATTGAAGGCGAAAAAATTCCATTCGTAAATGAACACAAGCACCTGGGAATCATTTTTGAAAAAAAACTAAATTTCATTCCACACATCAATTACATCAAAACCAAATGTAATAAAGCATTACAACTCCTACGAGTCATCGCCCATACAGATTGGGGAGCTGACAAGAACACACTACTCAAACTATATAGAGCATTAATTAGATCAAAAATAGATTATGGTAGCTTCATATATCAATCCACCAGAAAGTCATATCTAAAAACCCTCAACACAATATGCCACTCCGGACTAAGACTAGCACTAGGAGCATTTCCAACCTCCCCTGTAGAAAGCCTGTATGCAGAAGCACATGAAACTCCTCCAATGCTCAGAAATCAAAATCTTGGTCTAAAATACTACACAAAACTTACAGCCAACCCCACAAACCCAGCACACAGTAGCATTTTAAATCCAAACCGTAAACACTTTTTCGACCAAAAAGAAAATGCAATCCAAACCTTTGGACTTAGAATAAAATCGATTTCCAAAGAAGCAACTCTACCCATAACTAAAATTCACAAAACTGTCCTACTGAAAACCCCTCCCTGGAAAATCGTATCCCCTAACATCGACCTAAGTTTAAGTAAATATGAAAAGAAACATACTCATCCAATAACTTATCATGATAATCTCGATAAAATCAAAGAAAAGTATTCAGACCACACACACATCTATACAGATGGGTCTAAACAAAATAACGCAACAGCCAGTGCAGCAATACTCGATAAATCAATCAAAAAACAATCAAACCTCCCAAAAGAAACCTCAATCTTCAGTGCTGAAATACATGCTCTAATCCTAGCTCTCACACTTTCCTCGAATAACAAAAAAAAACAAATTTATAATCCTTTCAGACTCCCAATCTACTCTAAAAGCGATTAAAACTAAAAAGATGGACAACCCCCTAATCGCAAAATTACTCCAAAAATTAACTGAACTAAACAGTAAAAAAGAAATCATTTTCTGCTGGATACTGAGCCATTCCGGTATTAAAGGTAATGAATTAGCAGATTCTGGAGCAAAAAACACCTTAAATCTTCCAATCGATGCAAATTTCAAAATTCCATACATAGATCTAAAAAGACGTATCAACGCATATACATCAGAGAAATGGCAAACCTACTGGAATGAACACCCTAACAACAAACTTCAGGAAATCATGCCAAAAATAAAAAGACAAGAACAAAATACGAAACTAAATAGAAAAGGAGAAGCCAAACTAACATGAATAAAAATAAGCCATACTCATTTAACCCGCTCATATCTGCTAAAAAAAGAAAACCAACCCATCTGTATACCTTGTCAAACACCACTCACAATCAAACACATTAATTAAATGTACTGATTTTGTAACAGTAAGAAATCTATTCTACAAAGAAAACAATATTAAAGAGTTATTTGATACAAACAATCCCCACACCATACTCTCATATCTTAAAAAAATTGGCCTTTATAAAAAAATTTAAAAAGAACCCTTTATACAATTGTCCTGGATATGACCTAAAACTATATCCGATGGTGAGGCTCCACCTTGCGGCCCTTGGGGAGTGTGGAGTCACCTTTTAATTGCCATTGCTCCCAGCTCCACTCTGACCCGGAGTGGTAGTACCTGTTAGGATCCCAACTATAGGTTAAATAGAATCCGACTTAAAAAACAAACATACTCCATTAAAAATTGTTCCTCAAAATAACTAGATTCAGCATTAAATAACCTGAAAAATAAAAACAACCAACTAGAGCAAAGAACAACTAGTGTTTCCAGAGAATTAGATACAACGTGAATATTGTTGCTCTATTTAAAAACACTTAGTGATGAAGATCAACTTAATGAAAAAGGTGCAGTTTTTATGGAAAGACACATCCAAGGGAATAAAAAGAGAAGAAGGAGTTGGTTTTGCTATCAGGACAAAGATCACATGTCAGTTAGAACAACCTTGTGGAATTAGTAATCAAATCATGTTACTGAGGGTATCTTTACCTTGTGATCATTGCGTGTCAGTTATCTCAGTATATGCCCCTACTATGGATAATAGACAGGATGTGAAAATGGGGTTTTATCAAAATCTAGGGAATTTTATCAAAGGGATCCCAAAAACAGGTAAGATTTTGTTATTTGGAGACTTTAATGCATGAGTTGGAAGTGATCACAAAACCCAGGTGTCTTAGGGAAATATGGCAAATGATAATGAGATTCTTCTTTTACAGTTGTGCATTGAACATAATCTTTTCTACCAACAAAAACCCAATCAGAAGATGACTTGGATACATCTTAGATCAAAACAAAATCATATTCTTGATTATGTCATCATGCATAAGCGGCAGAATATGTGCAAGAGTTATGTGGATTGCAGACATTATTTATTAATATCTCCTTTGACAGAACTTGGGATTCAAGTCACAAGTATATAGCAAAGTTGAGGGAACCATAGAACAATGGACAGAACATTTTCGATATCTTTTTGATAATCCGTCTGAAGTAAACGATATAGTTATTGATAGTCTCCCTCAAAAGGCGGTCATTGATGAGATGATGACTGATCCCAGCATTGATGAGAACAAAAGCACATTAACAGATTAATAAGGCAAAAGCACATGGACTTGATGGGATACCTGTTGAATTATTGTTATTTGGAGGTGATACCGTTATCAACACAGTCCATGTGTGCAAGGTCGGGGATATCTAATAATACGAGTCAGTTCTTGGTCATGTGACCTGTGCTCGCCCTCCGCAAGTTATCTCAGCGTTGTAGGACCCGTCAATCGATTTGGTCGGAATCGCTTTCACCTTCGGGTAGATAGGCCGCTGCTTCGTCGATCTGTTACACTGGAAAGAAGCAATCTCATGCAGACAAAAGAAAGACACGACTCAGTTATCTATTCTACTGGTTAATTCAAGATATACACAATATATATTTTTATACAATTGTCCGTATTTTACCAGATTCCACTGAGCCAAAAAAACAACACTAGATTGATTCTTCTCTCTCGGGGTGGCGGTGGAAGGATGCGGGGAAGAGAAGTGGGGTGAAGACCCTCCTATTGTATTAGATTCTCTCAGAAATCTCAGCTTGAATACCGATTTTGGCGCATGGACTCATTTATGTATTGAGGTGATGGTGTAGACCGGGCCGCTGCCTGGACCAATCGCCACTAGCTACGTCGCCTCAGGGGAAGCCCCTATTTTCCATATGTACCTGCGATTCTGCAACTTTCTCAGGCCCTGAAAGGTCAAACTCATAATCTCAATTTCCGTTACCTCTTCTCAAAGTGACATAATGCTGTTGGCTTTATAAAACAATGGAATTTATATGCAGGGTTGCGGAGTTGGAGTTGGAAGGAGTCAGAGGTTTTAGCTGTAGTTGGAGTCGGATTTCTAAAAGTACTAGGAGTTGGAGTTGGACTCGGAAGTTTTTATCCGACTCTGACTCCGACACCTTAAGTTCAATAAATTATTTTTTTTACATGGTTTTCTTGTTTGGTTTTACCAGCTTTTTCTTTTTGTTTTATTATATTTTTACTCTAAACAAGGCACATTGCCATTTTGATGTACAGCGACAGATGGATGGATGAGGTGGGGAGGGTCCCCTCACCAGGGAACGGCGGGTTTATATGATCTGTTCTCTCCGAATTCAACAAGCAATCTGCTTTGAAACTCTCCACTCACTCTGCGACTCAACTCTATCTCTTCACACTCTAATTTTCGCACGACAGTCGTATATATAGTAAGGTATATGGATGGGGTCGAAATTCTCCCCAGCCAATAAGATTTCACCACGAAATCCTAAGCCCCAGGTCCCTGGGTGGGCACCATTCCCACACCTGAAATCTTCTCACGATTTTCAAGGTCAGCTGTCAATTCTGACATCCGACCCTGGGTTTATTTAAGGCCAGACAATGTTATAAGTGAAATTTCCTGTTATCAACTTTTACCCGTAAAAATATATTTCTCTGGTTTAAAACAATATCTATTTTGACATGAAATAAAATATATATATTTATCTTCTCTATCTTAAATCCTTGGGTTATCTGGCGTCACCCGGGAATAAAAAGCTATCTCAGCGTAGTTCTAACGTTCCTCAATGGGGGATTACGTCACAGTATCTATTCCAATTCATGTTCCCTGTGAATGATAAAACTGAGGAGTTTGAAGGAAGTACTTTCAAGTAATGTATCTTTAGCCAAAGCTATTTGTGGTTGGTAAGGTTTCATCTAATTATTAAAGGAAATGAGCTTTGTCTTGGCACTGTTGAACGTTACCATCCATTTCTAGGGTTTCGGCCATTACCTTAGTTTTCCCCACATGCCTACTATAGAGCATGGTGCTGTCTGCAAATATATCCATCTCAGAGACAATTTTATAAGTGAGGTCATTTATGAATATCAGAAATAATAAAAGACCAAAGATCGATCCCCGAGATACACCCACATTTATATCATATTGTTTGGACGTATGCCCATCAAGGACAACCTGGATTCTTTTCTCATTTAAAAAGGATTTAATTATGTTAAGTATTTGTCCAGTAATACCATAGGATTCTATTTTCATGAGAAAACTATCGTGCCATACCCTGTCATATATCTAGGGTTACTGCCTTCCCTTCCTCTGCTTTATCCAGTGCTTGGTATATACGTTCAGAGATTACAGTTTGAATATCTGCAGAAGAATAGTCTTGTCTAAATCCGTATTGAGCGTCAGACAGAAGTTTAGAGGTTGTAAGGTGGTGGACTAGAATTTGATTAATTAAGGATTCAAATATTTTAGCGAAAGGAGGACGGAGGCTAATTGGGTGAAAATTTAATCAGTCAATTCTTTCACCAGAGTTTTTGTGAACTGGTACCACAGAAGCAGTTTTACAGCAGTCAGGAAAGCAAGATTCGTTAAGGCATTTGTTAAAGAGTTTAGAGAGAACTGGAGCAACCTCAGTGGAGCATTTGTTTAATAGCACAGCCAGAATGAGATCAGGTCCACATGCTTTTGAGGTGTCTAGGTTTTTTATAATATCATGTACTTGAGAAGGGATGATTTTCAGATCATCTTGTGTGGTTTCTGTCCGCCGAGGAAAATCAGGGAGGGAATGGTTTGCAGTGCTTGTGTCTGTCAGAGTCCTTACGACAAAGTAAAAGATAACCAGACATGTTAAAGGTGTTAGATGGGATGGAGGAGTACAAGTTAGTTTCATTTTGTGCTAAGATATCCGGGGAGTTTTCTAGGAGAAATGATTCAACATCAACTAAGTTAGCTTTATATTTATAAATGCAAGTCTCAAGGGAGAAGGCGAATCCTTGCGTTTGTGTCTGGTTTAAACGTTTTTCTTTTTTTTGGATTAAGCTGTCATTTCATTTTATTTCATAGTTTCAGATCTAGGGTGAGGTACTAGGCAAATGGATGTGCATAGCCACCACCATGCAATACAAGTAGACCATCAGCCAGCGCCTCATCTACAGGAATGTGGCCTCGGGAATGCCCACCATTGCACTACAAACATCCCGATACAACTGATGATAAAGAACCGCTCTAAGCGCTACCAAAGAGTTAGGGCTCCTGTACTGTCAGTCGGAAACAGCAACAGCAACTGTCAAACCGGTACCCTCAAACCTGTCCAACAGCAGTCCAATCATGTTAGCATATATGGTAAACAAGCACCCCTAAGGGAATGAGCCAAATGTGGAGGACGACATTCATTGCCCTAGTCAGGAAACAAAGCTAAGCACTGGACATCTCTAATGTGTCCCTGCGGCAGCACCTCTGCTCCTGGCTAATAAGCAAAGAAGAAGTATGGAAGCCGGGCAATAGGCGGAGCCGATCTACTCTTTAAGAAGTTTAGGTTTGCAAACCGGTGATTTGATCAAGTCACCACCAACTCTAGGGAGGTTGTGGTCAAGGACTGAGGAGGCCTCCGTCCCCCGTTTGGTGCCAAGATATATGAGGTCAATGGCACAGGTTTACAAATCAGAGTTTTCCTTCTAGATGATGATCTGACCAGATGTACACGTCCATCAGCACCAAAAGGGTTTAAATTGGAAAATGTGGTTATGTTTTGAAAGGAGGTATCTGAGTATGGGGTGTAGATTTAATGTTAATATCTACTAGGGTTAAGAAAAGATCAAATATTGTTTGTGGATTAGTGACTAATTGGAAATTATAGTATAAGGGTTAGGGTCTGTTTCGAAATGTGCTTTAAGTGTTAGTTTTCATGTAACTTTAGCAATAGAAATCTAGATGTTTAGTATTTATCGATTTTTAAAGGGTCAGCCTACTAAAGTTTAGAACTGGAAGCTAAACCCCCCTTTCAAAGGTACGTGCAAAGTATGAGATTTTATATCAGCTTGGGGAGAAGAGTAATTGTTTTTTTTGTCCAGTTGGAAGAGGAGAGATGACATACTTACAAGAATACAGCATTAATATACAATATAGATATACATTAATATACAATATAGATATATAGGGATTTGGGGAAGATTTAGGAGTATAAGAATTTTCAATGTTTATCATGCAAAACTGCCAAGCAGGTGTCTTGAAGGCAAAGTATTATCACTTTAAAACAGACATTTAGAAATAACATTTGAAAATAACATTTGTGCCAGTTATTTTAGTAACATGCATCAGTAACAATATACATGTGGCCAATATAGGCCTTATGTTTAAACATTTAGTCATAGAATGATAAATTATGATTACCAAAAAGTCGGAAGCAGTATAAGTAAATAAGAGTAAAAAAACAGGTTTGGTAAATAGCAATGACTTAATTGCTTCCTATAGCAATACACATGACCGGTAAAACGCTTTGGATAATCACAGATTTCAAGGGGTTTCTGCTAAAATAGTAATATTTTAAAAACCAAAGCACTTCAAGTCTTCAAAATACCACCGTTTTGTTCGGAAATGAATATACTTTCAAATGAATTAGTAAATAATAACATACATTATATATTTTTAGAGTTTTAAGCAAATAAAGTGATAAAAATGTGAACATCATAAAACAGCATTTTTGGTAAGATTTTGTAATGACCCCCCCCCCCACACACACACACTGATTTCTAAACATTTGTACCATGTTTCTGTTTAATGAAATTTGCAAATTAACCAAAAGAGATGTCATTTTTAATAATTTGGAGTGTCCGAAATTTATTTGACCACTCGTTTTTTTTTGTTGTGTTAAAAAAAGATTTGAAAATGATCAGTATTGAAAATTTTGAACAAGATTTTCTTCGGACACTCACTATTAAATAAAACAATCTTTTTACTATGTTTATTCGTTAAAAAGATGATTGGACAGTGTTTTCTCCAGTGGTGCGTAGCAATTTAAAAACATAATATCCGAAAAATCGTTATGAATTTGAATCAAGACTTTTGTAGTATTAATGATAGTAGCAGCAGCAGCGATAACATGGCATAAACAGACGTTTTGTTTTTGTTATTTTTATTCCAAATCGATTTTTTTTTTAATTGAAAATTTGGTTATAAAAAAAATTTTCTTACATTTTTAGTTAGAGCTATTTTGTCATCAACCATTCAAATATTTTTAAAAATTGGGTAGTAGTAAATTTTAAAAACAAGCGAAAATGTGAAATATGATTGTTTTGGTTCATGTGTACGAACAGTAACACACTCCTAATTTTCGTCCCTTAAAAAATGTTTTCAGTGAATTATTATTGAATTGAAACTAATCTACCCGATTATTAAAAAAAAATAAAAAAAATAAACAATATTTAAATAGTTGTAGGAGGTCCTCAGTTAAAAAATAAAAACTGTAGGAAAAAACATGAAATGTAATTAAAAATCAAAATAACATTTAATTTAAAATTTTTAACAATTTGTCAGCTTTAGCAAAAACTTGTTTCTATTTTTATATTTAAATAGAATTTAAATACTTGATATTTTTCCAAGCATCATGTTTTCTGTTAGAGGGACGTCACTTTTTAAATAACATTTATTTTTGTCTGTTTGTCATAATTCTTTTAAAGTTTCACAATGGGTATCAAACACCCTCTTAAAAAAAACAAAAAAACTTGCTTAATTTTATGTCTAATCCTAGGTATGAGTGGCAAGCCTCCTCCTAAAACCTTTAGCCTTAACAATAACGCTAAGTACAAGTGGCAGAGCTCTCCACTAAACAAACTTCCTCTGTAAGCTCATATAAGCGTTAAAAATCAAAAGCATAAAAAACGTTTAAAGAAAGTGCACATGATTAATCTCCCATAAAAAAATAAATTGGTCAACTGTCCTAAAATGCTAGAATTGTCTTGAAATGGTGAATTATTTTACATTTATGTGAAACCAACCCCCACTCTAAATTCTAAAATTGTTTTTGTTTTGTTTCTATCAAGTCTTCAGGATGTTCACACATAATTTTCTTTCTTTGGAGTTTCATTAACCCAAAGTCAGAGTGGCAACCTCCCCACCTTCTCATAATTGCACAAAGACCCTCTTAAAACCATGCATAATCGCCTTTTAGAAAACAAACAAGCAAACAAAAAAAAACACCCAGGATTTATCTAACATAGGAAAAAGGGGGATGGGGTAACTGCCCTAAAATGCTCGAATGATTCAAAATGGGAAATCATTTTACATAAAATTCTAAAATAATTTTTTTTTATCTTTTATTAAAGTTTTTCAAGTTGTTCACATGCAATTGTCTATAAAGGTAGAATCACATATTTTGGAGAGGTGGTCAGATGGGGGAGGGGTAGCAGAAGGTATTAATCTACAATAATACCAAAGAAATATTGCAATATATTCATTTTTAACCAATCCTAGATTTCGATTTCAGTTTTTGGCCCATAAAATGCATTACAACTAAACTTTGAGTTCTCTAACTTCTTTTCTTTTAATGAATACATGGCATTTTTAAGCTATCGCAGCATATTTACATGCATTTACTGCAGATTATTTGGAAAACATTCATTTCTGGAGATTTTCAGTAGCATATTCAGATTCCTTGCACAAAAATACATTGGTCTATGTGTAGACATATGGTCTTAAAGAGGGGAAAATATCCAAACACGCAGGGCATAAAAATAGTCATAACTTCCTTGATTTTAATTGGATTTTAAAAATTTAAAAAGATTCTTTCTTAGCTTATCAGGCTCTTTCTATATATACCAATATTGAAATATTTTAAGGCATTTAAATTTTTTCATGTGTATTGCTACTTCCTAAGCAGTGGTTTGCACAATTTAGCAGTTTTTGTATGGTTTTGCTTTTATTTTTGGAGATATATTTTGTACTGTACTGTAATGCTTCTATTTTATCAAAATATTTTGGTCTGTGAGATTACTGCAAATTCTATCTGGACAGCTGTTTTCGTTTTGATTGTGACATCACACAGGATCAATGAAAATTCTGTCTTTGAGTAGGATTGCTATGGATTACATTGGAGTACAGTCGGATTGTAATCTGATAGTCATCCAGTTCCTGAATCTACTAGAATTTGACAATTGGATCAGTCCTGGATCGATCCAGAATTACAATCTTACCCCCCCCCAAAAAAAAAAAAACGGGCATAAATCAATAAGAAGCAACCCATGGAACTATAGCCCTTTATAGCTTTTCCTTCGTTTTTTTTTTTTTATATAGGAGTCACCACTTATCAAGGCACGGAGGTCACTTGAGGATAAAGGTTAATGAGTGTACAGGAGTCAATGGAACAATATTGTAGAAATCGTTAATAGTGGAAATTTTGTAAATTGGATTATTTAAGGGGAACGGTTCATCAAGAATTTGTTTATGTTGGACTTGAATATTAGCAAATTGTAGTGAGCTGGAAAGTAGGCAAACTGAAGAGTTTCACAGGTATGCAGGTCTTCATGGAATCTACGTTTAGGTTTAGGCGCAGATAAAGATTGGGTGAAATTATTGATAGTGTTTTCAGCTAGACGAGTGTTTTTCGTAAGTTTGACGAGGGTGTGTGTTTAGATTAGAGATCAAACAAGCATCTGCCATGAAAATGGCGATAAAGCAGAGACATGCTCACAGTGTCTCTTCAATGGGAAAGAAGTTGCAGGGAAAAGAAAAGGACATCCCCTACTAGGCTACAAAGTTTATTTTGAACTCTGTCAAGGTAGGATAAGACTTTCTACAAGCTCCTGGCCAGATGTGGCAATATTACTCCATCTGTGGATGTACCTGGTTCTTATATAGGTAGAGAATTACATCAGTAGTGAGATATCTACCATTTTTCCAGTGACCTTGGCAACGGATTTGATGTACGTGTTCCATCTCAGATCAAGTGTAAAGGTCAAGCCCAGAAGCTTGTCAAAACAGGACATTTACGGCCTTTGATGTGTTGCCATAGATGGTACTTCCATCAGCATAAATGTCTATGAATAATCTTAGGATGTGATTTGGGAGATCATTGATGTAGATCAGGAAGAGAGTTGGGCTCAGGGTGGGCCTTTGAGGGCCTCTGGAATTAATACTGTGAGCTTCTTATTTCTGCCCATCAACTACTACTCTTATGAACCTATTGGAGAGAAATGATTTAATAATTGAGAAAACTTTCCAGCTATACTGTAGCTGGAGATCTTGTTAAGTAGGCCTTTATGCAATTGCCCTACTACTTCTCCATTCAACGTGGATTCCAATAACTTACTCATGGCACACAGGAGACTTATTGGTCTGTAGTGAGAGGAATATGCCCGATCACCTGAATTCTTAAATACAGGGCATACTGATGAGGTTTTCCAAGGTGTAAGGAAGCAATTCTCCTTTAGGCAACGTTTAAACAGCCTTGTAAGTAGGGGAACTAGTTGAAGTTTTTTCAGCACTATAATTGGAATGCCATCAGGGCCAGTTACTTTACTGGAATCAAGGTTTTTGATTAGCTTGGCAACATCACACACAGATATTTGTATGTTGCTGATATAATGGACTGATCCAACACCCCTAAAATGAATGGACTGTTACGTCTATAAAAAGACAAGCAAACTCTCCTCACGTAGGAGACAGAATTTAGTACTAAGCTGTCAATGGACACTTAGAAATGTGTGTACCCTTTACCTAAATAAACCCTTTCTGTACAACCCCAGTAATGACTTGTTATTCATATAATCTACAATATAACAACTGGCGACGAAGAATTCGAACGAAACTCACTAAAAAACAAAGCGAAGGAATAAGCACACAAGAAGATTAACGAGTAGAAAACAAAAGAAATCCAAAGAAGGAAGAAGAAAAAAAAAAGGAACTTCGACAGAGCCAACATTTAAAAAGTAAGTGTTTCAGTCAGTTACAGTCCTAAAAAAAAAAAAAAAAGAAATTGACATTTTGAAGCGAATATTTTTTTGAAAAGAATATTTAAAAAAAAAAAAAAAAGTGTCCATTTCAAGTTTTATTCGGCTGGAAGTATTTTTTTTTTCTTCTCTTCGGAAGGACATTGTGCTTTTAGTTCATTGAATTTATAGGACATATGAGTTAATCTTTTGTTTAATTGTGTGGTTTTGTAAAAAAAAAAAAAAAAAAAAAATTTTAACATGGAGCAATTAGCGGAATTCACTAGAACTATGCAATCGGCATTGTTTGCGCAACAAAAGCAAATGGAATTACTTCAGCAACAGCAGTTGAAGCAAAGCGAAATACTACAGAGTATTTTAACGCAGCAGAAAGACTGTCGTTTCACTCCTGAAGGAATAGCAAATTCTTTATCCGAATTTGTATACGAGCCGACAAATGGGTTAACTTTTCCGGCATATTTTCGGAGATACGAAAATATTTTTGCTAAGAGATGTCAGTCTTGGACAGACGAAGAGAAGATTATCCTTGTTCTGCAAAAACTTGGTTCTCAGGAAAATACAAAGTATACGAATTTTATCCTGCCAAAGAAACCTGAAGAGATTTCTTTTAGTGAAACAATAAAAATATTGTCAAACATTTTCAGTGAACGAGATAGTCTATTCTATACACGTTATAAATGTTTAAATATCACGAAGCAGGAGGACGGAGATTTTATTACTTATGCAGGGAAAGTGAATGCTCATTGTGAATCCTTTAAATTAAAAGACCTCAAAGAGGATATGTTTAAAAGTCTAATCTTTGTGCAAGGTTTAACAGCCTCTAAAGATAAGGATATTCGTTCAAGGATATTATCCATTATGAACCAAGACACAGAAATAATGTTACAAAAAGTTACGGAAGAGTGTCAGAAACTGCTAAATTTAAAGCAGGACAATACAAGCATCGAAGGAAAAAATTTTGAAGAAAAAAATATGGAAAAAAAATGGAAAGGGTGATGAAATGTGCACACGAAAAATCCTGTAAGACATGTGGGGGAAAAAACCACTTCACTAAAGATTGTTACTTTAAATACAAAATATGTAACAAATGTAATAAAAAAGGCCATAAATCAACGGTATGCAGGAAAGGAAAATACCGAAAAGTAGAAATAAAGACCATTGGTTCTAAAAATGAGTCTAGGTGTGATAAAAGAAAATATATTAAAATTAAAATTAATGGCTGTAATGTGAACTGTCTTCTAGATACGGGAAGCGACATAAGTATAATTGACGAAGTAACTTGGAAGAAAATTGGGTTTCCAAAGTTACAAAATGCAAAAAAAATTGCCAGAAGTGTGTCTGGAAATAAACTAAAATTTAAGGGTGAATTTTTTTACCAATGTGTTTCTAAAGGAGAATGCTGTGAAAACCAAGTTATATGTCGTACCGGGGAAAAATTCTAATTTGTTCGGTATAGACTTAATGATTCTTTTTAATTTATGGGAAAAACCCATAAGCTCATTTTGCAATAAAGTAAGTCTGACGGGTTTAGAAAAGTCTAAACTACCAGGAAAATTTATTGACGAATTAAAAAAAGATTTTAAAGAGGTATTCTCTGAAGGTTTGGGTTGCTGCACGAAAACGGAGGTGAAATTTGAACTAAAGGACGAAGCTAAACCAGTTTTCAAACCCAAAACAAAGGTTCCATATTCAGCATTAGAAACTATAGAGAAAGAATTAAAGAGACTTGAAGATATTGGAGTAATAGAAAAAGTGGACTACTCTGAATGGGCTTCACCCACGGTTTACGTTAAGAAGAAAAATAATAAAATCAGGGTATGCGCGGACTTTTCGACAGGTCTAAATGATTGTCTCAAGGAGCATAACTACCCGCTTCCTACCCCAGAGGAAATTTTTTCGAAGTTAAGCGGAGGAAAATTTTTTACAAAAATTGATTTGTCTGAAGCGTATTGGCAAGTAAAAGTCCAGGAAGATTGTGCTAAGTACCTGACATTAAATACCCATAAAGGACTATTTTCACTAAAACGTTTGCCTTTTGGGTTAAAAGTAGCCCCAAATTTGTTCCAGCAAATTATGGATACAATGCTAGCAGGTTTGGATTTTGCTATGGCTTATCTAGATGACATGCTTATAAGAAGTAAAAATGTGGAAGAGCATAAAATCCACATTGGCAAAGTATTCGAGAGAATATCAAACTATGGATTGAAAGTGGCTCTCGAAAAATGTAATTTTGGGATGGACAAAATTGAATATTTGGGACAAGTGATTGATCGAAATGGTAGAAAACCTAATCCTAATAGGACTGAAGCAATCAAAAACATGCCTAGACCAGAAAATATAGTGCAGCTACAGTCATTTTTGGGACTAGCAAATTATTATAATTCTTATATCCCAAAGATGCATGAACTAAGAGCACCTTTAAACGAATTATTGAAAAAGAATAAAAAATGCCTCTGGACAAAAGAATGTGATGAAGCATTCCTAAAGATTAAAAAATGTCTGTTATCGGATTTAGCACTAGCTCACTACGATCCTAATAAAGAATTAATTGTAGCAGCAGATGCGAGCGAATACAGTTTAGGTGCTGTGCTACTACACAGACTCAAAGATGGATCGACTAAACCAATTATTCATGCCTCAAGGGTTTTGCTACCCGCAGAAAAAAATTATAGTCAGATAGAAAAAGAAGGTCTGGCAATTGTATACACCATGAGGAAATTTCATAGGTTCATCCATGGAAGATTTTTTATCTTGGAAACGGACCACAAACCTTTGTTATCGATTTTTGGTTCCAAAAAAGGAGTTCCTACTCATACGGCTAATAGGTTACAAAGATGGAGCATGATTCTGTTAAACTACAATTTTAAAATGAAACACCTAGCATCCAGCAAAATTGCACACGCAGATGGTTTGTCCAGGTTGATCCCAAATAAAACTGAATTACTTGAAGAAACTGTTATAGCTGCACTAAAAGAAGAAAATGAACTAACAGATATATTAATAAATACTGTTAGGGAACTTCCGGTAACACTTGAGGAAATAAAGAAAGCAGCAAGAACAGATGAATACATTAACAAGAAAAAAAAAAAAATGGGACAAAAAGAAAAGAAAAGGAAAGGATTAACCGTTTTTCCATTTTCAAAGTCCGATGAAACTCTAATGTACGCAGATAGAGTGGTAATACCTCAAGTATTACAGAAGAGAATTTTAAAAGAATTCCACATGGGACATCCTGGAATCTCCAGAATGAAAGCACTAATGAGAGCATATACGTACTGGCCTGGAATGGATCAGGACATAGAAAAAATGATAAAATTATGTAAGGGTTGCCAACTAGCAGCAAAAGCGCCGCCCATTAAGACGCAACCTTGGCCTAAAACAGATATACCATGGACGCGGATCCATATAGATTACGCAGGACCTCTAAAAGGATATTATTACCTGGTAATAGTAGATAGCATGTCGAAATGGCCAGAAATTTTTAAATTCAAACATCCTATAGCGGCAAACACAATAAAGGCGTTGGACGAGGTATTTAGGCGTTTTGGCGTACCAAAAACAATTGTTAGTGATAATGGCACCATGTTCAAAGGTCAAGAATTTAAGATCTACTGTGAGTCACTGGCCATAGAGCATGTCACAACACCAACTTATAGCCCTCGATCTAACGAACAAGCTGAAAGATTTGTCGATACGTTTAAACGAGCGTTAAAAAAGAACGATAACATCGACACGGAAGAAAGAGTCTTCAGAAATTTTTAGCAGTGTACAGGATAACACCTAATCCGAATACAAATGCAAATTTATCCCCAGCGGAAATAATGTTTGCCAGAAAAGTGCGCTCTGTGTTCGACCGGTTAATTCCGAGTAAAAAAGTAAAAAAAAGTGTAAAAGATAATGGACGATACAAGATATACAAGGACGGGGATAAAGTTTTTTTCAACAATTATCGGGCAGGGAAGAGTTTTTGGGAAGAAGGCATAATCTCAAAAAGAATTGGAAGAATGGTCTACATTATAAAAGGTCAGACATTTTCCCACAAAAAACATATAAACCAACTCAGACCCCGATATATTGAAATAGTTAAAAACAATGAAGTACCGATGGAAGTACTGTATGACAGTTTTCACATAGAGCCTCCAAAAAAGGAAGTACCAGTAACTGAAAATACAAGTCACTCTCCAAAATCCAAAAATTCGCAAACGCAAATTTTAAGGAGAAGTGAAAGAAAAAGAAAAAGAACTGAATTTTTTGGACAAAGTCAAAAAAGAAAAAAATGGTGAAGCAAAATTCTAGGGAAGAATTTAGCTTGGGAGGAAGGTGATATAATGGACTGATCCAACACCCCTAAAATGAATGGACTGTTACGTCTATAAAAAGACAAGCAAACTCTCCTCACGTAGGAGACAGAATTTAGTACTAAGCTGTCAATGGACGCTTAGAAATGTGTGTACCCTTTACCTAAATAAATCATTCTGATATAAGAAAAAATACTGGGGATTGACGCCCATGGTCGCATAGGGTATAATTAGTTGCAAAGTTCTTGACAAAGAGTTTGGCTTTGTCTAATGCTGACGAGATTACCTCAGATCCATTGATGATGTTTGGGATTGAGCACATACTTCTGTTCAGGATCCTGTTTGCTATTTGCCAAAACTGGTGGGAACCAAGCCGCTGCTCAACTACTTTGGACTTGATGGACTGAGCATACAACTCTCTCGCATTCTTTATTACTTTTTTACGGTGATTGCTGGCAGTCCTAGAATTGGCTTCAGTCTCAGTACAGCTTCCTGTTTTTCCTGTGATCCTCTTTCCATAAAGGCAATACTATCTTTTTAAAAATTTCTTCTCTGTATAATATGTCTTTACTCCCCTCTTCTGATGAGAAGCGTTTGGCTTCAAAATGCCATGGCCTAAAGGGGTTTCCCTATCCCGAAATATTGTAGTCCCTTTTGAACTGATGCATAATAAAATTTAATTGTAAATTTTTTATCCTTTTGTTATTTTAACTTATTCTATAAAATTAGTTCATATTTTTAAATGTATTTAGATTGCATTTCTAACCACATTTCCGAACGTCCATTCTTATCTGAATTGATGTTAACTGGCGAGTCTGCTCCCCATATTATACAATAAAATACGATAATCAAATTTTGTAAGGGGGACTTGCATTAAAAAAAAAGCTTTAAATCTATTTAAAATTTTAACCATCCCTTAATCTGCATTTAAAATCGCCTTTATTGTGTTTGCCGCTATAGGATGCTTGAATTTAAAAATTTCTGGCCATTTCGACATGCTATCTACTATTACCAGGTAATATCCTTTTAGAGGTCCTGCGTAATCTATATGGATCCGCGTCCATGGTATATCTGTTTTAGGCCAAGGTTGCGTCTTAATGGGCGACGCTTTTGCTGCTAGTTGGCAACCCTTACTACTTATTACTAAAAAATTAATTTATTTTATTGTATTATTTTATTTCCATTTCTATTTTCTGTGCTATCTACATGCTTGAAACTATTTTCCCAGATTTTTCTCGCATGCCATTTCTTTGTAATATATTAGTAATAGTTAGCAACATATGTATATACATATGCAATAGAAAAATTGGAAATACTCATCTCTTTTCTAGCATTCATCACCTTTGGTAAATGAGTTTGTAAGTGTTAAATTATTAATACAGAAATCGAAAATTATACCGTTTCAATTAAATAAAAGAAGGAAGTATTAAAATCAAAGCACACATTTGGCTCTCCATCTCTCTTACTGCTCTCAAATAAATGCTAATCTTTGCACCTCAATTCATTCCACGTGGAGACACTGTTCTTTTAGCTAGACCAACATGGGTTGCTCGAAGAACACCAAGTTAAGTGCATCTATCTATCCATGTGGTGTGTAACCTCTTTATGTAGATCTAGTCCGACCATTCTTTTGTTTTCTTTGCTTTGTATTCCCTTACATATTCAAGTAATTATTAATATCCTATTCATTTATTTAAAAACAAATTAGTTGCTAGAGCATATTGATTCTCTCACAGTGCTTGAAAGATACAATTTCTTGTAAATGTAAGAGGGGAATCTATCTCTAATCCTACCATTATTTATGTAGAATAGAGAAAAAATATCTTCATTCATGCGGGGGCACAAAAATACTTGGTGTAGAACCAGGCACATGGTTACCCCTCTCGGTGTGATGGACCCGTTGATCTAGTCAGATTATCCATCTAAGAGAAAGAAAACTGATGATAAAACTGGTGGAGGGAGCCCTCCTCAGTCATGGTCGACAAACTTGCTGGAGCTGGTGACTCAAACAAATTCCTAGTTTGCTAACCTAACTTGCTTAAGGAGTAGATAGGCTTTGCCTATCGCCAATTTTCACACTTTTTTTTTTGTTTATTAGCCAGACCAGAGGTACAAGACCAAGGACTCACCAGAGCCACCTTGTGCTTGGTCTTGTTTTCTGACTAGAACATTGAATGCTGTTCCCCTATTCCCTATTTTAAATTTCACTTTTTCTCTCAGAAACTGAGAAAATTGGGTTTGAATCAGGTGACCAGGCTTTTATGTGCTTTCGACTAACATTTCATCACCGCGTTAGTTACTTATATTTTCTCTACTGTTTTTCCTCAAGTCAGGATTGTACCCTAACCGGTCATGTATCTGATAGTATAGCTGCAGAACTCTCCTTAGAGAGTAACGCCCAAATACATGTGTTTGGTGACTTTAATGTCAACCATAAAAATTGGTTTGGTTTCTCAGGTTACACCAATGCAGTTGGATACTTTACTTATACAAATTCTCTATAGCCCATTCCCTCACAGAGACAGTAATGTTTCCAACTCGCCTACCAGATCGTGAACCTCAGCAGGCTTCACTTCTAGACCTATTCTTCACCACAGTACCTGAGGATTGTGTGACTAATGTCCACAGTCCACTTGGAAACGCAGACCACCTAGTGGTATCAGTAGGCATCACATTTAAATCCCAAACTCAAGATGAGAAACCATTGCTCAAAAGAACAGGGCTGATTAGGAAGCTAATAGAGAACACATCCAAAATGTCCGATGAACTGATATCTTCTTGCTTCCTGCTGAACAGTTTGTCAATGAGACATCTGAATTGTGTGAAGCCATGGCTACTGATAGTAAAGAAGACCAATGCACATGACAGCGCAACATCACTTCCTGATTAACTTGTCGGTATAGACAGCTTCCGGTATTCAACCACATGGTCACGCTAACAGGCAAAAAAATATGGCTACCAATTATCCATGACTACCAATATGTGTTACCGATTGTTCATGTATGTTCTAAAGAGAAAGAACACTTCTCCATTTGGATAATAGTTATTATAATTTCACATTGGGATAATTTTAATCTAACAACATATAGTAAGTGAACTAGTTTTTTAACTTTTATTTCTATCAGTCGAATATTTCATTTAATTTTTTTTTTTTTACTGCAAAACAAACAATTTTTATGTAATATTTTTCAGTCCATTCTTTTACTAATAAATAAAACTTTTCACTGAGTATTTCCAAATATAGTTAGCATTTTTCACGGCAGTTTTTTTTTATGATCAGTGAATTTTCAATATTTTAGCACCGGGCTTGATTTATTTCTTTGAAATATATTTAAAACTTCAAGTTTTGTGTTTTTTCATCACATTTTAACTGTAAATGATTTACATGACGGATTTGTTTTACTATACACATAGATTCGAAAAAGTTGTCAAAAAACAAATATATAAAAAAATAAAATATATCGATAAACATTGTATGATTTTCAAAGCAATTGTATGTTTTAAAGTGAGTAAAACCACTAAAAACCTTTCCAGATAGGTAGAAGAGTAACGTATCTTGGCTGTGATAACATTTATTTGGTATATATTTGATTTTTGACTACTTTTTCGAATTTGTGTATACAAACCCCTAAAAACATATCCAGTTAGGTAGAAAAGTAATTTATCTTGCCTTTGATAATATTTATTTATTATATATTTGTTTTTTGATAACTTTTTTGAATCTATGTGTACAGTAATACAAACCCAAAATTTAATTTAACTTGGAAATAATATTTAAAATACACATGTGTACACTGCACAAGCACCCTTATTATTATCATAATAAAAACTAGTATAGATGACATCGACTGGCACCACTCCAACTAGTTGTGAAGGGTCAGGGAGGATGGAAAGATTGAGGTGGGAGAGTACTAACCAAATCTCTACTGGAAGTGTGCAGTTCAAATCTGGTACCTTGAGGAGACATTTTGTCACCCAAACCCCAGGAAACACCAATGGCCGATGCCAACGAGAAATCAGTGACAACGGCTGTTGCAATAACATGCAATCATCTGCACAAGTGATCAAGAGGTGGAGAACACTGGAAATCTGGGGAGACTTGTTGTCACTTGGTCTCCAGGGAACACCACAGGTTATTGCCAGTGAGCAATCACTCATGATGGCCTGTGAGACAACTAATACGTGACACATTTTGATGAAAAACAATGGGAAAGAAATGGACATAGAAGAACAGAAAACCAAAACTTTAAATATAATTTCTGTATTTAAAGTAATAGTTCTTTAAATATTTCAACATATAATCTTGTGGGCAAAATCCAGCTTCCCAATAAGGGGTACTCTGGATAGGAACAAAAATAATCTCAGTCATGAAAGATTTCTCCGCCACTGACCAAGGACAGAAAAGGTAAAGTGTAGCATCAAAACAGATACTACACTGATCTTGTTCCGAAGGACAAAAAATATTTGTGTTTAATATTTGTTTAATTGTTTGTTTCCTAAATTCATAATTCAGTTTTATCAGTATTAAATTGTATATTGCTTTAAAATTACTTAATTTTACATAGATAATATTTATATTTTATATTGAATAAAGTTCAGTTTAACTATTAATCGAACTGTGTTCCTTTTTCTTGTTAAAAATGTTTTATTGCTCTTTTTCAAATGGCCCTCATATAGTACTGACAGTTTGACAAATCTTACCTACGTTGCCTGCAGACATTTTTCAGTTAACAGGCATTCTTTTTTCGGTGGCTGTGGCAAAGCAGGCATTAAAGCACATGTTCCCACACGGAAGTAATATAGCAAGCCCCACTCACCCCCATGGGTCACTGCAGATTGTGCCGCTGCTATTCACAAAGACAGCATACATTCCGCTGGTTTTTACGTCATAAGTCAAATACAAATTGGCAAAAATTCATAGATACTAGAAATCATTGTAAAAGAGAAATAACGACAGCCGAAAGAAAGTATGCTGAAATAATCAGGTAAACCATAGAATTCCAAAAGATAAGAACTCATGATTCCTGAAAAATCTATAATAGTGAATACAGGGCAATCAGTAATTCCTCCACTGAGCAACAACCAGAAGGTTGCATGCACCTCCAACTCCACCTTAGAGCCAACAAATAACTCCCTCCCAAATTTCCCTGTGTGAACTGAAGCCACATTAGATGATGTAAAAATCACCCCTTCTCATGTCCGTAATATCATAAAAAGAACTTAGACACCTCAAAGGCCTGATCTCATCCTTGCTATACTAATTAAGAAATGTTCAGCTAAGCTAGTTCCTATACTTTCCAAGCTCTACAATAAACACCCTGCTGAATCTTGCTTCCCTAATAGCTGGAAGATGGCCTCTGTAGTACCAGTGTACAGAAATTCTGGTGAAAGAACAGACCCTCTCAATTATCGCTCCATAAGTCTCTTCCCCCTCTTTGCTAAGATCTTTGAGACCTTAATTAATCAAGCAATAGTTCACCACCTCGCAAAAGCAAATATTCTCTGGCAATCAGTATGGATTCAGGTAATTTCATTCTACTGCAGATATTTTAACATTCTTCTCTGAACGCATTTACCATGTACTGGATAAGGCGGGCGAAGCCATAGCTGTAGCCCTTGATATATCCAAGGCCTTTGACAAAGTCTGAAACAAAGAGCTGCTAATGAAAATTAAATTGTATGATATAACTGGATGTATACTAAATATAATTAGATATATCTTAGACAATAGAAGCATACAGGTTGTCATTAACAGATACATTTAAGCAGCATAACATTAATGCGGGAGTGCATTAGGGGTCGATCCTTGGACCATTATTATTCCTGATATTTATAAACAACCTCCCTGATAATATTGTGTCCGAGATGGGTATATTTGCTGATGATAGAATGCTCTATAACATGCATGAGGGAAGAATGGATGTACATAAATGTAAGACAATGGCAGAATCATTAGAAAATGACCTCCATGACTTATGGAATGAGGCCGCAAATATAATTAGATCCACCTTAGAAACATACAGGTTGTCATTGACGGACCTACATCCAAGCAGCATAACATTAATTGGTCGATCCTTGGACGATTATTATTCCTGATATTTATGAACAACCTCCCTGATAATATTGTGTCCGATATGGGTATATTTGTTGATGATAGAATGCTTATAGAGCATTCTATCATCAACAAATATACCCATATCGGACACAATATGAGGAAGAGGGAATGCATGAGGGAAGAATGGATGTACATAAATGTAAGACAATGGCAGAATCATTGGAAAATGACCTCCATGACTTATGGAATGAGGCTGCAAATAGATGGTAACATTTAATGCTAGTAAAACTAAGCTGCTCTCCTTTAATAATTACAAGACGCCTCTCAAACTGCCTGTATTGATGACAAATAACACCCTGGCTGAGAATTTTACCTTCAAACTCCTTGGCCTAACATTTGCAGGCAATATAAACTGGAACAAATACATAGAGGACTGCTGCAAAGAAGGTGGGTTCCCTCTATCAAGCTAGAAGACTATTTACACCTGAGAGTCTCCTGTACCTCTATAAGGCCACCATTCGCCCATGCCTGGAGTATTGTTGTCACATGTGGGTTGATACATCTATAACTAGCCTCTCCCTCTTGGATAGGGTCCAAAAAAGAGTTGTCAATCTAATTGGTGCCACTTTATCAACTAAGCTCCAGCCCCTGTCTCATCACTGTAATGTTGCATTTCTGTGCCTGTTTTACAAATATTTTAATGGAATGTGTTCTGATGAACTTGTTGCACCTGTGCCCCCTCACCATACATATCCCCGACAAACCCGCTTAGCAATAAGCTCTCACTCCTTCACTGTTAAGGTCCCTAGATGCCAGAAAGCTTTCTATTCTGATAGTTTCTTCCCTGATCGTACTGATATGTAAAAGTTAAAATGTTACATAAACCAACATCTTGTTAATCTTTCCTAGACATCGTCCAAAATAGTAGCCTTTTACATCCAAGTGGTGATATGCCTTGTTGAGGGTGAGTAAAAGAAAAAAATAAATAAATAAATAAAGCTGGTATAGTGTGTATTTAAAAAAAATTTTTTATTACATTTTTACCTCAAACAAGGCACATTGCCACTTTAGTGTAGGGGGCTACTATCAGGGGCAACAACTACTGGGGTACTATGTTCGGATTTGGGCAGCAGATGTCGGTTCATGCTACACTTGAACTTCTGCATGTCAGTACAGTTGGGGAGCAGGGACCTGGAATGGAATTCCAGAGTCTAGCGATTCTGGGGAAGAAACTACTGGAGTAGAAAGATCTTTTACATCTAGGGATCTCCACAGTGTGGGGGTGGGATTTAGCAACCTGTCAGGTTTGTTGAAGGTGTTTATGTCGTGGGGGCACAAGTGCCTGCAGTTCGTCAGAGCATTCACCATTAAAATACGTGTAGAACAGGCAGAGGGATGCAACATTTTGTCGATGGTTCAGGGCCTATCAGATTGACACCTCTCTTTTGAACCTTGTCAAGGAGCGAGAGACTAGTAGCAGATGCACCAGCCCAAATATGACAGCAATACTCCCTACATGGGTGAATTATAGAGGTACAGGATACTTCTGAGTGTTAGTAGTTTTCTAGCATGGTAGAGAGAGCCCACCTTCCTTGTAGCGGTCCTGGCAACGCTTTCAATGTAATTGTTCCAACTCATGTTTCCTGTGAACGTTAGGCCAAGGAGTTTGAAAGATGTACTCTCAGATAAAGAGTCGTTGGCCATTGCTATAGATGGTAGAGAAGGTTACTTGTAATTATTGAATGAAACTAGTTTAGTCTTGGCGGCATTGAACGTGAACATCCATTTTTGTCCCCATTCCACTACAGATTGGAGGTCATCCTCTAGTGTTTCTGCCATATCTTTAGATATGTGTTCATTTGTTTTCCTGTCATGCCTGCTATAGAGTGTAGTGTCATCAGCATATATACCCATCTCAGAGGCAATTTTGTCGGGGAGGTCATTTATGAATATCAGGAACAATAGAGGTCGAAGGATAGACTCTTGGGGCCCTCCCGCATTTATATCATATTGTTTAGATGTACGACCGTCGAGGACAACCTGGATTTTTCTTTTATCTAAGAAGGATTTAATTATGTTAAGTATTTGTCCAGTGATACCGTATGATCTAATTTTCCTGAGGAGACCCTCATGCTATACCCTGTCAAAAACCTTAGATATATCTAGAGCTACCGCTCTACCCTCCCCCGCTTTGTCCAGTGAATTGTATATGTGAGTATATTTATTATACATGTGAATGCTAAATGTCAAAAATGGTATACATGAAAATTGATTATAAAATGCATGCTGAATAGATGTGGGAGACGGGTATATTGGTCTGCAGAATAGATTTCCACATAGGAGTCAAGAGTTGAAGTCGCAGATATCAAAGGAGTCGGAGTTGGCATCCTAGGAATTCTAGGAGTCAGAGTCAAACTTTTACCATCCAACTCTACACGCCTGTTTGTATGTGGGCTTCATTAAATGAATCAAATCTTTCTTTCAGCAGGGTTTGGTTGCTGTTGGCCAGCCATATAACAATACCTAACGAATAAAACAATCAAAATATCTGATATTTCCCTAAAACCTCTGGCCTTGATGGAGGGGAGACTAAAACTTACTTCTATGGTGTCAAATGGTCTGAAATGATATTTCTCATATGTTATATCTCCCCTGTTATAATTAAGTATAAAGTAAATTTCGCAGTGTATAAAAATTATTTAATACTGAACATATTCATAATTGTACCCTATTTCCAAAAGAAAGGGGAGATATAAGGTATAAGAAATATTTCAAATCGAGTCTTCCCTTGCTGTTATTTCAGATCATTTAAAACCATAGTAGTAAGTTTTAGTCTCCCCTCCATCAAGGCTAGAGGTTTGGAGGAAATATATTTATTAAATACAAAAAGTAACACCGTTTTCATGCTTCAAGAAACCTTTAAATCACTCTATATATATATATATCCAGGTAGAAAAATATTTAAAAATCAGGAATAATTGAATTACAACAAGGGTCGTTGATAGTGCTCAATCAAAGAGAGCAAATAATATTTTTTATTATTCTTTATTTAAATACAGTCAAATCTTGCTTCATCAGGCAAGAAAAATTAAAATACAAAAAATTAAAAAGGTTCCAGACCTTTTCAAATTTTTAGGAGAAAATATGCCATAACTGGCATGAAGCAAAGCTAAAGTTCTTATCTTTAAAAGATATTTATAATTGTACCTATTTCTAAAAGAGAGGAGATATAACATATGAGAAATATTTAGAATCAAGTCTCCCCTTGCTGTTATTTCAGATCATTTGAAACCATAGCAGCGCGTTTTTGTAACACAAACAATGTTGATTAAAAGAAAAAATTAATCAATAATTTCACTTTTTTCAAAGATATGTTATCTTTTCTACTACTTGGAAATAAAAGCCTGATGTAGTTAAAAATGATGCATTTAAAAATGATGCAGTTAAAAATAATCTCAACACATGGTTTCATGAAGAGATAATCTCATCTTTTTAAACATTGTTGTATATTCAAATTATATTTAAGAATTTGAAAACCAAAGTAAACAACATGAATTTTTTATTGCTATTAATAACTTAACGATGTTCTTAATGAATTTTGTTTGACTATTTTGTAATCTCAACAACTGTTTTTCTTTTACATTTGCAGCTTCGGGTACGTTTCAAGGTTCCTGACGAAGTTCCTTGGGTACTTTGTGCTGAATTGTTAAGCTGTAAATTCAAAAACGACGTTGGCGTTTACTTAAAGGAGCAAGACTTGCAGTATTTAGCTACCAAATTATTTGGTTAGTATTTCGAAATGAATAAGTCTGTGACACATTTATCTAAAGATAACAAAAAACATTTGATGCTAAGGAGAAAGCTTTAAAAAATGGGCAATCTCTCATGTGTGGATTTAAATTCTCTGAAAATGATTAGTGACACTGTCTAATAGAATTAAATAATAATAGTGACACTGTCTAATAGAATTAAATAATAATAGTGACACTGTCTAATAGAATTAAATAATAATAGTGACACTGTCTAATAGAATTAAATAATAATAGTGACACTGTCTAATAGAATTAAATAATAATAGTGACACTGTCTAATAGAATTAAATAATAATAGTGACACTGTCTAATAGAATTAAATAATAATAGTGACACTGTCTAATAGAATTAAATAATAATAGTGACACTGTCTAATAGAATTAAATAATACTTGCATATTGTATTAGACGCAACTTTGTTGTCTGCAAATTTCAACTTGCAATTTATGGTTGCTTTAAAAAATTCATGAGAAGACACCCTATTTTAAAATTTAGAAACATTTCCGTGTCGAAGATGATGGTTTGAGCTTCATTGCCAATTCTTCAGCTGTACAAGTTTAAGACATACCAGAAGGAGCTCATCATAAAATTGGATTGGTTTTAATTTTTCAGGGTAGAATTTATAAATCATTTTTACACATTCTTTTATTCAGGGATTATTTATAAATTGAATATTTTGAGTCTGGCTACAGAGTTAGCTCATAAATTCTCAAAATCAGCTTTGAATGCACTTTGGATATTATCATTGTTTGAAGTCATTGTTTCAAAATTTAATTTATTTTGCCTATAAAATCAAATTTAAGAGAGATTTCAGAAACATTGGGAATTATTCTCCGATTTAGAAGAGCTTGTATTTCACTACTCCAACTATTTACCAAGGCAACAGGCCTACCTTCTCTCTAAGTGTTAAAGAAGTAGTCGATAATGGATGTAGTCTCACTTTGAACACTTCAATAACATTGGTAGCTTTCGAAGATTTTTTTTAAGTTCATCCCAAATAAGACACACTGCCACTGAATTGAACGTATCCTAAATCGGGAGTTGTGCAATGAGAAGCTTGTTCACATTACGTTTAAACTTCATATTGGTACAGCCAGGGAAACTGCGAGCAGGGAGGGAATTCCAAAGGATAGCTGTTCAAGGAAAGAAATCTGAGAACCTCTACAATAAAGAGATGGAATCTTGCTGACTGACAGGTGTATTTTCATAGAATGGCATCAGTGCAACATGCTCATCGTCACTACCTTGATACCTCCTGGTAATACACTTTCCAACTTCTTTTCAAGAACTGCACACTGGTGAAACGTTTTTCCTCCTACCTTGGTTTTGACAATAGGCATCTTCTGTCTTTACAATAATCATTTTTCGTTCTTGTTAGTGCCTTTCATCTGATGGCTTCACATCTGCAATGATTTTCATTAAAATAATCCCAGAAGACAGAACTTAACTGTGTGTTACTTTATCAAGGAAATAAGATATGGTATTTTTCTATGAAGCCAAAAGATAATGTTTATTTAGAAATGAAAATACTCTTTTGCATTCATTAAGATATAACTTTTCTCTCAATAGAATCTCTTTTCCAAATTTCAGAAGAATTAATTCAGTGGTTTGGAAGTTCACTTTAAATTAAAGAAAAATTGAATGCCCACGAGACACCATCCCTAGGTATCTTGGTCTCTCTGTATAGGGATTTGTTAGAAATCGCGATGTGAGGATACTTCCAATTAGAAGTAAATCCTGACCAAATATTAACAAAAATGGTGTGGTGTCTCCTGAAGCCATAAAGCTTGTCCCTCAGATTGTGGATCGGGACACATCCTGTATTAATAGCAGACAGCTTTTGATAATAAATAAAAAGCCATTGACAATGAGGAATCCTGTGTAAAGGTATAAAGAAAAATATAAACATACGGACAGGTCAACATCCAGGATAAAAAGGGCACCTCAACCAGGCAGAAAAAGGCAAACAATGGTGTAAACCTTCTAGTCTCTGGAAGTGTCACTCTAGCCATGACAGAAGCCAACCAGCCTTGATAACAATGATCCTGGTCCTCTAGCTCAATTATTTTTAGCAGCCAAAAATGAGTTTTAAAAGCCCAGTCATGTACTGTTGCTGAAATGAAACTTGTTCCATACAACACACCCTTCACAGACTGAACCAGATTTCTTATGCTGCAAGACTTTACATTGTTAGAAAAACGGTCCCTAAATTTCAAAAAATAAAACAATGGGAATCTTTAGCGAAAAATCAAAACACCACACAGGAACAAGAGCTCTAAAATCAGTTAAAAGTTTGCAAAAAATAATTGTCTGAGAACAAACAATTGATGCTTGGCTATTCTACCGAAGTTTAATAAATGACACAATGATAGGAGAAAAACTGCATGAAAAGCAAGAGCTGAAGGATTGTTTGTTCAATGAATGTTTTTAATGGAGAGTAGACAATGCATTGTGGATGCGTTATCGGCAGCTCCTGTTATTCTTGCTTCTCTTTATTTGTCCCTCAGTACTCATTTTTTTAATGAGTGATTTTTCTGAAAAAGGGGAAAGCTGTATTCTAGGTTGGCAGTATGTTGCGTGAACAGCCGCTAGAGATGTTGGAAATTTTCTGTTTCTATGTCTATCCTTGTTGCCATGTCACTAGTAAGGGTGCTGGAGGTAAACGTTTTATCTGGGCTGACATTATCCGCCTGATAGTCAGGGACCTGAACCTTGGATTAACCACTAAGGAGGCTGTCCTATCAGCAGGTGCAAAGTACTGGAGCTGCTGTATTGCCATTTGGTGAATGGATTCTGGACCATGCAGTAGCTTCTGATGAGGCCTCTCGATGCCATATTAGTGGGTAATTGTTACAGCTTTACCTTTTCATGTTCTACAAAAAAATATTCCGTCATTTCTATTTCTCTCTCTGCCCTGCTTCAAGCAAGTCAGTCGACCTAGTCCACAATTCCCAAAACTCCATCATGAAAAGTTTCAATAAAAAATACACGATTAAACCCGGATCTCCAACTTCTAACGTAGACCCCCACTACCATGTCTCCTTCTCGAACATCAGGGGTCTACGTTCTAACTTTCCAGAGGTTGAAACCCAATTACAGGAGACTAAACCAGACATATTCTTTCTAAGTGAAACTGGCATTGGACAGACCATTTCCTCAGATGAGTTCGTAATTAAAGGATACTCTAATTTAACTTCCAAATCTGACCCCCAAGATCGCCATGGGCATGGAATATGTGCCTATATAAAAGATGGCTTTCCATGTGGTAGGAACATCTCCAGAGAAGATCCTAACTTACCCTATATGTGCTTCCGGGTTGCACTTGCTCAAACTACTGCATTTATATTTACTATCGCCCCCACAACAGCGGAGTTACTATCTTTAAAAGCATATCTAAGAAAATTGACAACATCCTATCTGCTTATCCTTCAGTTAATATTCATGTCTGTGGAGACTTTAATGTTCACAATGTTGAATGATTAACTCACTACAACAAGACCGATTATGAGGGGAGGTTCTGTCATGATTTCTCCATTGCTTATGACCTCACTCAGATTGTTCACGAACCCACCCGTGTTCCCGATACTGACGGCCAGTATGCAAGTCTCCTAGACCTTTTTCTTACAACTTGCCCTGAACTGTGTTCAGCTTCCATTCTGTCTCCACTTGGATCTTCCGACCACTCTGTTGTATCAGTTAAGATAAAAATGAAATGCAATTAAGTCCTCAGATGTACCTCTCCATTGTACAGTATATAGATACTCTATGGCTGACTGGGATAGCTTCTGTACATTTACCTCTGTGTTCCATGTTTAAAAAGAATGTGTCCTCTATAGTATCAGACCTGATAGAATGGTTAATTGTAGTTATAGACCGCTTCATACCCTTAAGAAAATTCTAGCAAAAACCTAACAGCCAGCCATGGTTCTCTCCAGAATGTGCTGCTGCCATTGCACACAGAAATCACTTTTTCCATTGCTGCCAATGTAATAGATGTACTGATACTAAAGCCGATTTCAGGACTGCCAGCAACCACTGTAAAAGAGTAATAAAGGACGCAAGAGAGTTGTATGCTCAATCTGTAAAGTCCAAAGTAGCTGCACAGTGGCTTGGTTGCCACCAGTTTTGGCAAATAGTAAACAGGGCTCTGAACAGAAGCATGTGCTCTATCCCAACCATCATCAATGGAACTGAGGTAACTTCATCAGCATCAGAAAAAGCCAAACTCTTTGCCAAGACCTTTGCAGCTAATTCTGCCCTTTGCGACCAAGGCCGCCAACCTCCAATATTTCCTCCTGTATCAGAAAACACACTATGTGATATACAAATATCTGTACATGATGTTACCAAGCTAATTAAAAACCTTGATTCCAGTAAAGCAACTGGCCCAGACGGTATTCCAATTATAGTATTCAAAAGACTTCAACCAGAACTAGCGCCCATCCTTACAAAAGTGTTTAAACGTTGTCTTAAGAAGAATTGCTTCCCATCACCCTGGAAAATTTCATTAGTATGCCCTGTATTTAAGAATTCAGGTGATTGCTCATCTCCCTCTCAGTATAGGCCAATAAGTCTCCTGTGCGTCATGAGTAAGTTGCTGGAATTTGTGTTAAATTGAGAATCAACCATCTAAGCAAAAATAACCTTCTTAGTGACATGCAATATGGTTTCCATTCTGCTAGATCTACAGCAGATGTGCTTGCAGTTATAGGATTAGCGAATCTCCTGATGGAGGCTTCCTTTCTAGGGCAATTGCTCTTGACATATCAAAGGCTTTTGATAGTGTATGGCATAAAGGTTTACTTCACAAGATCTCCAGCTACGGTATAGCTGGAAATGTCTTCTCAATTATTAAATCATTTCTCTCTGATAGGTTCATAAGAGTAGTAGTTGATGGGCAGAAATCAGAAGCTCTCAGTATTAATGCTGGAGTCCCTCAGGGGTCCATCCTGGGCCCAACTCTCTTCCTGATCTACATTAATGATCTTCCAAATCACATCCTTATATCATTTGTAGACATTTATGCTGATGACACTATTATCTATGGTAGCACATCTAAGACCGTAAACGACCAAGTTCTCTCTGATTCTCTCTCCTCTGATTTTGAGCATGTGGTACAATGGAAAAAAAGTGGCTGATTACTTTTAATGCATCTAAAACCAAGCTTTTATCTTTACATCATCAATGCTCTGATCCCCATCTGGCATCAATTGAAATAAATGGCTCTCGTCTTGAGGAGGCCTCATGTTTTGACAAGCTTCTTGGCTTGACTTTTACTCCTGATCTTAATTGGAACACATACATTAAATCCGTTGCCAAGGTAGTTGGAAAAATGATGAGATCATTCTATCGATCCAGTAATATCTCACTGCTGATGCAATTCTCTATCTATATAAGAGCCAGGTACGTCCAAGAATGGAGTACTGTTGCCACATCTGGGCAGGAGCTGCTAGAAAGAACTTATCCTGCCTTGAGAGAGTTCAAAATAGACTTCGTAGCCGCGTAGGGGATGCCCTTTTCCTTGCAACCTCTTTCTCACAGAAGAAATGTTGCAAGTTTGTCTCTGCTTTATTGTTATTTTCATCGCAAGTGCTCGGCTGAGCTCCAATCTATGACCCTTCCCCTCCCCCCCTCGCCAAACTTTCACAAGAAACACCCGTCTAGCAGAAATCACTATCAATAATTTCCCACCACTCTTTATCTGTGCCTAAACCTAAACGTAGATTCCATGAGCAAAGCTTCTTTATTAGAACTGCACGCCTATGAAATTGTCTTCCGTTTTCATGCTTTCCGGCTGACTACAATATGGTTGTCTTCAAGTCTAACGTAAACAAGCTTTTGATGTGCCATTCCATATAAGTTAACAAATTTACCAAATTTCCATTACTAATGATTATTATATTCTCCAATTTCTACTGTACATTCTTTAACCCTTATCCTCTAGTGGCCTTTTGGTCTTGATAAGTGGTGATGCCTATGTAAAAAAAAAAAGAAAAAAAAAAAGGTTGAATGGATCCAAGCAACGAAAACAAACCTGAAATGTCGGAACCATATATAGCAGTTGGCATGATAAAACAAAAATGGAATTGATTCTAAAATTATAAAAAGGTTAGCATCGACAACCTACTCAATTTCTGGCTTAAGCAACTAACAGCAGTTCATAGTTATTATAGCAGTTGGTTCACCGGACAATTACGGGATGGAGAAGTTATGCCAGCATAGTTGTTAAAACGTGACACAAGCCTCATACTGAAAACGAGTGAAACACATTGCCATATCAAGACCCATCTGCTGCCTCACTACTCCTTAGAAGCTTTTCACTGGTTTGGTTGCAGTCAGCATCTATCAACATCTCTCCTCTGGAGCATACTTAGAAAAAATACAAGCAGGGTGCAGGAGGAGGTGTTTAGTCAATAAGACCATCCTTAAGGACTATAAAAAAAGGTAAAGCAACCTAAGTATGGCATGGATTGATTACCAAAAAGGTATATGATATTGTGCCCCAAATGATTTATATAAAATCTATCCAGTAATCAAAGAGACGAAATGCACATATAAAAATGTGGTAAACAACCATGATATTAAGCCACACTAATGGAACTATTTCTCTTTGCGGATTGTTTCAGCTCAGGTAATTATGCTAATTTCTTATTAGCCCAATTCCATTACACCAGTGTTTGCTTCAGATTTATTTTTCTTACTCTACTAAAACTATCAGAACTTTTTCAGCCATCTGTTCTTTCCCTAATTTCATTGTTAAAAGTTCCTTTTCAAAATGTTTATTTTCAGATGGAACCATTGACGACGATTTTTCTGAGCATTGCGTCACTTGGAATCAGTTTTCTAAGGTATGCCTTCTGCCATTCATAATGAGTGAAATTAGAGTATTGAAGTCACATTATTTTTATTTTCTATTATTTCTATTTTATTGATTAGTTCTTAAAATAAAAAAAATCAATGGTGTAAACAAAAACTAATTTGTAAGTTCATTATTAAAAAGGGATTTAATTTTTTCTTTCTCAGTCATGTTAATCTTTAGCTGATCATTAAAAAGAAAATGAGTGAATTACTTTATGGCTATTTGTAATATAAAAAAATGTAACTTTAAAAATATTTATAAAGCATAGCTTCGAAAATTTTAAGTATTTTAATACAGCAGGATTTTCTAAGAATTTTAAAGACTATATATACTGATTAAATTTCAAAATATACTGATAAAATTTCAAAATATCACAATCACAATTATTAGCAAAGAAACCAAAATAACATTCAATAAAACAAATTAAAGCAACATTTCCTCAAGAGCATTATAATTTTACAAAAATTTAGTTCAGTTTATAATTTCATAACCAAACAAGACTAATAATTAAAATTATTTTTCAAGATCCTGTATTAAAAATGTCATTTAACAGAAATAAAAAAAAAAACATAGTAAAAGAAAATGATTCACAAAATGAAAGAGAAAAGAATACGATAATAAAAATGTCTTAGTTGAAATTATCTCATACTGTAAAGTATTATAATAGAAATTATTATATAAAATAATTTAATAACGAAATGAATCTTAAAATTATAAATATTATCTTTTGTTAATGGTAAAAATTTAATTCAACAATGTCATATATGAGGACATTTAAATAAGATACTTACATCAATGCAGTTGCAAATATATGGAATTTGAATTTGAAAAAATTACACCTTCAAACATGTTTTCAGTTTATTCCATTCAAAAATATACAGGATAGCATCAAATTAAGAATATACATGATATCATCAAATTAAGAATATACATGATATCATCAAATTAAGAATATACATGATATCATCAAATTAAGAATATACATGATATGATCAAATTAAGAATATACATGATATCATCAAATTAAGAATATACATGATATCATCAAATTAAGAATATACATGATATCATCAAATTAAGAATATACATGATATCATCAAATTAAGAATATACATGATATCATCGAATTAAAAAACAACATGATACCATCAAATTAAGAAAATACAGAATACAATCTAATGAGGAATATACATTATACCATCAAATTCAGTATATACATGAGACCATCAAATAAAGAGTACTTATACAGTTTAGTGACGACATTAAAAAATGGAAATATTGAAAAAAAATTTTATTGTACGTACCTGTTATAGACTGAAGTTCTCCGAAAAAAAATTTCACTTCATTTGATCAAGTAGTTTTTTTTTTTACAACGAAAAACAATTATTTATCACGGCTACGTCAACGTGGCCATTTTGGAAATGTTATTACAGCGCCCAGGAGTTCCCCAAGGGCAGGTAACTGCCGTACGTAGGAGAATACCTCCATTTTAGGCCAATCTAGACCTTTTTTTTTTTTTCCACCAAAATGAGAACATTTTTTTTTTGCAAAGACAGATGCCATTTTTGGGGTGTTTTTTTTTTTTTTTAAATTTGTAACAGAAGAAAATAAAAAGAATAAAATATTAGAAAAATTAGATATATGTAACCGAAATTTTCGAATTTAAAATTTTGTTCTTTTTTTCTGTACTTTAACCTAAATAAAAAAAAAAAAATTATTTATTAAACTTTAATTAAACTTGGAAATACAATTAAAAATTAAATTAAGGCTAAACTGGATACATTTCAGCTATATAAAGAATATACATGATACCATCGAATAAGGAATATACATGATACCATCGAATAAAGAATATACATGATACCATCGAATAAAGAATATACATGATACCATCGAATAAAGAATATACATGATACCATCAAATAAAAAATATACATGATACCATCAAATAAAAAATATGCATGATACCATCAAATAAAGAATATACATGATACCATCAAATAAAAAATATACATGATACCATCAAATAAAAAATATACATGATACCATCAAATAAAGAATATACATCATACCATCAAATAAAAAATATACATCATACCATCAAATAAAGAATATACATGATACCATCAAATAAAAAATATACATGATACCATCAAATAAAAAATATACATGATACCATCAAATAAAAAATATACATCATACCATCAAATAAAGAATATACATGATACTATCAAATAAAAATATACATGATACCATCAAATAAAAAATATACATCATACCATCAAATAAAGAATATACATGATACCATCAAATAAAAAATATACATCATACCATCAAATAAAAAATATACATGATACAATCGAATAAAGAATATACATGATACCATCAAATAAAGAATATACATGATACCATCAAATAAAAAATATACATCATACCATCAAATAAAGAATATACATCATACCATCAAATAAAAAATATACATGATACCATCAAATAAAAAATATACATCATACCATCAAATAAAGAATATACATGATACAATCGAATAAAGAATATACATGATACCATCAAATAAAGAATATACATGATACCATCAAATAAAGAATATACATGATACCATCAAATAAAAAATATACATCATACCATCAAATAAAGAATATACATGATACAATCGGATAAAGAATATACATGATACCACCAAATAAAAATATACATGATACCATCAAATAAAAAATATACATCATACCATCAAATAAAGAATATACATGATACCATCAAATAAAGAATGTACATGATACCATAAAATAAAAAATATACATCATACTATCAAATAAAGAATATACATGATACCATCAAATAAAAAATATACATCATACCATCAAATAAAAAATATACATGATACAATCGAATAAAGAATATACATGATACCATCAAATAAAGAATATACATGATACCATCAAATAAAAAATATACATCATACCATCAAATAAAGAATATACATAATACAATCGAATAAAGAATATACATGATACCATCAAATAAAGAATATACATGATACCATCAAATAAAAAATATACATCATACCATCAAATAAAGAATATACATGATACAATCGAATAAAGAATATACATGATACCATCGAATAAAGAATATACATGATACCATCAAATAAAAAATATACATCATACCATCAAATAAAAAATATACATCATACCATCAAATAAAAAATATACATGATACCATCAAATAAAAAATATACATGATACCATCAAATAAAAAATATACATCATACCATCAAATAAAAAATATACATCATACCATCAAATAAAAATATACATGATACTATCAATTTAAAAGTAGACATGATACCACCAAATTTAGTATAAACATGATACCATTACATTAAAATAGCAGCATGATACCATCACGTAAAGAATATACATTATATATGTCAAATTAAGAATATATATGATACCATCAAATTAAAAAATACTTGATATCATCAAATTGAGGATATACATGGTACCATCAATTTAAGAATATATATGATACCATAAAATTGAGAATATACATCATATCAAATAAGTATATACATGATATGATCAAATAAAAAATAAAGATAATACCATCAAGTCTTGCACCCATCACAGACTCCCTGCCTTCTTTGAATCTCTTAGTCTATTCAAAAATTGATGCTCGATTCGTACAAGATAGTCCAAAAGCAGTCTGAGGCATTCCATACATTTCCGTAGCATTTTTTTCAAAATTGAAAACAGAATTTCATTACATATCGTTCTTCTAAAATGTCCTTACATCCAGATTGCATTTTTGACAATCAGGTTTTAGTAGGGTGTATTTCAATTCCTGCTGTAGCTGTTCATTCATAAAATGATAATTAATTGTTTGTACAAAAAAGTCTGGAAATTTATTGAAAGCATCGCGTATAAAGTATTGTTTTCGTAAGATTTTCAAAGTTAAATTTGTCTTGCTATTGTTTGATAATTAGATCATTAATTGGACCAAATTGTTATAAAATTTTATTGTCTATTTATTTTAATCTCTATCAAATAATTGGCTGTACATAGCTTCCAAAGCTTTCAATACATTTAATACATCTATTAATGGAAATTATAATGAGAATCTTTCAGTAATTAATTTATTGTCAATAAATTAAATAAGTTTACATAATAATTTTTTTAATTGTTGATTGAAAATAAAATACACAATTTTTATCTTTCATTTTTGCAGGAGAATATGAAGAAGAAAAACTTTACATTCTGGGAATGGTTTCATGCCATCGTGAAACTTACAAAAGAACAATTACTTGATTTGTACAAAGACAAGTAAGAAATTTTTTAAAATCCTTGTATTGTGATGGTCAGGCACATTCAAATTAATATATATAATATTGCTTGTATTTTATTATATATATGTATTTTTTATGTATGATATAGCTTGTATTTTATTGAAAGATTTGATCTTTCTTAACCATTATGTAAAAAAACATCTTTAAAAAAAAAAAAATGAAATAAAACGATTTTGTAGACATATGTTAATCAAAGTTTGCGTAAAAACAAACAACTGTTTTTTTTCCCCATTTTTTTAGAAAATGTTTCTTAAATTGCTGCCATTTTGACTTATAGTTTGTATATGAATTTAGAGTAGCAGACGAGAATTTCGATATGGGCGTTTGAGATGGCGGCGACTAGGAATCTCCAGCACGAATGTGGGTTGTGGTTACGCCACACAATTGTGGACTGGAAGAATTTCCTGCAAGATATATGCCCGGATTACTTTCTCAGGAATCCCTGGCAGATAGGAGGCCCAGGCCATACGATCGAAATCGACGAGTCTGTCTTCAACCGCCGGAAACACAACGTTGGCAGATGTCTAACACAAGTCTGGGTCTTCAGTGAGTACGGCAACCCTGCCGAAAAGGAGGTTTTTTTTTTGGTTAACGTACCAAATAGGAATGTCAAAACCCTCCTTCCACTAATAAGAAAATACATTCTGCCGGGGATCACGGTCGTATCAGACTGTTGGAGGGCTTACAGCAAAGTGGGAGGAGAGGAGAGGAGGGGTATCACCATTTAACGGTGAACCACAGCCTTAATTTTGTAGATCCCGTCGTAACACAGACAACAATAAATCATGTGCAGAGCGGATGTGGAAGGAAGCAAAGCAGCGCAATAAATGAGAATGCGGAACCAACCAGGATCTTTTGGACACATATCGTTTAGAGTTTATGTGGAGACAAAAGTTTGGTAGGCAGCCGTTTGACTTCATATTAACCCACATTGCCGAAAGCTACCCTGTTAGTAAGGAGCTTCCTATCACATTCGCTATCTCATCTTCGTCTACTTTGTCATCTGATGCCCTCCAAAAGTCTGAGGAAAATACATCCTCCTGAGAAACTATGTTCCTGGCAAAACAAACAAACAAAAAAATCTTGCAGGAATTCTGGTTTAAAAAAAAACAACAAAAATTTTTTACTTGTTCCTGGCAAAAAAACACAAAAACACCTGGTTAAAAAAAAAAAAAAATTTGTTCCTTTCCTTTTTCTTACGATTTTTTTCTCATTTTTTATGTAAATAGTTGGAAAAAAAAACGTTTCATAAAAAACAATTACTTACAATTAATTGTTTAAAAAAATATTCTACAAATATCATTTTTGTTGGTTATTTTACATAAATAGTTGAAAAAAAAGTTTCATTAAAAAAAAATAATAATTACTAACAATTATTTGTTTACAAAAAATGTTTCATATGTATTTATTTTGCAAACATAAAACAATTTCAAACAATAATACTAATAATAAAAAAACATAAATGAACAGTAGCTTTTTGCTTTTTATTTATTTTTGGATGTTTCTACATTTACAATTTCATTTTACAGTTGTAGCGTTATTTTCATTTTATTGGCAACACTGTTTTATCCGGCTGTTGACGTCATGCGGCGGACAAAGCCGAGCAAATGCTGAGTTACGTCTGGTTCATTAAATGCACAAGTACCAGGAAAGGTGTGCGCAGAATAGCAAACTACGAAGAAAAAAATGTGATAAGGATGAAAAAAGATAAAGACCCATCAGAGATAGATAAGTTTGGAAATCAATTTCTGAAAGGCATCCAACACATGCCAGCATGTAAATCAATGTTAAACCAAATCTGATCAATCTCTGATGTTGTTGAGCCAAATTTTGAGTTTTGACTTCTGTCTGTCATAATATTAATGAAGAATCTGTTCTCATCCTCATTATTGTCAAGTAAATTCTAGAGTGATTGTCAAATTAATGATTGTGTGACAAGTTATTAACAAAAACAAGTAGTACAGGAAAACTCAAGTTCTGGATGCTTTGTGAATCTTATTTTAATTTATTTATAATGATGTGTCCCTTTTAAGACATGTTACCATCTGTCATATAAAGGTTAATTGTCTGTGTGTGTGTGTATGTTTGTATGGTCTACTAAAAGTAAAAACTACAAAACAAAGATCCACAAAGTTGGTATATTCTTGATCAGTGTTGCCCTGGATGAATAATATCGAAAACTTTAAAAAGATTTATTCTCTGAGGGTTAACTGAGCCAGATTTTGTCAGAGTAGGGGTGAGGAGCAGTTTTTCACTGTGATTATGTACTTATATATAAAAAAAATACTGAATAATTCCAGAAGGAATCTATTTTATAAATGCATGTGTGTATGTTCAGCTAGATACTTTTTTATGGTGGGGTTAAAGAAACACCACTTTTTTATAAATTGTAGAAGTTACATGTTGATAAACAATTTTCTTTTGTGCACTTTTCCACTCTTCCATGCAAAGTGATACATTATCCAATCCGAATAGTTTGGATGAATTTCTGCTGCTGAACTGTTGTTACACTTTGTATTATTTGGATTCTATTGTTTTCGTCTTGAGTGTCACTTTCACAATGCTTCAGTCAATCTAGCCTCTAATCTTGTTGAACTCAGGAATGTTTCTGTAGGACTCTGGAATCTACATGGAATTTTGAATGGAATTAAATAAAGCGTTCCATTCAAAATTCTGTCCAGATTCCCACTTTTTTAGAATCGGATAAAAACATTAAATTGAATGTACATGCAATGTTCTTGCGCCCAAAAAAAAAACCGTTATACATGCAGGACATTTAGATGTAAAACCCAAACACTTGGCTGATTGCATATGCTATGGTGTTCTTCTTAATTTATTTCAAAACTCCATTCGTGGTCCCTTGCTGTATGTTGGTGAACTGATATATGAATAAAAGTTAAATTGTGAATAAAAATTTTGCCTTCATAATCAAACTAATGTGACCCCTTTTCCCTTTGTCAAATTAGCTCTACAAAGTATCTTTTCTTTTTTGTACCAACTTTCAAACAATTCTTTCCATTTATTAATGGTAAAACTTTCATTGAATTTTAGTTGCATTGCTGGCTTCATTGGCAAACAACAAGCCCAACAAATGTTGTTGCAAAAAAAACAAGGCACATTCCTGCTGCGTTTCAGTGATAACCAAATTGGAGGCATCACCATTGCCTGGTTAGGCACTAATGAAGGTTAGTTCTTTAGTTAAAGAGAACCTCTTTTTTTTTCTTAAAATCTAAAAACAATCATATATCAACATTTCTAAGGTTAACTGCATCCCAGTCTTCCTTGTACATATTAGTGTTGTGGACCAGAAAGGGTTCAGAAAAAAGACAAAATCAAAAATAAGAGTTGAGGGTGAAAGAAATACAAAAAATTTAACAATAAAAGAAATGAATATTTCTGTACAAGAATCACAAAAAATGTAATATATTGGTTTCTTCTACAGAAATATATACTTTGAGGTTCATTATTTGTGTTCATTATAGAATGTAGTTTGTAGTTTTGTCTGGATATCATGTTTTTATGATCTTCAAAACAAAAGCGAAAAATGATTAAAATGAAATAAAAAAATATCTTTTTGTTAAGATTTGGTAAAGCATAAAATAAATCAGCTTGATTTTCAATTTTTTTGTTTATTGTACAAAGTTCCCCCTTCCCTGTAACAGGTACGCCACCTAAATTTTCTCTACATTATTCTCTCTCTCTTCCTTTTAGGCAGTCCATTTGTTTGGAACTTGTGTCCGTATGATTTGAACAAGCTGAAAATCCGTTCTCTTGCGCAGCGAATCCATGATTTGAATGATTTATTATATCTTTACCCAGATTCATTGAAGACAGAGATATTTAATAAATATCTTGAAAAAGAAACAGGTGGGTCAAAATTACTCATTGCCCTTCTTATGAAATGATGATAAAGCAATGTTTAAAAGCAATAATGCATGATTAATAATCATTAATAAGAGATAACTTTGTGTATTTCTCATAGTAATGGAGATGGAGATTTTTTTTTAAAAATTGGCTGATTTTTTTAAGCAAATTTCGAGGTTTTCATATCAATCCCTTTTTTTTTTTTTTTCCTGCTGTTGGATCACTTTACAAAATCATCCAATATTAGAAATCATAATTTTTGGATTCCTCATCCAAAAATCTGTAGAAAATGTTTGGACGAATATTTTTAATGGGTAACTTTTAACAAAAGGTTTGGTAAAGTCTACATTTAAGTCATTTTTTTTGTTCCACTGCCAAAATGGATTTTGGGCAGAGGGTTTTTATGAATATGGGAAAAATATTGATCTGTATAATGTCTTATTTAAAGTTTAAAGGTGTTATCTGCTAAAATAATGTCCTAGTTAAAGGTTAAAGGTGTTATCTGCTAAAATAATGTCCTAGTTAAAGGTTAAAGGTGTTATCTGCTAAAATAATGTCCTAGTTAAAGGTTAAAGGCGTTATCTGCTAAAATAAAACTTATATAAACAGTCAAAATTGCTTTTCTGTATTATTTTGGCACAACACGTGATTTTCACCAATGTTTAAGACTGGGAATATTTAAGAATTATTAATTCCATCTATATCATCTTTAATGAACTATGGCATTATATTTATTATTCCAGTGATTTCAAGCTGTTATCTTCATTTATACAATGCTTTAGTTGACCTTGTAGTATGTTTTAATATCTTGCAAAACTATATATGCATACTGTTGTTTAAAGTTAGCAGAAGGAAAGGAGAAAAAGAAAGAGAAAAACAGATCAAACAGGCGAGGTTGGCCGAAAGAGAGAGACAAATCCAGATGGTGCCCATAGTTTTAAAAGGTGTGCTCTGGTGGAAGTCACGCGAAATCACACAAAATCACACGGGAGACATGTATAAAAGAAGTTGATAGGTTAGGTCGGGGCGAGACAGACAGATGAAGATTGGTGACAGTGGTGATCTCGAACCCAGCGATTGTTGTCTTGCAAAGACAAATTCTTTTTTCTTTTTTTATTTCTTTAATTTTGTTTCCTAAACCAGAAACACTTCAAGCTATTTTGGCGATGGCTACTGGCCTGAATGATTAAGCTGTTCAGTGGCGAAGGCGATGTGGTAGCTTGGTTAAAGAAAGTTGACCTAGTTTCAAAGCTCCAAAAGATTGGCGACATTGCCACAGTGATACTGATATAGGAGTAAGAAAAGGATTTTGAATGAGAAGTGGACAGATGGATCGAGGAAGGAATACTGTTGCCATGGACAAATGACGTTGAATCGGGAATCTTGCCATTAATGGCCATTCTGCAACCAAGAAAAGAAAAGGTCACACCAGTACTAGATTTCCAAGAATTAAACAGACACGTCGAGTGTCATACTGGGGTGATGCTATAGATATATGCAGTGAGACCATCAGAGAATGGAGGCAAATAAACGGTGCCTCTAAGTTGGTCGATCTAAAATCTGCCTATTTGCAACTCAGCTTGCCAAGAAACTCTGGAAGTACCAGTTGGTCAGATATAAAGGCAGAACCTACTGCCTTACTAGGGTGAGGTTCGCGCTGAACTCAGCACCCAAGATCATGTCATCCATTCTAAGGAAGATTCTAGAAAAAATGGGGAAGAGAGATGGCGCCGTGAGCTCATATATTGATGACATCCTCGTGAATGAAACTCTGGTGACAGTAGGGGTGGTCGTGGTTCACTTGGAGAAGTTTGGGTTGGTCACCAAAGTACCGGAAAAATTGGATGGAGGAGCGGCTTTGGGACTAAAGCTGAAACGAAATGCGTCGGATGGCCTGGAATTTCGAAGGGGAAACGAGATTCCACAAATGAAAGAGCTCAACAAGCGGGAGCTTTTTTCAATATGCGGTAGGTAGATCGGGCATTACCCCATTGCCGGCTGGCTAAGATCAGCATGCAGCTACATCAAGAGGCATGTTGAAGGTAGAGGAAGGGATGACAGAGTGGGAGGAAGAACGACCGCCTTAATTGAAGAGGTCCTGAAAAAAGTGGAAAAGCAAGACCCAGTTTGGGGAACGTGGAACGTGCCGCAAACACTGGATGGAGTCGTGTGGTGTGATGCAAGCAGTATTGCAACAGGGGTTGTCTTGGAAGTGGGTGGAGTGGTTACGGAGGATGCGACCTGGCTACGGAAGAAGGATGATGTTAGCCACATTAGTGTAGAATTGGATGCAGTTACCAAAGGAGTTAATCTGGCATTAAAATGGGGACTACGCAACATCTGTGTGAAAACAGACTCTGTCATTGTGTTTCCTTGGCTGAAATCGATGATTTCACATGACAAAAGGATAAGAACGAAAGGCGCAGCAGAGATGCTAGTGAAGCGCAGGCTCGGGATGCTGGCTGAGCTGATGCAGAAGTTTTCTTTGAAGTTGCGCATAATTATGGTTGCCTCTGAGAAGAACAAAGCGGATGCTCTCACAAGAGTGAGAAAAAGCTGGCTTGTGCCAACAAAAGAGCATATTGCTGAAGTGACTCATCTGGAGTTCTGGGGTGCGAGAGTTACACAATCTGCACCATATGGGGGCAGAGAGGACATTGTACCTGGTGAGAAAAGTTGATCCGAGTGTCTCAAAGGAACAAGTGGTCAGGACTTGTGACAAGTGTCAGTCAATTGACCCTGTTCCAAGGACACATGAAGCTGGAGAACTAGGTGTGACTGGGACCTGAGAAAGATTCGCAGTTGATATCACCCATTACAGGTGATGATGATCGACTGTGGCCCCGGGCGCTTTGCCCTATAGGAAAAGGCTGCGAGGTAAAACGGGTAGTGAAATAGCAGCAGCCCTTGACATGGTGTTTCTGGAGTGCGGTCCGGTGGAAGAGCTTCTAACCGACAATGGTACTGCTTTTAGATCGGCAGCAGTTGCGGATGTGCTAAAAAAATGAAATAGCCATGCACTCATCCCCGGTGGGCTTTCCTGAGGCCACAATCCTAATTGGAGAAAGGTCAGCTGATGGTCTACTTGTGATGCATGTCTGAAGCTCCGCATAACCTCTTGTTTAGCTCCCCCTTACCGAAACTCTTAAAAATAAATATGACGACAGTACAATCTAAAAATAAGCTTAAACCAGGATTAGGGACAAACAAATTCAACTTGCCTCCTCCCTTGAGGCTCTCATTCACAAATATCCGTGGGCTTAGAACTAACTTAGCTGATGTTGAAGCATTTCTCTTAACAAATACCCCGGATATCTTAGCACTAAGTGAGACTAACCTACACTCCTCCATTCCCTCTAACCACTTTAACATGCCTGGATATCTCCCACTCTGCCGTAAGGACTCTGACAGACATATGCACGGACTTGGAGTTTGCATTCGTAATACCCTTCCCTTGACTAGAGAAACAAACCTAGAAACAGATGATCAAGCCTTTATGTGCTTTAGACTAAACGTGCAACACAGTATTAGCTACTATTATTTTCTCTACCGCTCTCCCTCGACTCAGGACTGCTCCATAATAAACAAAGTATCTGACAGCATAGACACGGCACTGTCCCTCGACACTAGCGCACAAATACATGTGTTTGGTGACTTTAATGTCCACCACAAAAACTGGCTTGGATTCTCTACTCACACAGATGCAGCGGGCAGCACAACCCATAGCTTCGCTATATCTCACTCCCTATCACAAATTGTTACGTTTCCAACCCGTTTCCCTGACCAGGAAGAACAACACGCATCACTTCTAGATCTGTTTTTGACCACAGTTCCCGATGACTGCTTAGCGAAGGCCCACAACCCACTTGGGAACGCTGACCATGCAGTGATAATGGTTGAAATCCCCCTAAACTCTAGACCCAAAACTGAAGAGCCAGTGCTCAAAACAACGAGATATTATAATAAGGCTGACTGGGAAGCCATCAGGGAACTAATTAGAGATGCTCCATGGAAAAATATTTTCTCTCTCCCTGCTGAACAATGTGCAAACGAGACCACTGACTGGTTCAAAACTGCAATCGAAGCGCATGTTCCCATGCGGAAATTTTATAGTAAGCCCCACTCTCCCCAATGGTTTACGTCGACTTGTGCAACTGCCATTACTCAAAAGCAGCATGCATACCGTAGGTTTAACCGACATAAGTCCAGTTCAAACAGACTGAAGTATATAGAAGCTAGAAATAACGTTAAGAAAGAAATAGCGACAGCTAAGAGAGAATTTACGGAAACCACTAAAAAGCGCATCGAAGCACAAAAACTAGGAACTCGAGACTTCTGGAAAATCTACAACAGTGTAGTAAATAATGGGCAATCAACAATTCCCCCACTAACCAACAATCACGAGGTTGTCTCCTCAGCAACCGACAAGGCTAACATGCTTGCCAGTCGGTTTGCCTCAAACTCCACACTGGACCCTTCCAACCACCCCCTACCTGACTTTCCTATGCGGACAGACGCCACACTAGACGATCTGAAAACCACCCCTGCTCAGGTGCATGCTATCATAAAAAACCTTGACACCTCAAAAGCATGTGGACCCGATCTTATCCCAGCTGTGCTATTAAAAAAGTGCTCAGCCGAAGTAGCTCCAGTTCTCTTCAAACTCTACAACAAATGTCTTAATGAAGCTTGCTTTCCTGGCTGTTGGAAAACTGCTTCTGTTGTACCAGTATTCAAGAATTCTGGCGAAAGGACAGACCCATCAAATTATCGCCCCATTAGCCTCCTCCCACTTTTTGCCAAAATATTTGAGACCATAATTAACCATGCTCTAGTCCATCATCTTACAGATGCTAAACTACTGACTGACAAACAATATGGATTTAGACAAGCCCGTTCCACAGCAGACATCCTCACCGTGATCTCTGAACGTATATACCAATCACTGGACAAAGCGGGGGAAGGCAGAGCGGTAGCTCTAGATATATCTAAGGCTTTTGACAGGGTATGGCATGAGGGTCTCCTCAGTAAAATCAGATCATACGGTATCACTGGTAGAATACTTAACATAATTAAATCCTTCTTAGATAAGAGAAAAATCCAGGTAGTCCTCGACGGTCGCACATCTAAACAATATGATATAAATGCGGGAGTTCCCCAGGGTTCTATCCTTGGACCTCTATTGTTCCTGATATTCATAAATGACCTCCCCGACAACATTGCCTCTGAGATGGGTATATATGCTGATGACACTACACTCTATGGCAGACACGACAGGAAGACGAATGAACACATTTCTAAAGAAATGGCAGAAACACTAGAGGAAGACCTCCAATCTGTAGTGGAATGGGGACAAAAGTGGTTGGTCGCGTTCAATGCTGCCAAGACTAAACTAGTTTCATTCAATAATTACAAGAAACCCTCTCTACCACCAATAGCAATGGCCAACGACTCTTTATCTGAGAGTCCATCTTTCAAACTCCTTGGCCTAACGTTCACAGGAAACATGAGTTGGAACAATTACATTGAAGGCATTGCCAGGGCCGCTGCAAGAAAGGTAGGCTCTCTCTACCGTGCTAGAAAACTATTAACACCCGAAAGTATCCTGTACCTCTATAAGGCCACCATTCGCCCATGTATGGAGTATTGCTGCCACATCTGGGCTGGTGCATCTGCTACTAGTCTCTCGCTCCTTGACAAGGTTCAAAAGAGAGTCGCAAACCTGATAGGCCCTGAACTGGCATCTAAGCTTCAGCCTCTGTCCCATCGCCGAAATGTTGCATCCCTCTGCCTTTTCTACAAGTATTTTAGTGGTGAATGCTCTGATGAACTACAATCACTTGTGCCCCCACGACGCGAGCACCCTCGACAAACCCGACAGGCTACTAGATCCCACCCCCACACTGTAGAGGTCCCTAGATGTAAAAGATCTTTCTACTCCAATAGTTTCTCCCCCAGAACCGCAAGACTCTGGAATTCCATTCCAGGTCCCTGTTTCTCCAACAGTACTGACGTGCAGAAGTTCAAGTGTAACGTGAACCGACACCTTGCTGCCCAAATCCCTACATAGTACCCCAGTAGTTGTTGCCCCTGATAGTAGCCCCCTACACCAAAGTGGCAATTTGCCTTGTTTGGGGTGAAAATGTAATAAAAAAAAAAAAAAAAAAAAAATTCTTTAGAGCTGCCTATAGACCCAGTGGCAACGGGATTGTAGAAAGAAACCACTGGACAATAAAGGCAGTGCCAGAGAGAGGGAGCACCTTGCCTGAGCAAGCTGTCTACTGGTACAATATGTCGCCTAAATCGGGGCAACAGCAAGGGACACTTCCACACCTGTCAATATTCAAATACTCATGGAGGCATCCTAGGGTTAAGCCGGCAAGCAGTGAGACGGAGACAGCAGGGACTATCAAACTCGGTGATGAAGTATGGGTGAAGCTTCCAGGGGCACGATGCACCACACAGTGGAGCAAAGGACGCATAGCTGGGAATAATACTAGCAGCAACATTGCGGTAGATGGAGTACCGAGACATATTTTTGATATCAGGCCAGTGGAAAGTGATGTGCAGCGGGAGAATGGCAAAACACCTCAGAGACCAAGTAGGGAAAGATGCCCGCCACAGTGGATGAGGAATTATGAAATGTGATCCAGAGATCAGGAAGGCATGTTGGTTAAAGTTAGCAGAAAGAAAGGAGAAAAAAGAAAGGGAAAAACAGATCAAACGAACAGAAGTCTTACCGCGTGTGTGTTGGGCGAGGTTGGGCGAAAGAGAGAGAGAAATCAAGATGGCACCCATAGTTTTAAAAGGTGTGCTCTTGTGGAAGTCATGCAAAATCACACAAAATCACACGGGAGACATGTATAAAAGGAGTTGACAGGTTAGGTCAGGGCGAGGCAGACAGCCAGACAAAGGTTGGTGACAGTGGTGATTTCGAACCCGGTAGTTGTTGGCTTGCAAAGATGAATTCGTTTTTCTTTTTTTTTTCTTTAATTTTATTGTCCTAAACCAGGAACACTTCACATACCCAAAATGTTTTTGGCATATTAAAAACAAATTTAGTTTGAGTTAGCTATTAAACTAATTCAGACAACAAAAATCTGTCTCAGTCTGTAAAATCCACAAGACTTCTATTCACACATTTGAGTTTTGTATTTTTTGTTTTACGATACATTTTTTGTCTTTTTGTTTGCATGTGGAAGTGAATTTAGTATGTTTTTATTTGCATGCATATGTGGAAGTGAATTTAGTATGTTTTCATTTGTATGCATATGTGGAAGTGAATTTAGTATATTTTTATTTGCATGCATATGTGGAAGTGAATTTAGTATATTTTTATTTGCATGCATATGTGGAAGTTAATTTAGTATGTTTTCATTTGTATGCATATGTGGAAGTGAATTTAGTATATTTTTATTTGCATGCATATGTGGAAGTGAATTTAGTATATTTTTATTTGCATGCATATGTGGAAGTGAATTTAGTATATTTTTATTTGCATGCATATGTGGAAGTGAATTTAGTATATTTTTATTTGCGTGCATATGTGGAAGTGAATTTAGTATATTTTTATTTGCATGCATATGTGGAAGTGAATTTAGTATATTTTTATTTGAATGCATATGTGGAAGTGAATTTAGTATATTTTTATTTGCATGCATATGTGGAAGTGAATTTAGTATGTTTTCATTTGCATGCATATGTGGAAGTGAATTTAGTATATTTTTATTTGCATGCATATGTGGAAGTGAATTTAGTATATTTTTATTTGCATGCATATGTGGAAGTGAATTTAGTATATTTTTATTTGCATGCATATGTGGAAGTGAATTTAGTATATTTTTATTTGCATGCATATGTGGAAGTGAATTTAGTATATTTTTATTTGCATGCATATGTGGAAGTGAATTTAGTATGTTTTCATTTGCATGCATATGTGGAAGTGAATTTAGTATATTTTTATTTGCATGCATATGTGGAAGTGAATTTAGTATATTTTTATTTGCATGCATATGTGGAAGTGAATTTAGTATGTTTTCATTTGCATGCATATGTGGAAGTGAATTTAGTATATTTTTATTTGCATGCATATGTGGAAGTGAATTTAGTATATTTTTATTTGCATGCATATGTGGAAGTGAATTTAGTATATTTTTATTTGCATGCATATGTGGAAGTGAATTTAGTATATTTTTATTTGCGTGCATATGTGGAAGTGAATTTAGTATATTTTTATTTGCATGCATATGTGGAAGTGAATTTAGTATATTTTTATTTGAATGCATATGTGGAAGTGAATTTAGTATATTTTTATTTGCATGCATATGTGGAAGTGAATTTAGTATGTTTTCATTTGCATGCATATGTGGAAGTGAATTTAGTATATTTTTATTTGCATGCATATGTGGAAGTGAATTTAGTATATTTTTATTTGCATGCATATGTGGAAGTGAATTTAGTATATTTTTATTTGCATGCATATGTGGAAGTGAATTTAGTATATTTTTATTTGCATGCATATGTGGAAGTGAATTTAGTATATTTTTATTTGCATGCATATGTGGAAGTGAATTTAGTATGTTTTCATTTGCATGCATATGTGGAAGTGAATTTAGTATGTTTTCATTTGTATGCATATGTGGAAGTGAATTTAGTATATTTTTATTTGCATGCATATGTGGAAGTGAATTTAGTATATTTTTATTTGCATGCATATGTGGAAGTGAATTTAGTATGTTTTCATTTGTATGCATATGTGGAAGTGAATTTAGTATATTTTTATTTGCATGCATATGTGGAAGTGAATTTAGTATATTTTTATTTGCATGCATATGTGGAAGTGAATTTTGTATATTTTTATTTGCATGCATATGTGGAAGTGAATTTAGTATATTTTTATTTGCATGCATATGTGGAAGTGAATTTAGTATATTTTTATTTGCATGCATATGTGGAAGTGAATTTAGTATATTTTTATTTGAATGCATATGTGGAAGTGAATTTAGTATAATTTTATTTGCATGCATATGTGGAAGTGAATTTAGTATGTTTTCATTTGCATGCATATGTGGAAGTGAATTTAGTATATTTTTATTTGCATGCATATGTGGAAGTGAATTTAGTATATTTTTATTTGCATGCATATGTGGAAGTGAATTTAGTATATTTTTATTTGCATGCATATGTGGAAGTGAATTTAGTATATTTTTATTTGCATGCATATGTGGAAGTGAATTTAGTATATTTTTATTTGCATGCATATGTGGAAGTGAATTTAGTATGTTTTCATTTGCATGCATATGTGGAAGTGAATTTAGTATATTTTTATTTGCATGCATATGTGGAAGTTAATTTAGTATATTTTTATTTGCATGCATATGTGGAAGTGAACTTAGTATATTTTTATTTGCATGCATATGTGGAAGTGAATTTAGTATATTTTTATTTGCATGCATATGTGGAAGTGAATTTAGTATATTTTTATTTGCATGCATATGTGGAAGTGAATTTAGTATATTTTTATTTGCGTGCATATGTGGAAGTGAATTTAGTATGTTTTAATTTGAATGCATATGTGGAAGTGAATTTAGTATATTTTTATTTGCATGCATATGTGGAAGTGAATTTAGTATATTTTTATTTGCATGCATATGTGGAAGTGAATTTAGTATATTTTCATTTGCATGCATATGTGGAAGTGAATTTAGTATATTTTTATTTGCATGCATATGTGGAAGTGAATTCAGTATATTTTTATTTGCATGCATATGTGGAAGTGAATTTAGTATATTTTTATTTGCATGCATATGTGGAAGTGAATTTAGTATATTTTTATTTGAATGCATATGTGGAAGTGAATTTAGTATGTTTTCATTTGCATGCATATGTGGAAGTGAATTTAGTATATTTTTATTTGCATGCATATGTGGAAGTGAATTTAGTATATTTTTATTTGCATGCATATGTGGAAGTGAATTTAGTATATTTTTATTTGCATGCATATGTGGAAGTGAATTAAGTATGTTTTCATTTGCATGCATATGTGGAAGTGAATTTAGTATGTTTTTATTTGCATGCATATGTGGAAGTGAATTTAGTATATTTTTATTTGCATGCATATGTGGAAGTGAATTTAGTATATTTTTATTTGCATGCATATGTGGAAGTGAATTTAGTATATTTTTATTTGCATGCATATGTGGAAGTGAATTTAGTATATTTTTATTTGCATGCATATGTGGAAGTGAATTTAGTATATTTTTATTTGCATGCATATGTGGAAGTGAATTTAGTATATTTTTATTTGCATGCATATGTGGAACTGAATTTATTATATTTTTATTTGCATGCATATGTGGAAGTGAATTTAGTATATTTTTATTTGCATGCATATGTGGAAGTGAATTTAGTATATTTTTATTTGCATGCATATGTGGAAGTGAATTTAGTATATTTTTATTTGCATGCATATGTGGAAGTGAATTTAGTATATTTTTATTTGCATGCATATGTGGAAGTGAATTTAGTATATTTTTATTTGCATGCATATGTGGAAGTGAATTTAGTATATTTTTATTTGAATGCATATGTGGAAGTGAATTTAGTATATTTTTATTTGCATGCATATGTGGAAGTGAATTTAGTATATTTTTATTTGCATGCATATGTGGAAGTGAATTTAGTATGTTTTTATTTGCATGCATATGTGGAAGTGAATTTAGTATGTTTTCATTTGCATGCATATGTGGAAGTGAATTTAGTATATTTTTATTTGCATGCATATGTGGAAGTGAATTTAGTATATTTTTATTTGAATGCATATGTGGAAGTGAATTTAGTATATTTTTATTTGCATGCATATGTGGAAGTGAATTTAGTATATTTTTATTTGCATGCATATGTGGAAGTGAATTTAGTATGTTTTCATTTGCATGCATATGTGGAAGTGAATTTAGTATGTTTTCATTTGCATGCATATGTGGAAGTGAATTTAGTATGTTTTTATTTGCATGCATATGTGGAAGTGAATTTAGTATATCTTTATTTGCATGCATATGTGGAAGTGAATTTAGTATATTTTTATTTGCATGCATATGTGGAAGTGAATTTAGTATATTTTTATTTGCATGCATATGTGGAAGTGAATTTAGTATATTTTTATTTGCATGCATATGTGGAAGTGAATTTAGCATCAGTTTCATTACATGTTAGGAAATGTATGTTTTTTTCTTTGGTTGAACTGGGTGCTATTTCATAGTATGATATGTTTTGTCTGAAAGTGAGTTTCTAGTTATTAATCTTTTAAAATTAATTTTGTCTCTATTTTAGATCCACTATTTTGTGCAAAAGATTTAATATATTATTAGATCTATCACAAACATATATTTCAAAATATTTGACCAATTCACAGATTATATATATTCCAGCAGTTGTGGCCAGATGTGTATATTCGAGAAAATGTAGTCAATAATATTCACAGTTGTATATTTCAAAACATGGGGCCAAGATTATTCACAGGTATATCGTCTTGCACATGTGGCCAAGAATATTAACAGGTATATATTCCAGCAGATTTAGTCCAGCATATTCACAGGTCTATATTCCAGATGTGGCCAAGAATATTCACAGGTCTATATTCCAAAAAATATAACCAGAAGTTTCACAAGTTACCTATATTCCAGAAAATGTGGCCAGAATATTCACAGCTAATTATTTCACATGTAGCCAAGAATATTTACAATTATATATTTCAGATCATGTCATCAAAAATATTTATTGGCATATGTAGTCTAATAGATATGGCTGATAATATTCCTAAATATGTATTTCAAAATATGTGGCAAGAATATTAACAGGTACATATTCTAATAGATATAGCCAAGAATATTCACAGGTATATATTCCAGAATCCATTTTGTGACTCTTTTCTTTTGATAAATTTTTAGAAGTGTCTTTGTATCTGTGGAAAAGATTTTGTCTTTGTCACACTTCAATTTAAAATTTTTGCACTTAGATGATTGAACGGATGTTTCTTTGAAATTGATCCATTCTCTTTTTATCCTATATTCTTTTTTACAATGTTTTAAAAGAATTGTTGAATTTCTTTTTCAGATAAACAAGACAAAATGCTGGCCCATGGTTATGTACCAACAATGCTGAAGGATCATATTCAAGGGTGAGCAATTCTCATGATCAATTTGACCATTAAAATGTGCATTTCGGCCAACACCATTTCCTCACTTAAAACATAACACTCAGGCTGAGTAGACATGCAAGGCTACATTATATGGCAGCCAATAAAAAAAGACTGAGAATCTCAGAATTAGACTCAGTAATAATAATAACAACTATTGAATTTATTATCTAAAAACATCCTATTTTTGTGTACATATGAAACTAATCTGAAAAAAAAGAGTAATAACTTTTTCAAGTTATGTAAAAAAATATATTGATAGTCCTTGTCATTCAGGTTATCAGAGATGCAGATGAGTATCTGAACAACACTGAAACTAAGTTAAACATTCAGTTAGCTATCGATATTTTCCTGATTTCTTTCTATTATATTGAACCAGTTGCCAAAGTGAGAGAGAGAGAGAGAGAGAGAGAGAAAGAGAGGCAGGTGGGTTGTGGAAGAAGTATTGAAAACGTCATTTAAGATGATAAAGAGAGATAAAAATATATGGTAGTTATACAAACATGCAATATCAGTATATGTAAATAATCTTTGCATACAAAACAAATGATCTGGTTAGACAAGTGGCCAAGAGACGTAGGCTGTGAGTATTCCTGGGTGAAGGAAAATAAATATATCTAAAATGACATGGAGCAAGGCTTGAGAACAATCTACCAGTAATCAATTAAATAAGGAGGTCAGTTTGAAATTCATAAAAGGTTTATTGCTTTGAAAAATGTCTAATGAAGAAAGCAGTAAATTATGACGATTGACTCATTCCATTTGATTGGGTTTAATATCCTATGAAGATTAATTCCCGGTGTAAGGTAGTGGTGGTAGTAATTTTTTGTGTGTGAGTAAAAGATTTTCCAACTCATTAAAAGAGCATCAGGCAAGCTGGAATTCTAAAATGGAGCAATAATTTAAAAAAACATGCATTAATTATTGACCTAAAGTGTCATCATAGTGAAATATGTTGCTTGTATTTACAGATTATTTTGATGCTTAGATTTTGTCTGACAACCATTCGGTGCACTTCAGATCTCCCACCCTGCAAACTCAAATGAAAGAAAATTTTTAAAAATTCAATAGTGTAATATACAAAAGATAACATTTTATGAATTGTGTTTAAAAAAGAATTTAATTACAAAATTCAGTAGAATGCATTTCAGCTTTTATAAAAAAAGAGCAGATGAACCTTCAAAATTTTGAAAGAATCAAAGTTATTGAAAAGAAAATTATTTAAACTTAAAGTTCTTAGCAAATCCTCATTCAATGATTAAAAGTTTTAGAAGCTTTTACATCCAATATTTTTATAAATAAATTTAATTTACGTTACCGTGACAACAATTAGTTTTAGTTTTATAACTATTTGGTTCAATTAATAATTTAATAATCAAATGATACTTTAAGAATTAAATTTTAACTTTCAAAATCCAATTTAAAAAAATGTTAAGAAAAAAATCAGAGTAAACATATTTTTGCATGACGCTGGGTAAATGCATCTAGTTTATTCTGAAACTTTATATGCGACTCATTTAAATCACCACCAAATGTATGTTTCTTGGACAAAGACCTATTAATATCACTGTTCACAGCTGTACCAGCAGACAAGCCAGTTTCAGTTGATGCCTCTCATTATATTTCCCCACCTTTTCATATTCTTATTCTTCTTTCACAGAGTTGCAACTGAACAATCCAACCCGTTTGAGGCTTGTTCACCAAACAGCAACTTCAGTTTTGATAAGTAAGTTACATTTTCCTATGTTTTTATTGAAATTAAGTTTGATTTTCAATTCATTTTCAACACATCTCTACAAGTGCTTCAAAGAATGATGGCAAACGCTGATCAAAAATAGAATGAGATTTTTTTTATTGTTTCGTGGCAACAAATAAGTGGGGTGAGTAAGAGGGGTGAAGGAAGTATGAGAATTGACACACAGATTGACCTCTCACACATGATAGTAAATTGATTCTCAATCTAAATTTAGCTAGTTTATATAATATCTTTGAAAACCCCTATTTGAGTACTAAGCGGAATCAACCAGTCCTATGAATACCACTGGTTTCAGAGACAAAATGGAGACATTCATACCATGTTTAACCGCATGCTACGAATACGTTCCTCTTATACCACATTAGTGGCTCCTGTATTCTTTATGATAAATACATATTATATTTTATACACTTTACACTACTTGTGGTTTCTTTCATTTTTGACCCCTAGCACGGGTCTGCAACAAAAACCCACATAAACATCTATTTTAGAATTTCACTTTTCTTGTCAATGTAGCTGTATCCCTAAGGCATTTATTTAGTGACAGGTGTATTCGGCGGGTGTGGTCAATTCTAAGATATTTAACTTCCTGAACAGATTTATTTCTATATAAATCAACAGGTGCGTGTCTACGATAAGTATGTCTTATTCCTATCAGATGCCTTTTTCAGTGTGTCAGACTTGAGACTTCATTAATTGCTTATACTTAAATTCTAATCCTTTTTTAATATTTTTGTCTGAATTGATTTAACAAGGATGGGGTACAATAGTCTAACCAACATGTTCATAGGCATATTTTTGTTTATTTTATGCATATTTTTGTTTAGTTTATTTTATCATATTTTTGTTTAGTTTATTTTATCATATTTTTGTTTAGTTTAAAGAAAGGAGAAATCAAAATGGTAATGGCCATATTTTTGGACTGCATTTGTCTTTATCTTTTAGAAAGTACAAGCCAGAGGGATAGGAGACAGGCTAATGCTTACTTCAGATAGCTACTCTTCACATATGTATTTAAAATATAGTCTTGTTGATAGGTTTTCCTTTGATATGAGCTGAAATGTCAATAGGTGCTACAGATTTTATGCGTGAGATAACCTAACACATGATAAATTTACTGACGTTTAGAGAAAGGGGAAATCAAAATGGTGACCCACTCAGTGATGTCTTTCTGGTTTCTCGCTTGGAAAGTTGGAGGTTGGAGATTGCGGAAATGTTAAAATTACTTTTTGGATGAGTTCAACATTCTAAATAAGTAATAAAATTTGTTGTTAATAACACAATGTTGTCCTTTCATTTGAATTTGAACACTTTATTTCAATAGACACAAAGCTACACACCAAAATTACAGATTGGACACTTTCAATAATATATTTCGGCAAGGTATAAATAGTATTAATAAATGTGAAGATAATTTTGAATTTCCTAATATCCGTTTCTCTGCCTAATCGTTTCACACACAACTATAAGATTATATCTCAAAATTTCATATTTCATTATATATATATATATATATATATATATATATATATATATATATATATATATATATATATATATTCTCATCTCTATTCTTTTCACTGTTATCATTTGAATTCTTTCTTGACAGTTTCTGTGAATTCTATTAATTTGCAACAAATTAATAAATCAATCTTTTTTTCGTCTAGTTTTGGTTTTTATGACATTATGTGTTTGTTGATATTCTTGTTAATACTTTATACATTATTGATATTCTGTTGGAAGTTAACAAGTTCAACATATACATTTCTCATACTACTGAGGGTATTTCAACAAGTAGATCAAGACACATTAAGATCTGTCCTGGAACAAAAAAGTTAGTTTTTAAAATTTCTTATTAATTTCAAAGAGATGAAAAGAAGTAAAATCTCATACACTACAACATGAATCAAATTTATTTTTCGAAATTACCTTCCAATATCCCCAAACCACCAACATGAATCAAATTTATTTTTCGAAATTACCTTCCAATATCCCCAAACCACCAACATGAATCAAATTTATTTTTCGAAATTACCTTCCAATATCCCCAAACCACCAACATGAATCAAATTTATTTTTCGAAATTACCTTCCAATATCCCCAAACAACCAACATGAATCAAATTTATTTTTCGAAATTACCTTCCAATATCCCCAAACCACCAACATGAATCAAATTTATTTTTCAAAATTACCTTCCAATATCCCCAAACAACGAACATGAATCAAATTTATTTTTCGAAATTACCTTCCAATATCCCGAAACCACCAACATGAATCAAACTTATTTTTCGAAATTACCTTCCAATATCCCCAAACAACCAACATGAATCAAATTTATTTTTCGAAATTACCTTCCAATATCTCTAAACCACCAACATGAATCAAATTTATTTTTCGAAATTACCTTCCAATATCTCTAAACCACCAACATGAATCTAACATTTTTTCGAAATTACCTTCCAATATCCCCAAACCACCAACATGAATCAAATTTATTTTTCAAATTACCTTCCAATATCCCCAAACAACCAACATGAATCAAATTTATTTTTCGAAATTACCTTCCAATATCTCTAAACCACCAACATGAATCTAACATTTTTTCGAAATTACCTTCCAATATCCCCAAACCACCAACATGAATCAAATTTATTTTTCGAAATTACCTTCCAATATCTCTAAACCACCAACATGAATCTAACATTTTTTCGAAATTACCTTCCAATATCCCCAAACCACCAACATGAATCAAATTTATTTTTCGAAATTACCTTCCAATATCCCGAAACAACGAACATGAATCAAATTTATTTTTCGAAATTACCTTCCAATATCCCCAAACCACCAACATGAATCAAATTTATTTTTCGAAATTACCTTCCAATATCCCATAACCACCAACATGAATCAAATTTATTTTTCGAAATTACCTTCCAATATCCCCAAACCACCAACATGAATCAAATTTATTTTTCGAAATTACCTTCCAATATCTCTAAACCACCAACATGAATCTAACATTTTTTCGAAATTACCTTCCAATATCCCCAAACCACCAACATGAATCAAATTTATTTTTCGAAATTACCTTCCAATATCCCCTAACCACCAACATGAATCTAACATTTTTTCGAAATTACCTTCCAATATCCCCAAACCACCAACATGAATCAAATTTATTTTTCGAAATTACCTTCCAATATCCCCAAACCACCAACATGAATCAAATTTATTTTTCGAAATTACCTTCCAATATCCCGAAACAATGAACATGAATCAAATTTATTTTTCGAAATTACCTTCCAATATCCCGAAACAACGAACATGAATCAAATTTATTTTTCGAAATTACCTTCCAATATCCCCAAACAACCAACATGAATCAAATTTATTTTTCGAAATTACCTTCCAATATCTCCAAACCACCAACATGAATCTAACATTTTTTCGAAATTACCTTCCAATATCCCCAAACCACCGACATGAATCAAATTTATTTTTCAAAATTACCTTCCAATATCCCCAAACCACCGACATGAATCAAATTTATTTTTCGAAATTACCTTCCAATATCCCCAAACCACCAACATGAATCAAATTTATTTTTCGAAATTACCTTCCAATATCTCTAAACCACCAACATGAATCTAACATTTTTTCGAAATTACCTTCCAATATCCCCAAACCACCAACATGAATCAAATTTATTTTTCGAAATTACCTTCCAATATCCCCTAACCACCAACATGAATCTAACATTTTTTCGAAATTACCTTCCAATATCCCCAAACCACCAACATGAATCAAATTTATTTTTCGAAATTACCTTCCAATATCCCCAAACCACCAACATGAATCAAATTTATTTTTCGAAATTACCTTCCAATATCCCGAAACAACGAACATGAATCAAATTTATTTTTCGAAATTACCTTCCAATATCCCGAAACAACGAACATGAATCAAATTTATTTTTCGAAATTACCTTCCAATATCCCCAAACAACCAACATGAATCAAATTTATTTTTCGAAATTACCTTCCAATATCTCCAAACCACCAACATGAATCTAACATTTTTTCGAAATTACCTTCCAATATCCCCAAACCACCGACATGAATCAAATTTATTTTTCAAAATTACCTTCCAATATCCCCAAACCACCGACATGAATCAAATTTATTTTTCGAAATTACCTTCCAATATCCCCAAACCACCAACATGAATCAAATTTATTTTTCGAAATAACCTTCCAATATCCCCAAACCACCAACATGAATCAAATTTATTTTTCGAAATTACCTTCCAATATCTCTAAACCACCAACATGAATCTAACATTTTTTCGAAATTACCTTCCAATATCCCCAAACCACCAACATGAATCAAATTTATTTTTCGAAATTACCTTCCAATATCCCCTAACCACCAACATGAATCTAACATTTTTTCGAAATTACCTTCCAATATCCCCAAACCACCAACATGAATCAAATTTATTTTTCGAAATTACCTTCCAATATCCCCAAACCACCAACATGAATCAAATTTATTTTTCGAAATTACCTTCCAATATCCCGAAACAACGAACATGAATCAAATTTATTTTTCGAAATTACCTTCCAATATCCCGAAACAACGAACATGAATCAAATTTATTTTTCGAAATTACCTTCCAATATCCCCAAACAACCAACATGAATCAAATTTATTTTTCGAAATTACCTTCCAATATCTCCAAACCACCAACATGAATCTAACATTTTTTCGAAATTACCTTCCAATATCCCCAAACCACCGACATGAATCAAATTTATTTTTCAAAATTACCTTCCAATATCCCCAAACCACCGACATGAATCAAATTTATTTTTCGAAATTACCTTCCAATATCCCCAAACCACCAACATGAATCAAATTTATTTTTCGAAATTACCTTCCAATATCTCTAAACCACCAACATGAATCTAACATTTTTTCGAAATTACCTTCCAATATCCCCAAACCACCAACATGAATCAAATTTATTTTTCGAAATTACCTTCCAATATCCCCTAACCACCAACATGAATCTAACATTTTTTCGAAATTACCTTCCAATATCCCCAAACCACCAACATGAATCAAATTTATTTTTCGAAATTACCTTCCAATATCCCCAAACCACCAACATGAATCAAATTTATTTTTCGAAATTACCTTCCAATATCCCGAAACAACGAACATGAATCAAATTTATTTTTCGAAATTACCTTCCAATATCCCGAAACAACGAACATGAATCAAATTTATTTTTCGAAATTACCTTCCAATATCCCCAAACAACCAACATGAATCAAATTTATTTTTCGAAATTACCTTCCAATATCTCCAAACCACCAACATGAATCTAACATTTTTTCGAAATTACCTTCCAATATCCCCAAACCACCGACATGAATCAAATTTATTTTTCAAAATTACCTTCCAATATCCCCAAACCACCGACATGAATCAAATTTATTTTTCGAAATTACCTTCCAATATCCCCAAACCACCAACATGAATCAAATTTATTTTTCGAAATTACCTTCCAATATCTCTAAACCACCAACATGAATCTAACATTTTTTCGAAATTACCTTCCAATATCCCCAAACCACCAACATGAATCAAATTTATTTTTCGAAATTACCTTCCAATATCCCCTAACCACCAACATGAATCTAACATTTTTTCGAAATTACCTTCCAATATCCCCAAACCACCAACATGAATCAAATTTATTTTTCGAAATTACCTTCCAATATCCCCAAACCACCAACATGAATCAAATTTATTTTTCGAAATTACCTTCCAATATCCCGAAACAACGAACATGAATCAAATTTATTTTTCGAAATTACCTTCCAATATCCCGAAACAACGAACATGAATCAAATTTATTTTTCGAAATTACCTTCCAATATCCCCAAACAACCAACATGAATCAAATTTATTTTTCGAAATTACCTTCCAATATCTCCAAACCACCAACATGAATCTAACATTTTTTCGAAATTACCTTCCAATATCCCCAAACCACCGACATGAATCAAATTTATTTTTCAAAATTACCTTCCAATATCCCCAAACCACCGACATGAATCAAATTTATTTTTCGAAATTACCTTCCAATATCCCCAAACCACCAACATGAATCAAATTTATTTTTCGAAATAACCTTCCAATATCCCCAAACCACCAACATGAATCAAATTTATTTTTCGAAATTACCTTCCAATATCTCCAAACCACCTACATGAATCTAACATTTTGTCGGAATTACCTTGCAATATCCCCAAACCACCGACATGAATCAAATTTATTTTTCGAAATTACCTTCCAATATCCCCAAACCACCTACATGAATCTAACATTTTGTCGGAATTACCTTCCAATATCCCCAAACCACCAACATGAATCAAATTTATTTTTCGAAATTACCTTCCAATATCCCCAAACCACCAACATGAATCAAATTTATTTTTCGAAATTACCTTCCAATATCCCCAAACCACCAACATGAATCAAATTTATTTTTCGAAATTACCTTCCAATATCCCCAAACCACCGACATGAATCAAATTTATTTTTCGAAATTACCTTCCAATATCCCCAAACCACCAACATGAATCAAATTTATTTTTCAAAATTACCTTCCAATATCCCCAAACCACCTACATGAATCTAACATTTTGTCGGAATTACCTTCCAATATCCCATAACCACCAACATAAATTTAACATTTTTTCGAAATTACCTTCCAATATCCCCAAACCACCAACATGAATCTAACATTTTTTCGAACTTACCTTCCAATATCCCCAAACCACCAACATGCTGACATTGTCATTTGCTATTATTGCAATTCTACCAAATTTAAAATATGCAGTTGGATAAAAAATTGAAAGAAACTCCATTTAATTATATTTTTCATTTTTTTTTTTTGCAGCAGTATGGATTTCACATTTGGTAATCTGTCACCAAACCTTGATTATGGTGCTGATGATATTAGTTTGAACCAACTTATGGATACATATGATTCAAAAATCACGCTTGATGGTTCAAATTGCCGTGGATAACTAAATCTATGAAAAAAAACATAAATTAATAAGATTTGCTGACAAATTATTTGTTGTGAACCAAATTTTTTTACTGATTGAGATCAACCACTTGATGGTGTTGGCGAGAAAACGTCTTTGAAACAGTTTGATAAAAGCAGTAATTTTTTCTTTCTCATTTTCTGATTAAATGATTATTTACTCATTCTGAAATAGTTTTTGCTTTATTTATTTTTTGTTTTACATTTGTTTAAACACTGGATTTGTTTTTTACTTATTAATATTTCTCAAAAAGATGAAAATCCCAATTTTATAGTTTAATAATTTATTCATGAGTTAAAATTCCATTTTTAAAAATGAGATCGTTTGATCACAGAAAGTTAATGTAATTAAAAATAAACAAACTCTAATGCAAAAAAATTTATTTTTATTGTAAGAAGAAATCATTGTAGAATAAAGCAAATATTTAGATTTTCTACAAATAATAATAGAAATATTAAATAGTTTAGATTTTCTACAAATAATAGAAATATTAAATAGTTTATTTTCTAATCAAAGTGTTTTTTATTGTGTAATTTTTGTTAATTGTGATTTTTGTATTTGAAAATTTGTAATAATCCATAGTCAATAAAATTCAGTTCATGTTTTTTTTTGTTTTGAAATAGTTTTTAATGCTCTTGACTTGAAATAATTTCAGTGAACCAAAATTAAAACAAAATTTGAGGCGATAACTACTTAAATGAATTTTTATATACACTACCATGCCATAATCGAATATTCCTCAAGCACGAAATAACGGAAAATATTAAAATATGTTTATAAATATTCCTTATGTTGACGAAACTCTCTTAAATTGTTAACACAGAATGCTCAGGTGCCCCTCCAAATTGAAAACGGGGCTCTCCATTTCAAAGTCGCTTCATGAATTAAAAAAATCTTTTTTACAAACTACTTAAAAATACAAACCAATTAACTTTTCTACGATAAAAGTAACTTTTATTGACTGTGGTAACATTTTTTTCTTGTATATTTATATTATATATATAACATTTTGTCTTTGTAAGGAAACATCGTTTTGTTGGTCACTGTTGGCTACGAATGGAAACAAAGTTGATATAAAAAATATATTTTCGTGAAAATTATCTTTACTTTCATCATATTTTACTTATGGTAAAGTTTTTGAGTACCAATACCTATCTCTGTACAACCTCCTTTTCATAACCTATCATATTTTCATCAATCAGAGTCCATTTTCTGTAGGCTGTTTTTGAACTCAGTCAACCACGGGTACTTCTGTTAGTATATATATAATAAACAATATATATATATATATATATATATATATATATATATTATAAGGTAAAATTAAAAGCCAAGAACAATGCGAGATTTTTTTTTTATACAGAGTAAAATTAAATGAAAACAAAAGAAATAAATTTCTTTTTTTTGTTGTTTGTTTTTTCTTTTTCACACAAATTTTAACTCTAAACAACAGTAATTTTTTTTTTTTTTCTGTTGTATTCAATGGTGTTATGAGATTTATAATACCATTGAATACAACAGAAAAAAAAAGTTTTACATGATTCTGTTTTCTATATGATAAAATTCAGGGTTGTATCTTTCTGGAAAAAAAAGTTACTCAGAAATAATGGATTTTAATAAATGTAATTTTGTTTAAAAAAAAAAACAACAACTTGATTTTGCGGCCATTTTTGGCGGTGTCTACTCTATATATATACTCTCTCTCTATAGATATATACTCTATATATATACTCTCTCTCTATATATATATATATATTACTCTCTCTCTCTCTCTCTCTCTATATATATATATATATATATATATTCTATATATATATATATATATACTCTCTCTCTCTCTCTCTCTATATATATATATATATATATATTCTCTCTCTATATATATATACTCTATAGATATATATACTCTATATATGTACATATATATATATACTTTCTCTCTCTCTCTCTCTCTATATATATATATATATATATATATATATATATATATATGTACTCATATATATACTAGTGGGTGTACCTGGCGTTGCCCCGGGTGTTTGGAGGTGTGTGTGTGTGTGGTGTTAAATAAAAAAGAAACGGGGGGGGGGGGGGTGTAGGATCAAACCGGAAGCCCTGAGGCGAAGTTTGAAAATAAAATCGGCCAGCCAGAATGAGTTACTGAAAGATGTTTGAATTTATTTAAGTAAGAACCAAATTGACAAGTGCGCGCACGGAAGTCGTCAAGCGTTACGACAACGACGACGACGTCAGCAAATGAGGTCAATGACCAGGTTTGTTTGTTATAAGTGAAGTAAAAAACGAACGTTAAAACTTAAGCGGGGGTGGGGGGTGGTGGTAATCAAAAAAGCAAAAAAAAAACAAACGTAAGACAAACGAACGATTTTAAATGTAAAATCGAAGAAACAAAAGAAAAAAGTAAAACGAACCTGTATAAAATGGATTAAATAAGCTTGTTTCGCTATTAAAATTTAAAAAATCGGTGGATACTCGGGTGTTTTTCGGTGTGTGGTCGAGGATGGATAAGCGAAGTAAAAAAAAAAATCAAAAATGAACGTTACGTGAAAAAATGGCACTGGTTCAATATTTAAATTTAAAAAATCGAAAAAAAAATACATCTCACACCCCGATTCGAACCCAAAACGTTTAGATAATGAAACAATGCGCTAACAAACTGATCTAACGCGACGTACATGAAATTTAGTTTCAACTATTTAAAGTAAATCAGTTCATGACATCATCTGACGCATGGGTAGAACCGGTCATCGTCACAAGAGTACCGTTTTTGTTGACCCCCCCCCCAAAAGTCAAAAATTGTCGATTTCAGGGTGAAAAAATGAATGGTTTTTGCCAATTTTTCGATATTTTTCGAGCGAAGGATGGAGCTTTAATGTGATACCGAATTTGTGAAATTTCGTCATGTTTGTCGAAAGTTTTTAGTGGACATACAAACACACATACAAACATTCAAACATACATACATACATACACACATTTTCGCTGTTATATATATAGAAGACTAGCGAGGGGTACCCGGCGTTGCCCGGGTGTTTGGGGGAGTTAAAAAAAAAAAACTAAGTATGAGGATCGAACCTGAACTGTTGAGGCAAAGTTGTGAAAAAAAAAAGAGTCGACGTTAACCATTGCCCCACCACGACATGTTTACGGAAACACGTTTGAATTTATTTAATTAGTTGGATTTAGCAGGTGCTCGTTTTAATGAGTTAATGAGGTCAGTTTGACTGCGGGATTTCATTTACTGCTGAACGCTTTTTTTTCCCCCGAAGATGTTATAGGAAAAAGACTAAGCCACATGAAGCGAGCAACAAATATTAAATATTTATCTTCCCGAAATCGACCAAATTAAATAGACAGGCGAGTTGTTAACTGTGAGATATTACGATTTGTATGTGATATAAAAAGTTTTAAAAAGTTGTTAAGCGAGTGACCGCTTCTCTGAAAAAAGCCTTTTGTTGACACACAGAAAAAGCGAACACACATACATAGATACAAACATTTTAGCTTTTATATTTATAGATGAATAAAATATATACAAATATATATATATATATGAATAAACTATATATATATATATATACATGGTGGATTCTCTCATCGAAGACGATGAAGGAGGGTTCAGTATGCAATCTTCAGCAGCTCCCAAGATCTGTGACACCACATGCGTAATTGCAATCCTGTAGACGTCCCGCACACTCCTCCGCAGATGGTGAACTTTCATATGCTCGTAGGTCAAAGATGCCTTCTCGAATGAACAGATAACCCCGCTTTGCTGCGTGCTCTGAAACCACAATGGCATACATATTCATTTTTAGGTGGATGTTTCTTGCGTTTTGTCTTCATATTTGCACGAAGGGTGTCCCTATGACAAAGGCGGTTTTGTTCAAATTCTTTGGTCCCCAGGAAACACGTCTTCCTCCATTTTCTGCAATCCTCTGCTGCACTCTCCCAGGAACTCAGAGAAATTCCACAACATTTCAGGTTGTCTTTTAGTTTAGCTTTGTAACGAAGCAGGGGACGCCCTATTGGACAGACAGAATTTGTCAGTTGCCCATAAAAAAGTTTCTTAGGAACTCTTGAGTCATCCATTCTTACAAGATGACCCGACCACCGCATTTGTATCCTGATTAAAAATGATTCAATACCAGTGATTTCACATCTCTCCAGTAATTCACTATTCGGAACACAATCCTGCCATCCAACATTGCAGATAAAACGCAGACATCTCATATGGAAGGAGTCAAGCTGATTTATATGCTTGCGGTACAAGGTCCACGTTTCGGCACCATACAGAAGAGTAAGCAGAACAACAGATTTGTAGACTGCCACCTTTACTTTTAGAGACATCGTGGCTGTTCCAGAGTCTGTGTCGCAACCTACCAAATGCCTCACTAGCTTTATTAATTCTACATTGGATGTCCTTTTCAAATTTAGCATCATCAGACACAATAGAGCCGAGGTATGTAAAAGAAGATACTGTTTTCAAAGCTTCACCATCAACATATACCACTGGTTGTGAAGAGGACGTAGTGTTTGGTTTTAGCTGTTGAGGATGTTTTGCATGTCATCAAGACTATGGGTGACAAGAGCACAGTCATCAGCATAAAGGAGGTCAAGAACAGTCTGCACAGAAGTCTTGGTTTTGGCCTTGAACCGTTGCTGGTTAAATAATCCTCCACTTGATCGATACTCAACACCTATGCCTCCTGAGGTGTTCCTGAAAGCTGTCTCAAGCATCACTGAAAAGAAAAGAGCAAATAGGATCGGAGCAAGGACACATCCTTGCTTAGTTCCATTTGACACTTCAAATGGTTCACTTTGTTCACAGCCAGATCGTACTGTCGCCACCATTCCCCAGTGAAAGGAGACAATCACATTCAACATCTTGTCCGGAATACCAAGCCTCCTCAAAACAGTCCACAGGGCATCCCTACAGACGGTATCAAATGCCTTTGTGAGGTCAACAAATGTGACAAATAAGTCCTTATTCTGCTCCCTCGCTTTCTCCTGTAGTTGCCGAAGGCTGAAGATCATATCCACAGTACCTCTTCCTGCCCTAAAACCACACTGGGTTTCTGGGAGCACAGTTTTACAGATTGAACCATTGAGTCTGTTTAGGATTACACGAGCTAGAATCTTACCAGCAACAGACAAAAGAGAAATTCCTCTATGGTTATCACACTCACACTTATTTCCTTTGTGCTTAAACAGGTGAATAATTGATGCGTCTTTGAACTGTTGTGGCACGGTACCAAGTTCTCATATTAATGAAAACAGGGCACTTAGTTTCCTGATTAACAGGTGGCTTCCACATTTGTATATTTCTGCAGGTATGCCGTCATCACCTGGAGCCTTACCATTTGAAAGTTGCTTCACAGCCCATTCAATCTCCGATATGGACGGAGTATCAGCAAGCGCCTCGATGGTTGGTCTCTGAGGAATATCATCAATCACTCCTCGATCCACTGTCGATTCTTTGTTTAAAACATTTGTAAAGTGTTCAGCCCAGTGCTTAGTAATGTCTTTCTTATCAGTGAGAAGAATGCCATCCGACGAAAACATTGGAGATGTCCCCCTTAAAATGGGACCAAACACCCCCTTGAGGTTTTGGTAGAATGATTTAAAATCGCACCTATCTGCCGCATCTTGTAAGGCCTCAGCTTTCTGCTTCCACCAGTTTTGTTTCATTTTCCGGAGCTGAGATTGTGCCAACCTTTTGACCATTCTGAAAGCCTTGTGTTTCACTGAAGAATTTTTGTCAGTAATCCATACTTGATGGGTTTGATGCATGTTATTGAGCAGTGGGACGATATTTGAATCATTTTCACCAAACCAATCTTGGTTTTTCCTTCGAACATATCCTAATGACTCTTTAGCAGAGTCATACACTGCAGTTTTAAACTCTCTCCAAGATGCCTCAATATCATTCCCACATAACGGAGGACAGCTTTTCATCAGTAGCCTTTTGAAATGAGTGCATTATCTCCTTAACTTTCAACTTGCCTACATCAATTCTCTTGATGGAAGAGTTACGTTGGTTTTGAACAGGGCGTTTGGTTTTCATCCTGACTGTGGAGCAGATTAATTTATGGTCTGACCAACATTCCCCGATGCTGTAAGAACGTGTAAAATTTATATCTTGACTATCAGAACGGCGCATAATGACATAATCAATGAGATGATAATGATTAGGCCGGGGATTTTTCCAACTGGCTTTCTTACAATTAGGCAGCTGAAACACTGTATTAGTGAGCAAAAGATCGAATTCACTGCAAAGAGACAATAAGAGAACACCATTTGAGTTGACTTTACCAATTCCATGTGAACCAATGACATTTCTCCAGAATTGTGTATCACTACCCACACGAGCATTGAAGTCACCCAAGACAAACAGCTTATCCTGTACACAGACCTTGTTGATTTGTTCGCGTAAAGAGGAGTAAAACCTCTCCTTTAACTCATCAGATGAATTAAGTGTAGGTGCATAGCAACTAAAAAATGTGGCATATTTGTCCCTTCCTACTGCAATGCGCAAGGACATAAGTCTGTCATTTATACCAACGGGCAGGGACTCAAGATTTTTGGCAATATCAGTCCTGATGGCAAAACCAACACCAGATTCACGTTTCTCAGAACTTGGTTTTCCAGTCCAATAAAAAGTGTATCCACCTTCAACTTCCTCTAGCTGTCCTGTATCAGCAAACCAAGTTTCAGAAAGAGCTGCAACAGAAATTCTATGATGCCTTAACACACGTGCCATAATAGCGGTTTTTCGTTCAGGGTTCCTTTTGTTATCCTGGAGTGTTCTTACATTCCAAGTCGCAATGAACATATTCGTTCCATGTATTTTGTTTCTATTCTTGATTTGGGTGCAAATATTGGATGCCCAGACATCTGCACCTGATGACAGGGACGTGAGCAAGTAAACAATTTTTAGGTCACCTTTTATAGACCCTTCCCCATGAAGAGGAAAGCAGTGCCATCCTATAAAGGGCTGCTTTGTTATGAAAGGAGGACACGAGTCACACAATTACTTGCAGGTGTTGTGAAAAATGGCCATCTACCTTCCACCACCTATATGCAATGTTCATGCTAGGAACTACCAGTGACATCCTTCACCTGTTCCCGTCACAATCCCATCATCGCCACAGGGTTTTGTTAATTGATTATTAGTTAAAAAAAAAAAAAAAAAAAGAAAGCACATATCGATGTACCAAACCTTAGGCTTAAATGAGTGAAAATTGTTCACTGAATAACCGGCACTTTGATTTGTTTTGCGTGGTCATTGCTTGTGCTGAACAAAGCACACTCTCTCCATCGGATTAACATGGTCTGTACAGGTGCACACATGTGCCACACGTCAGATGATAAAACGATCGCAGGATTTTCTTGTAAGAGTGTTCCATCTCCTAGATAAGTTGTGAGCCAACACTGATCCACCCTGGTACGCTTTCTGTGCAGCTGGATACCATACCAGCTATTTCTTGGTCCTTGACTCTAACGGTTAGTTCAGTCTAGTGGACACATTGCTTAGCGATGCTGTACCAACACCGTCCCCTCACAAGGTTTGGCAGGCCTGCTGAGACCAGTACCCAGGGTATAGCTCTTGGAGCTAGCAAGTGAGAGATTTAGGAGATGGGTGAGGACCAGTGATCTCTGTCCACCCTATTGAGTGCAGCAGCCAGAGACTCAAAGGTACTACCTCTACCCAGAGCCCCCTATACCCTATATATATATATATATATATATATATATATATATATGAATAAACTATATATATACATATATATATATATATATATATATGAATAAACTATATATATATATATATATATACATAAATATATATATGAATAAACTATATATACACACACACACACACACACACACACACACACATATATATATATATATTTGTATGACGAGATCCCTGGCGGCACCAGATGATCTTGCTTTTCAAATAGAGGAAGAGAAGATGGGAGAGGATGAGGTATGGTTAGGGGGCCATGCTGACACTTGGTCAAGGAAAAATAGATGTTTATGAGATTCCTGTCCACCAGAAAAGAGTAAATATTTCAATGAGAAAAAAAAATAAATAAATATGATAATAGATAATAGTTGTTCTTAAGCGGTTTTAATTTCCATTTTGTACTTATGTAGCGATATGAAGAGGCAAAAATGTCCAGAAGAAATAAAATATTTCAATGGGAAATAAATAGTTATTGCTTATCACATCAGTGCCGGGGTGGGGTTTTTAAGAGAGGGACAAACGAGAATTGTTCCTATATCATGCCTGTTATATATCTGTTAATGAAAAGGTTGTTTTTAAAACCTGTGTTGGGCGATATGAAAGACAGCTTGGGGTGAGGGGTCGCCGCCAGGCATTGTTCGACCTGTGGTGACTAATAACTCCTAATTTGATGATAAGTTAACACCTAAGTGCAATGAGGGTTAAAAATTGGTATAGATAAAGCCGAGAGGAGGAATTAGGGAAACAGAGAGAGGGAGGAAATTCAAAAGAAGAAAAAAGGAGTACAAATTAATAGGATAAAAGAAGAGAGGGAGAGGAAAGGAAGAAAAAGAAAAAATAACTCCAGAAAGGTGAAAGGGGAATTTCTGATTTGATAAAAACGATTGGCTTTTTAGAGTTAGAGTCCTTTTACTAGCTGGCATCCATATCGCTCTCACCTGAGCAGCAGAAGGATATTTTCCAGTGACCAGTGAGAGTCTGATCACCCTTAAGGAGTCCACCACTAGACAAGTAAGAATGTAGCCCTGCTGGGTTGCATCTATGGTCCTGTAAGCTGGGAGCGATGAACACGGCCAGAAGTACATCACAAGTATGCTCCCGTGAACCAGGATAGCGATGGATGCGGCTCAGCCCTTGGACAGAGAGGGTGTTAGGGTTATATTATGGTGCCGATGACCTAGGATATCACATCTCTGAGATGTGCATGAATGAGTAACCACGAACACACTTTTGAAGCGTCTGGAACTCAGTTTTCTTAGAAAAAAAAACATTGAAAAATATAAGGAAAATGGCCCCCCCAAAAATGTTTTTTAAAAAATCCAGGGAAACGAACCATTGAAAAGAAAATTTATTGAAAAAAAAAGAAAGACTGACATTGAATTTATCGGAAAGGAAAGAAATATTGAAATTGAACTTTGAGGGCATAGCTAAAAACATAATAGCTAGCCGTCAAAATGCATGAGAAAAAAAACTGCAGCAAGGAGCAAGGAGGACCACGAAAGACAGAGAAAAGGAGAGATGGAAAGAAACGAAGCAGACGATAAGAGAGGTAAGGGCAGATTTTTGTTGGTTCCTATTGCTTCGCTCCAAATTTTTTTTTTAGGTGCGGTTGTCAGTGTGGTTTTTCATTATTAAGTCTCCCGTTACGAAAGTTTTGTCTTAATATGCAAAGTATTGTTGATTTTTGCTCCCATCCCCACAGGAAAAAGTTAAAATGAAATATGTATTCGTTAGACTGGTTGATATGTCATTGTTGTATAAGAACGGAAGCGCATATGTTGTCACTGATATAAGAGAGAGAGAGAGAGAGAGAGAGAGAGAGAGAGAGAGAGAGAGAGAGAGAGGCAGGTCCCCTTAAAAGGTATAGCAGTAAACAGATTTAGTAAACATGGAGGGGAGAAATGGTTAGAAAAGTCAACCCTTGAATCAGGCTTAACATGAAAGGGAATTTAGTGGTCGGTTGAAAAAAAAGAGAGAAACAGAGACTAGAAATGAATAAAGAGAAGAAATAAGCATAATGGAGAGAGAGGTAGATAGATATGGCGAACGGGTTTGGAAACGAACGGGGTTGGAAAAAGAAGAAAAGAAAATAGAGAAAGAAAAGAACTAAGACACAAAGAGAGCGACAGACTACCATTTATGGTACCACATCTAAGACAGTAAACGACCAAGTTCTCTCCAATTCTCTCTCCTCTGATCTTGAGCACGTAGTACAATGGGGAAAGGAGTGGCTGGTTACTTTTAATGCATCTAAAACCAAGCTTCTCTCTTTACACCATCAACATTCTAATTCACATTTGTCATCAATTGAAATGAATGGCTCTCGTCTTCAGGAGGCCTCAAGTTTTGACAAGCTTCTGGGCTTGACCTTTACTCCTGATCTTAAATGGAACACGTATATCAAATCTGTTGCCAAGGCCGCTGGAAAAATGGTGGGATCTTTCTATCGATCCAGTAGATATCTCACTGCTGATGCTATTCTCTACCTATATAAGAGCCAGGTACGTCCAAGGATGGAATACTGTTGCCACATCTGGGCAGGAGCTGCTAGAAAGGACTTGTCCTGCCTTGATAGAGTTCAAAATAGACTTCGTAGCCTCGTAGGAGATGTCCTTTTCTCCTCCTTGCAACCTCTATCTCACAGAAGAGATGTTGCGAGTTTGTCTCTGATGTATCGTTATTTTCATGGAAAGTGTTCGACTGAGCTTCAATCTATGGTCCCCCCTCGCCAAACTTTCACAAGAAACACTCGTCTAGCTGTAAACACTATCAATAATTTCCCCCACTCTTTATCTGTGCCTAAACCTAAACGTAGATTCCATGAACAAAGCTTCTTTCTTAGAACTGCACGCCTATGGAATTGTCTTCCGTTTTCCTGCTTTCCGGCTGACTACAATATGGTTGTGTTCAAGTCTAAAGTAAATAAGTTCTTGATGAGCCGTTCCATATAAGTTATTAAATTTACCAAATTTTCATTACTAATAATTACTATATTGACCAATTTCTACTGTACACTCTTTAACCCTTATCCTTGAGTGGCCTCTGGGCCTTGATAATGTGGTGATACCTTTGTAAAAAAAAAAAAAAAAAAAAAAAAAAAAAAAAGTTGGCAGTTTTAGAAGAAAAAATGCGTGGAGGAAGCCAGAAAGAATTGGCTGGGTATGATGTGATCCCCGCGGAAGGGATGTGAAGACGTGCGGAGTGCACTGTGTATGAGGTATAAAAGTAGAGGCGGAGAAATGTACAAGGTGTACTGGCCGTGAAGGCATGAAGAAATGTAATGAAAATGCAGTGAATAGAATTGCCCAAAATGGGATGCAAACCCCACGGAGAGTGTATGAAAAAGTGCTGAATGCACGGTGTGTAATACATGGAGTTTGACGGTAGATTTAACGAGACACTGGGTGTGTCTGCGTGAGATGCCATGGAATAGGCATGTGAGAATACGAATATCATAGATATGTGATCTCCGCCCGGTCCGCAGTGACAGACACTGTGCACCACTGATGAACGGGAAAACTCTTGAGAATAATGCACCATGAGATAGAAAGGTCAATAAGTGAGAGAGAGAGAGAGAGAGAGAGAGAGAGAGAGAGAGAGAGAGAGAGAGAGACGCTCATGCCGAGATAACCTGAAGAATGGTTGTGAAAAGGGAAACGAAATAGGGATTGAGAGAAGTATACCGATCTTTAGAGAAATAGAAACCGGCGGTATTGATGCCGTGCTGATTTTGTAATGAATAGAAGCTCTCATAAGAATAAATTAAAGATGAAGTAATGATTTGCCTGAGATTAGTGGTGAGACACTTAGACTGTCAAATAAAGGGGCGTTTGGTTGGAGAATTTTATTAAAATTAAAGGAAAAAAAAACTGAGAATTGGGAAGCAAGGTTCCTGTCAGCAGGAGCAATGAACCAGGTAGACCAAAAGTAGTTAACCGGGTAGCAATCTGATAATGGACTGGGTTGCAACTGTTGGTGCTGTCGTGTCGTGTGCATGTCGGGCCCTTGTGCGCACGTGGTATTGGCAGGCTGTAGCACAGGCCACTCTTTCAGATGTGCTAGTAGATAGAAACCAATGGGGATAGACAGAAGAGAAACTAAAACATGTGTATCATGAAATTGAATCTTAAATCCTTTTAGGATAAAACAAATGGAGTTTGATAGAACCGTGATTTGATTGAAGAAAAAAAAATGAAGAGAACTGTTTCGTTATTTTAATAATTGTATGGAAATGTACTATTTTTGTTTTGGAAAAGAAAAAAAAAATTTAGATGAGGACTGATAACGTGTGTAATTGTTGTGTAGCATTCTCACCTGCGTTGAAAAGAAAATCAGTTGGCCTGAGAGTTTTCATGAAAGGTGAATAAAATATTGTTGGAAGTGATGTTAAAGTATAATGTCACTATCTTGGTTCACGGGAGCATACTTGTGATGTACTTCTGGCCGTGTTCGTCGCTCCCAGCTTACAGGACCATAGATGCAAACCAGCAGGGCTACATTCTTACTTATCGAGTGGTGGACCCCTTAAGGGTGATCAGACTCTCACTGGTCACTGGAAAATATCTTTTTGCTACTCAGGGAATGCGAAATGCACATGACCCTAAGTCCATGTGGCAACATTGTCGATTTCGGTCGTCACTCTGGCTTCGTGCTGGATCCAGTCTGTCTCCTTCATCATCTGGCGTCAGGGGATATCTGAAACAGACTGTATCTTCATTCAGGCTGGCAAATCGAGGAACAAGGAAAAACTCTGGGACATTTTTATATAACAAAACAAAATATTCACAAATCGTTTTACACTTGTTTAGTCGAGTTCTTTGATTCAAGTTTCATAATGCAGGTTGTATACTTAAGTTCCACTAATCAATTTCCCAGCTAAGAACAAGAGCTTTCAACTTAGCTCTTATGAGGGTTTCACCCCCCCCCTGGCGGGGTGAGAGCGATGTGTACGTCTCGATGCCAGTCAGTAAAAAGCACTCTGGACTCTAACTCCAAAAAGTCAATCGTTTTTATCAAATCAGAAATTCCTCCCTCTGCCTTTTTGGAGTTATTCTTTCTTTTTTCCATTATCTTATTCTTTTCCTTCTCTCGTGAACTCATTATTTTATTCATTTCATTTTCTCTTTCTTTTCTCTCGTCTTCGTCTGTCATGACCATATCTCTCCCTAGGTTCAATTTATTTATTTATCTGTCCAACTAACTTATCACTTGGCCCGATGGCCTGGCAGTTAAATACAACAGGTGGGCCCAACGACAACACCTCCCAGACACCAAAACAGACCTTTTGAACCCAAGTCATTGTACCTTTCAACAAAACATTGTTTCTTTAATAATTTGAATTGTTGTTCTAACCTAAACCAGAAAACGACCCTGTAATGCTTTTTCTGCCAACTCGAGAATCTCATTATCATATTTATTTATTTATTTATTTCCCATCGAAATATTCACTATTTCTTCTCTCATTGAAATATTTACTCTTTTCTGTGGACAGGAATCTTATGAACATCTGTTTTTCCTCTCCCATCTTCTCTTCCTCTATTTGAAAAGCAAGATCATCTGGTGTCGCCAGGGATCTCGTCATAAAGGTATTTAAACTGTTTAATAGAAAATCAGTTAGCCTGAGAGATTTCATGAAATGTGAATAATATATTGTTGGAAGTGATGTTAAGGTATTTAAACTGTTGAATAGAAAATTATTTGGTCAGAGTTTTCACAGGGTGTGAGGTGGTAAATTGGTTTGAAGTGGCAGTAAAACATTTAGGCTGTCAAAGAAAAATCATTTAGCCTGGGAATTTACATTTAAAAAAATGAAATCAATCGCATGGTAAATAGTTTTGAAGCATTTAAACTGTCAAGTAGAATGTCTTAAAGAAACTAACGGTGCTCATAGTATTCTGTTTTGAAAAAATTAAATATGCAGTCGTTGAGAAGGCTTTGAAATTGTGAAAGTATGAAATATCATTGGGAGATGTGCCTCTATGCCAAGAGGTGTGCATGAGCTGAGGACGTCAGTTCTTTCCCTTCGTGTAAAGGATTGAGAGAGATGCGTCTGAAGAAAAGAAAAAAACTTCAAGGTTTATGATGTTATGAGTAAAGATATTGCATTCTTGGTTTTTAGATATTTTTGTAATCAAGCACTGTACTGGAGTAGAGCTAATAATTCTTATGTGCCCAACATGTCGCTCATATTTAAAACCGACAGTATTGATGGTAAATTTGAATTTTTGTATAGCTGAAGAATGGATTGCTATTGAGCAAGTAGAGATAAATAAATAGAGGCGTAAATGTGACTTGACTGTGCTACGTTTGCTTGGAGTTATTTCAGTCACCAGATTACCACATATACCTCGTTTTCATTTTGTTGGCTTCAGATAATCATGTGAGAATTAAGTGAGATTTTTTTGAAGATAGTGATTTGAAGGGGAGCAATTAGACCCACGGAGGAACAATAAATTAGTCATGCGGAGATACAGTGTTTGAAAGAAGACACCAGAAATGAATAGAGATCTCTGTTTGAGTCCGTGTGAATTATGAGATAAAAGATCTTATTACAATCACTGGCTCAATGCACTGGAAAATGTGCATGTGGGTAGTGTGCCTGGAAACTTCTGTCGATCTTGTAGGATAGATCATTAATTGTATTGGGAATTCTGTATTGTATTTGGGAATTCTGACTGAAAAGAAATAGTTTAGTTGAGGACCAACTAAATTTGGAAAAGAAGAGAAATATCAGAAAAATGGATGTGTGGAAAGGATCTGACCTTTCTTTTACTCAATGAGGTGTGAGAGAAACCTGGAGATTGTTTTTTTAATTAGCAGATAGCTGGATAAAAATGTGGGAGTCAATAATGAAAGAATTCCCCAGTTTTAAATGTAAGAAGAAATCAGGTAAGCACAAAGCACTGACAAGTGACAACAACAGCACACCTGAGCGGAGTGGTGATACCAATGAGTGCCCTCTGCCAAAACTTGGATAGCGTGCATGAGCTGCAACCATCGACAAAACCCAAGGTTACAAGCAGGGACCCCAAAGTCAGTCCCTAAACCATTATTAAAAAAGAAAAAAGAATGAAAAAACAAATATCAAAAGCGCAAATATTTTTCTGATTGTTTTATGATTTGTGAGAAAGAGAAAATGAACAAGTAGTTTAAAGGGTGTATGAGCTCTCCTTTGATAGTGAACTGAGCATGGTTATCTTTCCTTAGTTGCATGCACATAGGTTAAGTCATAGAGAAGTACCGAAAATGAAAAAAAAGGAACACATGTTTTGCATGCACATGGCCATTTGTAGAGAAAAACTGAAAATAAAGGAAAACAAGAAACTGTTTTGCATGTACGTGATTTAGTCACCTCAATAGTAAAGTGAAAAAAAAGTTTATCAATTGAAAAAATGCATGTGTAGGCGAATATAAAAATCCATGACTCGTGAGCTGTGGAAGCTTATAATTTCATGGATTCATGTTTAGTTATTGAATGAGTGCCATTTTCTCTGATGATAAGAACTATGCACGCATACATACTACATTATAATATATACAGCAGTACAACCAGAACCATTGGACCAGAACATTTTTGCATGCTGAATGGACAATTTTTGTCAGTTGCTTTTTATTGACCGATTGTAGAATTACTAGTTTCGGGGCAGGCTTTTGGTGCAGGTCACATATATGCCAATTATGACTAATTGACAAGTGAAAGGAAGGGGCGGATATGACGAGATCCCTGGCGACACCAGATGATCTTGCTTTTCAAATAGAGGAAGAGAAGATGGGAGAGGATGAGGTATGGTTAGGGGGCCATGCTGACACTTGGTCAAGGGAAAACAGATGTTTATGAGATTCCTGTCCACCAGAAAAGAGTAAATATTTCAATGAGAAAAAAAATAAATAAATATGATAATAGATAATAGTTGTTCTTAAGCGGTTTTAATTTCCATTTTGTACTTATGTAGCGATAGGAAGAGGTAAAAATGTCCAGAAGAAATAAAATATTTCAATGGGAAATAAATAGTTATCGCTTATCACATCAGTGCCGGGGTGGGGTTTTTAAGAGAAAGACAAACGAGAATTGTTCCTATATCACGACTGTTATACATCTATTACCAACGGAAAGGTTGTTTTTAAAATCTCTGTTGAGCGAGATGAAGAATGGGGGTCAAGAGAAGGGGTCACCGCCAGGCATTGTTCGACCTGTGGTGACTAATCATGCCTAATTGGTAATAAGCAAAAACCTCAGTGCAGGTGGGGGTTGAGGTCTGGTAGAGATAAGCTCTAAAAGAAAGAATAACTCCAGAAAGGTGGAAGGGGAATTTCCGATTTGATAAAAACGATTGGCTTTTTAGAGTTAGAGTCCTTTTTTTACTAGCTGGCATCGAGGTGTCCACATCGCTTTCACCCCGCCTGGGGGGGGGGGGGTAAAACATCCATAAGAGCTAAGTTGAAAAGCTCTTGTTCTTAGCTGGGAAATTAATTAGAGGAACTTAAGTTATACAACCTGCACCATGAAGCTCGGATCAAAGAACTCGACTTTAAACAAGTGTAGAACGATTTTTGAATAATTATTTTGTTGGTTTTTACGAAAATGAACCAGAGGTTTTCTTTCTTTCTCGATTGCCGGCCTGAATGAAGATGCAGTTTATTTCAGGTATGCCCTGACGCCAGATGATGAAAGTGATAGACTGGATCCAGCACAAAGCCAGAGTGACGACCGAAATCGACAATGTTGCCACACGGACTTAGGGTCATGCACATTTCGCATGCCCTGAGCAGCAGAAAGATATTTTCCAGTGACCAGTGAGAGTCTGGTCACCCTTGAGGGGTCCACCACTAGATAAGTAAGAATGTAGCCCTGCTGGTTTGCATCTATTGTCCTGTGAGCTGGGAGCGACGAACATGGCCAAGAGTACATGACAAGTATGCTCCCGTGAACCAGGATAGCGATGGATGCGGCCCGGCCCTCGGACAAGAGAGGGTGTTAGGATTATAAATTTTCTCACAAATAAATCAACTTTGACCTGTTGACAACATATTTTTTTTTACTGTGTACGTTTTCAGCGGCCTGGCCTAATTTCTTTTTTGCGCTTTAAATTATCCTAATAAACAATTGTTAATACTTTCTGCATTTTTTCGTTCATTTCTGTATTACGTTTAAGTTATTTTAACGCAATTTTCTTACAAGTAAATCTACTATTTTATAATGTATTGTTTTACTGTGTACGTTGTCAGCGACCCAATTTTTTTTTCCACGTTTAAATTAAAAGATATTTCAAAATTTGAATTTAACTTTAAGTATTATGGTATCTGTTCAGTGCACATTTACCTATAAGTATGGCAAACCACTTATAATTCAGTGGCTGTTTTTTTTTTTCAAGATTAAACAATTATAAACAGAACGACTCATAGAAATCTATCTATATTCTTTTTTCATTTTAATATACTTTCATAGAAATGTTTCTGTTATGTTACAAAAAACTATTTTCTTTACGTCACAAGTGTTACGCTCATACATGAATTCCATAGCTAATATAACATACTGACCCAACGGGTCACGGGTAGTCTAGTATATATATAATGTTTTTGTTTAACAAAGTTATAAAAACAAATATTTCTTATATGGCTAAAGCTACCGATATATTATTTTTAACATGATTCCAGACATATACTCAAAATGCATATTTAAAAAAAAAAAAATTTGGAGTGAAAAATGCCATTTATGGATTGTTAGGGTAGTGGAATAGTTTTTGTAAATAAAATGAACTACTGGCATTGCATGTAGTAGGCCTGTTGGCTTGTTAAGCCTTATAGGAGGGATGCTATTCCATAATGAATAGACGTTCATTTTGTTTTAATAATAATAATAATAATAATAATAATAATAATAATAATAATAATCATAACAACAACAACAACAACAACAACAATAACAATAATAATAATGATAATCATAATAATAATAATAATAATAAAAGTTTTATAAAAGATAATCAAATGAACAATTCAAGACATATACACAATAAAATAGTTTCAAAACAAACATAACATATAAAGTATTATTTTATATTTTAAACAATGAACAACAGAAAGTTTCAAGATATATACACCCAAAGAAAATTTAAAAAGATACATAACATATAAAGTGAAAAATCCATTTCTTTTACAAAACAAAAGAACATTAATGGAAGGAATGCTTCCTCATAATACTAACTTAGAACATTTGTATTCACAATATTTTTAGCAAAAGGTGCATTCTTAAGGAACACTTTCACATTTTCTTTTCTCCTCCCTCTGCTTGGTGCTACATATAATTGCCTGTGCTGAAATACCGGCATCTCTAAGTAAATCAAAACATTGTCCATTGTTTGCCCTTGGCAAAACATGACTGAGCATGCGTTGTAGTGGTATTCCGTCATTTTCTGATAATATAAATTTTACTCTTGGTATGAGGACTATTTCATCTTTAAATTCAGATGTAATAGTTTTGCCTACTAATAAATTTTTATGCAACTCCTCAATTATCAATCGTGTACCGTTGCACAGACGTGGAGAATCCAAGTTTCTCATCATAATAATAGAAGACCCTTTTTTCATCTCCAGTTTATGAGGTGGTAAGCCTGACATCTCCAAAGAGTCGAGATACTCTATAGAGAAATGAGTTGCGTTTGTGCCATCACATACAGAATTGAATGAACAATATTCCTTCATGTTTCCAGGGAAAAGTCTGATGCAGATGGAATTGATGTTTCTAACAGATTCGTTCACTGGCGCTAAAACACAATTTTTAGAAAAGAGTTCAGCAGAATTCTCAAATGAAGGATATATGAAATCAATACTGTCTTCGATTCTCCTAAAAGGTAAAACCATATCTTTGGGGAGTTCAGTTTCACCGTTGTTATTCTTCTGGAGTTTATCTTCTCCAACATCTATTAAAAATCGTGAATACATAAGTCCATCTTCATCAACACGCATGTTATTTTTCAAATCAAATTTCCTCAACTTGTGCCACAATTAGGATTTTTTTATGCAAGCATTTTCAACATCTGCATCATTGCCTCTTTTCACTACAGGAAGTCACTACTGCAGACGGTTAAAATCCCCCCAAAAGGAGCATTATTTTTGCAAACATCCTGCAGAGTTCGATCCACTGCTCCAAAGCTCTCTCTCCTCATCATTGAACACTCGTCCCACACAATAATCTTGGTATTTCTGAGCAAATTTGCAGTGTCTGAATTTTTGGCAATATTACATAGATCATTATCTTTGATAGTAAGAGGAATTTTGAACCTTGAATGTGCTGTTCTCCCTCCAGGCATCAATGTTGCGGCTATACCAGATGATGCCACAGAAAGGGCAATATCATCACTGCTTCTCACTTTAGCAAGAATTAGGTTGTTGAGAAAGGTTTTTCCTGTGCCTCCTGGAGCATCTATAAAGATCAATTTTCCAATATCTCTGTTTAAGCAGTCACAAATAAATTCATACACATTCCTTTGTTTAGGACTCAACAAAGGTTCCTTTTCTTCCACAAACTCTCTTTGCTCATCTGTGTTGTACTGCTGTTCAAAGAGGAAATCTGTGTTGTTGACAACGTGATGAACATGTAGGTTTTGTGGTGCTGGTAAGTTGAACTGCTGCAGATTTTTACCAAATGTGTCAAGCTTTTCTTGCAGATATAAGAGGGCTTGATTATAATGCTTTCCATTTATTAATAAGGTATGATCATACAATGTTCTTTGCTCCAGATGATGGAAATCCTCTGACATTGAGTCCTTAAATCTTTCCCAAAGATCAATTGAGTTGTTGATTTCACAATTCACAAGGAGCACAACAAATAAATTTCTCATGACTCGTGGAAATCTTGTTCTTTCTGCCTCTTCCATCGTGTGCTGCCAGTGAGCATCATCATACAGCAATCCTTTCTCTCTGCATGCATCTTTGAATGAAGGCAATATTACACCATGGACTGTTTTCAGTTCATCAAAAGACACTGGTCCTTTAACATGATGAAGCAGTAACCTCATATAGTGCAAGTCGCCACTGTTGGGAGAAACTGTGTATACACGTCCTATGATGTTTGCTTCAAATATGTGAGGATGCAGTTGTACTCTTATTCCTGCTTTTCTTCTTTGCCATCTTTTATTATTCCACACATAGAATCGTGGAATGTCAACATAGTATAGTGTTTTTGCAAAAGGATTACGGACACAAAGATCAAAGAATTCCGTGAGTGTAGTCTTGGTCATATTATTGTGTTGGATAGTTTCATTTTCTTGGTAGAATACCTGTTGCTGCTCAGGAAGATGTACTTGGAGACGAATCACAGCAGGTTCTCTATTATGAATGGGAAAGTCAAGAATAGTAGAAACAGCCTCCGATGGACCAATATACCTACCAGTTAAGTACTGTGCCACTTCATCCTCACGGTTTACTCCAAAACAAAGTTGGTCAGTGCCCTTCATTGTGTATTTGATGACATATTTTATTGAGTGCACAGAAGAGCATTTTCAACATTTAAGTGACAGTTGAAGATTTTTAGTAACTGCAAATTATGAGGAACAACCCATTCATTTGTAATATTTTCGCATGGCCTCCCTTCTTTATGTCCATGATGTCCACCCATTTCAGGAGATCGGCGTCAGTAAACGGGATAAGAATCCTCTCCACACCTTGTATGCACACTATAATGCTTAGAATATCTCTTGCTACACCATCCGTCCTTCCAACATGGTAACTTGTTAGTGCAATATGGGCCATGGATCATGTGCTGCAGTACCAACTGGTGCCCCTGAAAGTCTTCATTGGGGTTAGGAATCTCAGCTTGCACAAATCTGTCATATTCTTGTGGTCTTGGTTTCGAGTTTTCATCCATCCATAATAAACAATGCAAGTGCGGAAGACCTCACTTCTGATATTCAACACTGAAAACATAAGCAATACATTTGCCAAACAGAACTTGGGTACCAATCAAGTACTTTATGAATTTTTTCTCTTTAGGTCAAACACACGAGCTATCAAATCTGGTCTGTCATTGGGTTGTTAATTCAAAAACAAATGCTCCTTTATTTCTGGCCAGTTAGGGTTGCATGTCATGGTGATAAAAAATGTATGATTTCCATAACGTTGTACATCATGGCGTCTTGACATCGTTCCATCATGTATCTTGGTCCTCCAACGAATGTTGAAGATAGAATGATTCTTCCAACATTGTTAAAATCATCATCATCATTTAGTGCATCAACAAAACCTCTGTAGGTGGTACATCTGAGAGTGGATTGGTTCAGCCGAATATAATTCAACCTCTCATCCTCAATTTTTGCAGCATATCAACGAAAAACTGTTGCAACAAACGCCCACTTCTTAAGAGATGATTAAATTCATTTTCATGAACCATAATTCGATGGGCATAGTAACGCATTGCAGTTAGTTTTTTGTTATTAGTCATTTGCATCTGTTGGTGCCAACCGTCTTCTCCAGATGGAAAGAACAGGACATACTGAAGAGGGTCATACGATCGGTGGGATTCAGATATAGTTTGCATTTGTCCTCCTCTGTGTGTAAGAACAATGTGCTGTGAGGATGAACGTGGCTCATTTTGAATGCTGATACCCACCTCGTTGGCAACTTACTTATTGAACCTCATGCTCTTGAGTTGGCCTCTTATCAGGATCGATTTCAATTGTTGCATTAGGGACTTCTCTGTCAAGTACGGCTAGCGCCTCGCACTAAATAAGACCAAGGCAGGGAAGCGTCTAGAGGATAGGTTAGCCAGGCGGTGGCAGGGGGGGACACCCTAGAGATAGAACTAGCTAAGGGAGATCTGAACTGTTCGGCTAGCGAGCGGTATCAGGGCCAGGTAACTAGGGCTAGGCTATGTAAGGTGTCCAACAAAGCCGTGAACATAGACGCTTCAGAGTGTAGAGCTTCACTCAGGCGCAAATCTGTCAACTATATCAAAGAAATCCAGAGCCCGGAAGGGCGCTCGTTAGTGTTGTCTTGGGAGATTTGCGAGCGGTTTCGGGTTCACTTCGAGGATCGCTTCACACGGCTGTCCAGGCTCCACGTCCAGGAGTTTGACAACTATTTGGCTGGTTCGCCCCGCCTGGAGGCGGCCCGAGTGGCTAGTTGTGATGGTTGGGTTGCAGAGTGTGAGGTCGTTGCTGCGTTGAAGCAGGTTGGCTACAACAAATCACCCGGACTCGATGGTCTGCCCTATGGATTGTACTTGAGGCTGTCGCACATATTCGTTCCCATTCTGATGAACGTGTTTAACCACTGGTTTGACATGGGATCCATCCCGAGTCAGGTTACCAAGGGAGTGGTCACGCTTCTTCAGAAGAAGGACAGGTGTGTCGGGGGGCTAGATGACGCTCTTAAATGCGGATGTCAAAATTTTGGCCAGAGTTCTTGCGAATCGTTTGCAGGTTGTTATCACCGACTTGGTCGAACCAGATCAGAATTACGCTGTGAAGGGGAGATCGATTCAAAACAATCTGCACTTGATTCGCACGATCATAGAAAACTTAGAAGATGACACCGAAGCCACACTGATCAATTTGGATCAGTCCAAGGCGTTCGACAGGGTGGACCATCAGGCCAGGGTATCCGCGTTTGCCGATGATGTCACCGTGTGTGTGTCGAGCCATCATGACATATTCGCGGTGATTAAGGCACTCAAGTTGTACGAACGAGTCAGAGGAGCAGTTGTCAATCTTAGCAAGTCTGTCAGCCTGAGCTTGGCTGCCTGGCAGGGCTCTTTAGCACTGCCAGGCTCTTTGGGCTGGACAGACGGCCCGGTTAGCATACTTGAAGTTTGGTTCGGACCGGGCCTCCAGCTCGACAAAAACTGGTTGGAGGTCCAGGCAAAGGTCGGAACGTCAGTGAGGACTTGGCGAGGTCACGGCTTGCATCGTTCCCGACCAGGTGACGTGCCTGGATTTGGCATCTGTAGTCTACAACGCAGATCCACTGTGGCCTAGGGAGGAACGATTGGTGTTCCTAGCGATCCTAGGCATAGCTAGACTAGTTGTGTGGACATCACGCATAGAGATAGGGCGAGGGGGGAATCCAATCCCTCATTACTATCTGATTTCGTATTTTAAACACCAACTTAAGATCAAAATCAGATGTGATAGAAGGAGACTATCCCGCTCGGTATTTAGTCGTAGGTGGATACACACCGCTAGTTTGTGCGCGTTCACACGAAACAGGCTTGAGTACGTGTTCCCTGCCTAGGCATGGCACACACCGACTATAAGAACAAAAAAGAAAAAATCCCATCATGGTGGATCAGTCGCTTAGCTAGTTGGTATGGATGAATCTCAGGGCCCCATTATTTATCTTTTCAGGTGTTAGAATATCTCCAGGAAGCCCACACCTATTTATTTTATTTTTCAGACCTTGTCCATCCCCATGGCACACATCTTGGAGTTCACCGTACATCCCCACAAACCCCACCCATTTGTTTTGTCCGTAGACTGCCCACTCCAACTTAGGAAATTACTTCCTTGTTTTCGGTTGTGAACCGGAAAACAGGAAGCATTTCGAAATTAGATTAGGAAGGGAGGATTCCTGCTAACACATCATCATTAGTATTTTATTTGGTTTCTTCATTTTGTATTAGTGTTATTTTTCTTTATTTTGGGGTGTTTTAAGGCTTTCATTCCCCCCCTTCACCCCCATATATCATACACATCACAAGTTTATCATTTCATCTTTCGTAGACATCACAACCTCATATATCATTCACATCACCCAATTTTTGTAAATAATAAAAAAAAAAAAATCCCAAATATATATATACATTTACATATATATATATTAGCATTGTAAATATTGTAAATATATCATTTTTATCTCATCTGAGTAAATTTTAAATAGCTTAAGTTCATAGAGTGAATGCGGTATTGTGGTGATTGCAACTAGGTTTTAGGGAATAGACCAGTGGACGACCCCCAACAACCCCCCTCCCGTGCCTAATCATAAAGTTGCACCTTTTTTTATTATATAGCATTTGCCCGGCACATGTTGCATGCCCTAAAAAATGTATTATAATTTTTCATGATAAATAAAGGCAGTGTTGGCGCCCGGGGATTTGTTCCCAGGCGGCCCCCACTAGACTATCATGTCCGGCGTTAGTTCTTTTGGGTTTTCTTCGAGGAAGCATCTCTCTTGCTTATTTGGTCTGCTTGCCCCCTTTTTTGGGGCCACTAACTGTCTCTTTCTTTCTACTTTTTGCAGGTCTTAGAGTTCTCATTTTATGCTGACTTAAGCTACATAGGGTGCGGTTGCGGGTCAAACCCAATGGAATCACCCTCTAGCTCAAATCGGCAGGTCTAGCTCCGGGAAGAGGACGAGGAAGAGGAGGGTAGCTGGTCCAGGCTCCAATGCAGCAATGCTTAGCCTGGGGTCCGGTTCTCAGAGGGGGCCTTCGCGGTCAAATCTGAGCGCTGGACCAGGGTCCACAACTGTGGGTGGTCCGGGCTCCGCTACTCTGCCAAGCCCGGGTTCTGCCGCCCATGTCCCTGACACGGTCGTCGGAACAGGCCCCGTAAAGAGCCACGCCCCTAGGGCCAGTACGAGTGCTGCCCCCCGCACTCTAGAAGCAGAGTTTAGAGCATTAGGCTACTCTGACTCCTTTGATGTTGCTGTCCCCAGCAACAGTAGGGCTAAGCCGGCTGGGAGAGGTGGTCTGGCTCGGTGGGAGACCCAGGGCTTCAACTGTCAGCCCCCCCGATCCAGAGGAGGAACGTACTCCCGGGGCTGGGATTGAAACATTCGGGTTCACTCGAATTCTCGCAGTGGAGAACTACCGACCCGGATCAGGCAATTAAGAATGCGGTGCCCGACGACCGGGAGCAGGCTGTCAAAAGCATCATTGGGCTTGACCTGGAGCTGTCGCAGACCCTAAAGGGGGATATGGAGCTGAGCAGCAGCGGCAGCAGCAGCAGTAGCAACTATGACAGTTGCGAGGATGACAGAAGTAAAAAGTCAGCCCAGATGGGAGCAAGACGATCGCGCTCTAAGAGAAGGAAGACGGGGGCCGTTCACCCTGACCACAAGAATGGCGCAGTTGGGGCCACTGTGACGTCACTAGCACAGAAGCCTTCCGATTGGCCGGCACTTCCGGGTACCCAAGAATCCCTGGACAGCACGATTCCTCCCGGACAACGAACGCCGCCACCTTCCAGCAGGACACCCCCAAATACGCCAGTGCGACCGGCAACACAGGAAAGAACTTGGGGGCCCCAGTCTCAGTTGGCGCCTGAAGACTACTGTCAGTTGTACTATACAACATATAAGGATCTGACGGACGGCAACATCATTAAGCCGTTGCCAACCACAATAGCCAGACTAGAGAGAAGAATAGTATCTCTAGTCACTATTGACATTAAGAAAAAAATAACTGGGGTCTCCAGGGACGTGATGGCTCAGATGCTGGGGGAGCTGATTATTCCAGCTACATACATCTGCAGAAGAGCCTATGGGACATGGGATCTTCTTTTGCCCACAGAAGAAAACACGGTTAGATTGTCCAGGACCGATTTGGGGTGAGATCATTTGCACCTCAAGCCGGAGTATCTGAGTAAGAGACACACCAACGTCTCTATTCTTGGCGTCCCCTGTTATATAGACTCAAAGCAGCTCGGAGCTGGGATGAGCCAGTATGGGGACATCGAAGCCGTGGTTCCAGTGCATGGTCCCCGTAACCTATTATTTGGGGACTACAAACTCAAAATTAGAGTGGACCGCGCTGGCTTCGATAAGATCCCCGCTTTACTCAGATGCGAGACCTGGACAATGAGCATCATTGTCGAAGGCTGGCGACCAAGCTGTTGGCATTGCTTGAAGCAGGTGTATATGATGAAGGAATGCCCCAAAAGATTTCCTTTGGGCGCCCCTGCTTCCACTGAAATAACAACCAGAACAACTGAGGCAGTGGCACCAGCAGCCCCTGAGAAGCCGGAGGGGGCACAGAAGAAAGCCAGGGCTGGAACAAAGTTGTATCTCGAAGATCGGCAAAGACCCCCTCTAAACCAAAAGAGCAGCCCCCGCAAGAACTACGTAAGCAGACTCCCACAGGGTCGTCACGTGGCTCCTCCACCAAGAGCACAGAGCCGCAATCTCAGAACAAGATAAAGGATCTGCAATCGTCGTCCTTGAAAAGGAAGAATCCGGTCTCCTCATCAGATTCTGAAGGGGAGCAGGTAGTCAGTAACAGCCTGGCAGTCATTGTAGAATGCTGGAAATAAGATGTGAAAAAGGTCAAGAAGACCAAGGATACTGGGTCCCGTTCCCCATCCCCCATGCATCTAGAGAAGACCGTCTCTATGGTTCAGGCCCCCGAATCCCACACCCCCTCTGCTGAACCGAAATCCCCACCCCTATTCGATACAGCCTCAGCTAGCGCCCGTTCTTTGTCAAGGGAGAGGCCAGCAACATCGACTAGCCGCAGAGTGGCATTGGCCTCTCCCGTAAGGAGAGAAAAGACCAGGAAGTTCCCTTCCTCCCTGGAGACCAGATCTGTGAGGTGGATCCTCACCATGCTGTCGACAAAATAACCCCCAGGCAGAGGGGGCTCCTGAAGCCACTCCAGAAGCTGGAGACAGTGGACGGCCTATCGACTGCGGATCCTTCTCATTTTAAAAACGCTCCTCTACTCATGACCTTCGTGCGTCACACGAGGGTGGAATGCACCAAGGCCATGTGGAACATGATAGAGGCTGCAAAAACGGCAATCAAGAACACAAAGTTGGTGGAGGAGGGGCACGACTCCCTCAAACAGTTGGCGAATAGGTGCGAGGGGAGAGTCCCATTGTACGTCCACCCTTCGTTCTATAGGGCCATAAAGTTAACCTTTCCGCTGGATGTCAGGGGAATTGCGCAAGACGGATTAGTCACATCCGAGTTGCTTTCGGGTAACCTTGCCCAATCCTGCGGCATCCTGACTGCAAAAGACTTTACGCCGGTAGTTGACACTGAATAGGCATAATGGCTACGTATTTGAGCCTAGCTAGTCTGAACGTGAAGGGCATGAGGTGCCGAAGCAAAGCTGCTAGGGTACTGAGGGACCTCATGTCCATGAACATAGATGTGGCCACGCTGCAAGAAACTCCGTACATAGCTTCCGTACATTTATATCTGATCTACCTCTGCATTCCATGTTTAAAAAGGATGTGTCCTCTATAGTATTAGACCTGACGGAATGGTTAATTGTAGGTATTGACCGTTTCATACCCTCGAAAAAGTTTCAGCAAAAACCTAACAGCCAGCCATGCTTCTCTCCAGAATGTGCTGCTGCCATTGCGCACAGAAATCACTTTTTCCACTGCTTCAAACGTAATAGATGTATGGAAACTAAAGCCGCTTTCAGGACTGCCAGCAACTATTGTAAGAAAGTAATAAAGAACGCAAGAGAGTTGTATGCTCAATCTGTTAAGTCCAAAGTAGCTGAGCAGCGGCTTGATTCCCACCAGTTTTGGCAAATAGCAAACAGAATCCTGAACAGAAGCGTGTGCTCCATCCCAACTATTATCAATGGACCTGAGGTAATCTCGTCAGCATCAGACAAAGCCAAACTCTTTGTCAAGAACTTTGCAGCTAATTCTACCCTTTGCGACCAAGGCCGCCAACCCCCAATATTTCCTCCTGTATCAGAAAACACACTATGTGATATACGTATATCTGTACGTGATGTTGCCAAGCTAATCAAAAACCTTGATTCCAGTAAAGCAACTGGCCCTGACGGTATTCCAATTATAGTACTCAAAAAACTTCAACCTGAACTAGCGCCCATACTTACAAAACTGTTGAAACGTTGTCTTAAGGAGAATAGTTTCCCATCTCCCTGGAAAATTTCATCAGTATACCCTGTATTTAAGAATTCAGGTGATCGCTCATCCCCCTCTCAGTACAGGCCAATAAGTCTCCTGTGCGTCATGAGTAAGTTGCTAGACTCTGTGTTAAATACAAAAGTAATCAACCATCTCAACAAAAATAACCTTCTTAGTGACACTCAATATGGTTTCCGTTCTGCTAGATCTACAGCAGATGTGCTTACAGTTATATCGCATAGGATTAGCAAATCTCTCGACGGTGGCAATCTTTCTAGGGCAATTGCTCTTGACATATCTAAAGCCTTTGATAGGGTATGGCATAAAGGTTTACTTCATAAGATCGCTAGCTATGGTATAGCTGGAAATGTCTTCTCAATTATTAAATCATTTCTTTCTGATAGGTTCATAAGAGTAGTAGTTGAGGGGCAAAAATCAGAAGCTCACAGTATTAATGCCGGTGTCCCTCAGGGGTCCATCCTGGGCCCAACTCTTTTCCTGATCTACATTAATGATCTTCCAAATCACATCCTTACATCATTTGTAGACATCTATGCTGACGACACTACCATTTATGGTAGCACATCTAAGACAGTAAATGACCAAGTTCTCTCCAATTCTCTCTCCTCTGATCTTCAGCACGTAGTACAATGGGGAAAGGAGTGGCTGGTTACTTTTAATGTATCTAAAACCAAGCTTCTCTCTTTACATCATCAACATTCTGATTCACATCTGGCATCAATTGAAATGAATGGCTCTCGTCTTCAGGAGGCCTCAAGTTTTGACAAGCTTCTGGGCTTGACCATTACTCCTGATCTTAAATGGAACACGTACATCAAATCTGTTGCCAAGGCCGCTGGAAAAATGGTGGGATCTTTCTATCGATCCGGTAAATATCTCACTGCTGATGCTATTCTCTATCTATATAAGAGCCAGGTACGTCCAAGGATGGAATACTGTTGCCACATCTGGGCAGGAGCTGCTAGAAAGGACTTGTCCTACCTTGATAGAGTTCAAAATAGACTTCGTAGCCTCGTAGGAGATGTCCTTTTCTCCTCCTTGCAACCTCTATCTCACAGAAGAGATGTTGCGAGTTTGTCTCTGATGTATCGTTATTTTCATGGAAAGTGTTCGACTGAGCTTCAATCTATGGTCCCCCCTCGCCAAACTTTCTTAGAACTGCACGCCTGTGGAATTGTTTTCCGTTTTCCTGCTTTCCGGCTGACTACAATATGGTTGTGTTCAAGTCTAACGTAAATAAGTTCTTGATGAGCCGTTCCATATAAGTTATCAAATTTACCAAAGTTTCATTACTAATGATTACTATATTGTCCAATTTCTACTGTACACTCTTTAACCCTTATCCTTGAGTGGCCTCTTGGCCTTGATAATGTGGTGATGCCTATGTAAAAAAAAAAAAAAAAAAAACTCACTTCATTTCAGTTGACGATCAACGGGTGCTGGAGGGGCATTACGATGTTTTTTCAGCATTCAGTGACCGTCATAGTAGGGGGGTGACCTTGCTAGTTAGATGCACTCTTTCTGCAATAGTTAGCGTTGTGCACGCGTATGCTGATGGCAGACTTGTTGTGGCCGATGTTGCCGTTGAAAATAGTTAGAAGAGACACCCTCGATTATACTACCTGTCTCACGTTCCACTGGTTAATTGTGGCTCGGATCAACTTAGATAGAAATCAAAAACTGGAAGTTGAACATCTCCTTATTGAGTTTGGCCAACTTCCGGGAAAAGCTGGTCGATCATATCAAGAAGGGGCTAGTGGGGGCGGTAACCGGGAATAAGTGGTGGGTTAGCTAGCATTAGGAACTTCTCTGTCAAGTACGGCCAGCGCCTTGCACTAAATAAGGCCAAGACAGAGAAGCGTCTACAGGATAGGTTGGCCCGGGCGGTGGCGGGGGAGGGCACCCTAGAGATAGAACTAGCTAAGGGGGACCTGATACCGCTTGGCTAGCGAGCGGTATCAGGGCCAGGTAACTAGGGTAAGGTGTTCAACGAAGCTGTGAATGTAGACGCTTCAGAGTGTAGAGATTCACTCGGGTGCAAATCGGTTAATTACATTCGAGAAATTCAGAGCCCGGAAGGGCACTCGTTAGTGTCGTCTTGGGAGATTTGCGAGCGGTTTCGGGTTCACTTCGAGGATCGCTTCGCACAGCTGTCCAGGCTCTGCATCTAGGAGTTTGACAACTATTTGGCCGGCTCGCCCCACCTGGAGGCAGCCTGAGCGGCTAGTTGTGATGGTTGGGTTGCAGAGTGTGAGGTTGTTGCTGCGTTGAAGCAGGTTGGCTACAACAAATCACCCGGACTCGATGGTCTGCCCTATGAATTGTACTTGAGGCTGTCGCATATATTCGTTCCCATTCTGACGAACGTGTTTAACCACTGGTTTGGCACGGGATCCATCCCGAGTCAGGTTACCAAGGGAGTGGTCACGCTTCTTCAGAAGAAGGACAGGTGTGTCGGGGGGCTAGATGACTATAGGCCCATCATGCTCTTAAATGCGGATGTCAAAATTTTGGCGAGAGTTCTTGCAAATTGTTTGCAGGTCGTTATCACTGACTTGGTTGAACCAGATCAGAATTACGCTGTGAAGGGGAGATCGATTCAAAACAATCTGCACTTGATTAATTTGGATAAGTCCAAGGCGTTCGACAGGGTGGACCATCGCTTCTTGGGATCTGTGTTGGAGGCTGGTGGTTGTGGGCCTGACTTCCGCAGATTAATCTCCATTCTGTATGCCCGGCCAATGTCAGTCGTGCAGGTAAACGGGGTGTGGTCGGCGCTGTTTGCTGTTTCCCGGTCGGTGTGCCAGGGGTGCCCGTTGTCTGCCCTGTTGTTATATGTCCTCGCGTTAGAACCTTTCCTGTGCAAGCTGAGGACTGGGGAGACTGGACTAGCCCTATGCGGTACTGAATTGCCCGGTGGGGCGCGAGTCAGCGTATCTGCGTTTGCCGATGATGTCACCATGTGCGTGTCGAGCCAGCATGACATTTTCGTGGTACGAGAAAGTCACAGAAGCAGTTGTTGATCTAAGCTCTTTTGGCTGGACAGACAGCCCGGTTTGCATACTTAGAGTTTGGTTTGGACCGGGCCTCCAGCTCGACAAAAACTGGTTGGAGGTACAGGCAATGGTCGGAGCTTCAATGAAGACTTGGCTTTGGAGGGGGTTGTCCCTCAAAGGTAGAGCGGAGGCGTGTACTATATATGTCTTTCCGCTCATCCTTTACAAGCTGGCTGTACTTTCCCTGCCGGCGAATCGTCTTGTGGCTTTGACCCGTTTGCTCTTTCCCCTGTTGTGGAATGGGTGGCAGCTGCTCGTCCGTAAACAGGTCTATACTCAACGTCCAATTGATGGGGGCTTGGCAATGCCAAATTTGATGAGCCACAAACGTGCCGAGAGGCTGGCATTCCTGAGTAGAACTCTGGTAGAAGAATCTGCGTCGGGCCCTATTGTCGGTAGAGCTTTTCCCGACCTCACCCCCGATCATTCAGTTGAAAGTAGACACAAGTTGAGAAAGCAGCCACGGTTCTACACCGAATGCCGAGAGGCGCTCAGAGTGTTGCCGGGGTCCAGTGACCTCGCCCGGCCGAGAAGGGCATTTTACAGGGAGTTAGTGGAGGGGACCGCATCGGACCCACTAGGGGAGCAGCTGTGGCTGTCGGATGGGGAGGTGCGCTCTCTGTGGAATTGGGCACCAGGCCGGGGTTACCTCAACAACTCCGAGTTTTCCCTGACCTAGCGACTGGTTAGGAACGCGCTTGTCCTTAATAGCAGGTGTCACAGTTACGATGACGAGACCAATCCAAATTGTCCTTGGTGCGAGGAGGAGCACATGGAAACTGTCGAACATGCTTTTTCGAGTGCTCTAAGCTACGAGAATACTGGGCGTATGTCAGCGAGGTCACGGCTTGCATCGTTCCCGACCAGGTGACGTGCCTGGATTTGGCATCCGTAGTCTACAACGCAGATCCACTGTGGCCTAGGGAGGAACGATTGGTGTTCCTAGCGATCCTAGGCATAGCTAGACTAGTTGTGTGGACATCACGCATAGAGATAGGGCGAGGGGGGAATCCAATCCCTCATTACTATCTGATTTCGTATTTTAAACACCAACTTAAGATCAAAATCAGATGTGATAGAAGGAGACTATCCCGCTCGGTATTTAGTCGTAGGTGGATACACACCGCTAGTTTGTGCGCGTTCACGCGAAACAGGCTCGAGTACGTGTTCCCTGCCTAGGCATGGCACACACCGACTATAAGAACAAAAAAGAAAAAATCCCATCATGGTGGATCAGTCGCTTAGCTAGTTGGTATGGATGAATCTCAGGGCCCCATTATTTATCTTTTTAGGTGTTAGAATATCTCCAAGAAGCCCACACCCAATAATTTATTTTGGACCCTGTCCATCCCCATGGTACACATCTTGGAGGTCACCGAACATTCCCACAAACCCCACCCATTTGTTTTGTCCGTAGACTGCCCACTCCAACTTAGGAAATTACTTCCTTGTTTTCGGTGGTGAGCCGGAAAACAGGAAGCATTTTGGAATTAGATTAGGAAGGGAGGATTCCTGCTAACACATCATCATTAGCATTTTATTTGGTTTCTTTATTTTGTATTAGTGTTATTTTTTTTTATTTTGTATTAGTGTTATTTTTCTTTATTTTGTATTAGTGTTATTTTTCTTTATTTTGTATTAGTGTTATTTTTCTTTATTTTGTATTAGTGTTATTTTTCTTTATTTTGTATTAGTGTTATTTTTCTTTATTTTGTATTAGTGTTATTTTTCTTTATTTTGGGGTGTTTTAAGGCATATATCATACACATCACAACTTCATCATTTCATACACATCACCCAATTTTTGTATATATTTTTAAAAAAACAAATCCCTAATATATATATATATGTTAACATATACATTGTAAATATTGTAAATATGTCATTTTCATCTCATCTGGGTAGATTTCAAATAGCTTAGATTAATAGAGTGAATGCGGTATTGTGGTGATTGCAACTAGTTTTAGGGAATAGACCAGTGGACGAACCTCGATAACCCCCACCCCCAATTCCTTTATGGCTAGTCATAAAGTTGTAGCATTTTTTGTTATATAACACCTGCTTGGCACTTACTGTTAAAGCTGCGCGTTTGTGCCTGCAGAGCACAAATTGAGAATCAAGATGGCGCCCGCAAGCTTTTATCTGGAAAAAAGTCTCGTGGAATCTCGGGGAATCTCGGGGAATCTCGGAGAATCTCGTACCCTGGTTCCATAAATAACGAGGAAAGAAAAGCAGGTGGACAGATGATTTTTAGTCACCAAAGCGGATGGATGTGTGTAAAAGAAGAGGTAGAAGAAAAGAGTGTGGTGAACAAAACAAACAACGACTCGGTTGAAAGTAGAGTTGTAACGAACACAAGCTATTCCAGCATGACATCAGGATTTGACCCCAAGCTAATTCCCCTGTTTGATGGCAGTAGCATTGATCACTCAGTGCAGGAGTGGGTGGAGAAAGCAGAATTAATATCTCAGCTCAGTGGAGTGAAGCGTATGGAATGCGTGGTCCCAATTCGCCTCACTGGGGAAGCATATGCAGTATACCAGCAGTTGGCTGATGAGAAGAAAACAGATTTCGCCTGCATCAAGCGCACCCTTTTTACAGCATTTGCGTTAGATCCAGTTACTGCATGGAAGGAATTCATGGCCCGAAAATTACATCCTGGGGAAACGGTGGATGTGTATCTGGCTGAACTAAAAAAGCTATCGGTCCTTTGTGGAGGGATGTAAGACAAAGTCTTGGTGTGCGCCTTTGTTGCAGGATTACCTAAGAGTGTGGAAGATCTGCTCTGTGCCTCATCCCAAGTGGACGAAATGGACATATCGGAAGTATTGGCGCGGGCACGAGCAATACTAAAGAAAAGCCCTAACACTATAGACCAAGTGGCAGCTGTACAACCATCACAGGTTGGAGTGCAGGACCTGGGCGCAGCTACAACCTGCTATAAATGTGGAGGACCCAACCATTTGGCCCTTGATTGTCATTCGTCATGTCAACCAACTCGGAAACTTGACAGGCCGCAGTGCTACAAGTGCAAAAAACGCGGACACCTGGCCCGCACCTGTCCGGTAAACGGGCAAGGGGAAGAAGCTACAGCGCCAGTCTTCTCCCCAGATCGTCATTGAGCAGAGCACTACCCACTGTAAACATACACATTAATGGAAGCGAGCGCCTCGCACTTGTGGACACTGGGTGCACCCAGACTCTCGTAAGCAAGATATGCTGTGCCACTTGGAAAGCAGAGAATTCCGGTACTAACTGTAGGCGGAGGTTCACTAGCCTCTTGTGGGGTGAGCATTATCTGCGCAAGCATCAACGACGGACCTGCAGTAGCCGTGCAAGCCCTGGTTGTGGAGGGAGATCTTCTCGGGTACGACCTACTCCTGGGTATGGACTTGATTACACAACTGGGTGGAATTACTGTGGACAGAACCGGCAAGGTACAGTTTTCCCGATGTGAGGAACACGTTTGTGCTGCCATAACTCTCAACGAGCCTGACTTTCGTGCAGAGTATGACTGAAACACCAATGCATGGATGGCATCTTGGAAGTGATCAAACAATCAGTCACCAATATCCTTGTGGAACCGGTTGTCGGAATATCCCCCACCCAAGTGGCTAAGGGAACAGTATGAAGAAAAACTGCAGACGTGGATCGACAATGGCTGGCTTCTTCCATACCCAGAGGATGAGCTTGACCCCAGCGAGGGCTGATTCCCTTGATGGCTGTCGTACAAGAGACCAAACAAAAGGTCCGCCCCATCCTAGACTCAATGAGCATGTCGACCAATATACGGAAAGGGCTGATGTGTGTGCACTCAAATTAAGGAAGTGGCGACAGTAGGGATCGAACGTAGCAACTCTGGACCTACGCAGGGCCTATCTGCAAATATGCATTGAGAGGAAATTGTGGCCATTTCAGACTGTGGAAATTGGAGGAACCCAATATTGTCTAACCAGGCTAGGGTTCGGTCTAAATGTGGCACCAGGCATTATGACAGCAATCATGCATGCTATCCGGCAGCAAGATGAGGCAATGCAACAGGCAACATCCTCATACATCGATGATATATTCATCAATGAGAACCTCATGTCAGCGCAATCGGTTAGAATGCACTTTGAGAGCTTTGGACTGACATGTAAGGAACCAGAGCGTCTGTGCAATGGAGCAAAAGTTCTCGGCCTGCACGTGCGCAATAGCAAGGAGGACTTTGCTGGAGAAGAGGAAGTCACGTCCCCAAGGTCCCATCAAACATCACTCGACGAACAGTGTTTTCGTTTTGTGGAAAGATGGTAGGCCATTTCCCTGTGTGCGTTTGGCTCAGGGTGGCCGTGGCAGCCATAAAAAGACGTGCAACAGCGGTGTCATCAGGATGGGACGATGCAGTACACGATGTCACCCTAAGGAGCATGCTGACAGAGACTGTGTCCAGGGTGACCAGTGATGACCCCGTTCAGGGAAAGTGGTGCGTCAGCGGGAATGAGTTCACGGTCTGGGTGGATGCTAGTTCACTAGCCCTTGGAGTTGCCCTTGCAGTTAATGATTCCATTATTGAAGATGCGTGTTGGCTTTGGCCAGAGAATGATTCGAGGCACATAAACCTGGCCGAACTTGAAGCCACATTGAAGGGCGTTAACTTGGCGCTTCAATGGCAAGTCAAGGTTCTACATATCATGACTGACTCGGCATGCACTCATCGGTGGATAACCGATGCATTAAGTGGAAGAGCACGGCTGACGACACAAGCATCGAGTGAGATGTTAATTCGAAGACGGCTTGCCATCTTGGTCGACACCATCACAGAGTACGACCTGACCGTGGACGTGGTGTTGATCAGGTCTGCGCTCAACAGAGCAGATGCTCTGACAAGAGTCTCTCAATGATGGCTTCTGGCTGGTGCTCGGAGAGATTCTGATAATCTGCAAAACACATGTGCAGCGATTGTGTGTAATGTGGATGCAGTGCGCATCATGGACATTTATCGACAGTGTGGACATCCTGGCATCAAGCAGACACTGTACTTTGTAAAGATGATTGATCCAGGAGTGGAAAAAAAAGATATCTGGAGAGTGGTGGAAAGTTGCGAGGCCTGCCAATCCATCGACCCAGCTCCAGCACGATGGAAGAAAGGGGAGTTTGGAGTGAGTGGTAAGTGGGAGAGAGTGGGCATGGACATCACACACTACGGTGGCAACCACTTCCTTACCCTCATCGATTGTCGACCTACACGTTTCGCGGTCTGGAGACTCCTCGGGCGCTAGGACTCTTGCAACATTATTCACCAGCTGTCATCCGTGTTCTGTGAAAGAGGTGCGCCCGATGAAGTGCTGACGGACAACGACCCAGCCTTTTGCAGCCATCAGATGAGGCAGTTCTTACAAGAATGGGATGTGCGGCTGCGGCTTAGATGCGCTTATGTGCCTTCTGGCAATAGTATAGTTGAGAGAAGCCATCGCAGCATCAAAACAATTGCAGCCAAGAAGCAGTGCACCATCGCAGAAGCTGTGTACTGGTATAATCTCATGCCAAAGGATGGCGTCTCTCCAGGAACGGCGCCTGCAAACGCAATCTATCAGTACCGTGTCCGAAAAAAAGAAATCCACCCCGATACAACTGTGGCTACTGAGATAGAACGGAATCGATATGCCAAAGGGGATGCTGTCTGGGTGAAGCCGCCAGGAAACCGATGTACTGACAAGTATAAACGGGGCACAGTGACCGATGTGGTGAGTCAGCAGTGTGTCCAGGTTGATGGCGTACCCCGTCACGTTAGGGACCTATGGCTGGCGACACATGTACCACCTCCAGTGGACTCTGACAGTGACTCTGACTCTGAGACGAGTGGGCCATCGCTTTGGTTTGCACCATCCCTATCAAGCAGTGACTCTGATATCAGTAGTCTCCATGGAGATGAAGCCTTGCCCGACCATCAGACAGTGGATGAGAGCGCACGCGAAGACGAGAGCAGCACTGTCTCCCTTCGCAGAAGCACCCGACGGCAGCGATCGCCACCCCCCTGCCGTCTCTGTGATCATGAGATCAAGGGGAGTGTGGAGAAAGAAGTGGCTTACCGTTAAAGCGGCTGCGCGTTTGTGCCTGCAGAGCACAAATTGAGACTCAAGATGGCACCCACATGCTTTTATGTGGAAAAAGGTCTCGTGGAATCTCGGAGAATCTCGTACCCTGGTTCCATAAATAACGAGGAAAGGAAAGCGGGAGGACAGACGATTTTTAGTCACTAAAGTGAACGGACGTGTGTAAAAGAAGAGGTAGAAGAAAAGAGTGTGGTGAACGAAACAAACAACGACTCGGTTAAAGTAGAGTTGTAACGAACACAATGCCCTTAAAAAATGTTATATAATTTTCATGATAAATAAATGTAGTGTTTGCTGCAATCTTTTGTCTGGGTCAATCATTGTTATCTTTTTTGTTTTTACACGGAAATAAAAAATGTTTTAAACAATTGGGTGCCAAATAGGACGTCCCCTAGTATGAAAGGGTGAATGCGGTATTATGGTGAAAGAAGATTCTAGCTAGGAGAAACTTTTGTTTAGTTCTAGAGTGACAAGTATGACCAACGACCCCCATCTTCCCCCTCTTTTGAGTTGGCCTTGTGCCTAAGTTTTTTGTTCATTTTCTTTTTGCCTGAATAAAAAATTTAATATCTCAAAGTGTAGTATCTGTTCTCCAAGTTACCACATTTTTGCCACTTGACCACACCAGTCAAGTTTAAGGCTTTCACTTTCTACTAACATTTGTTAGTGGCACTGACCCCCTCTTTGGGGAGTCTGGACCCTTTTCGCTCACCAGGACCGATGCCATTCTGTGGTAGTCTGGACCTGAAAACCGAGCCCTTCTTTGGGAGTTTGCTGTTTCCGGGACCGACAACACTTTCTTTGGTAGACACGATCTGGTCTGGCTAGCATTAGTTTGTTGGGTACTTCGTTTCCTCCTCTTCTCTGAGTTTGAAATGGTCTATTCTCTTCTCTCTTAATTGCCTGAGCAGCACTTTGACCTGCCTTTGTCTTCCTTCGCTGCTGTCCCAATGGATTGAGCAGACCGGGCTCTCTTTTTCGCTTCCTTGGTGTTGTTTGCGGGCAGGGTGACGTGGGTAGGGCGGGTGTTTCGTTTCTGCTCCCCTCTGTAGGCAGAGGTCTATCCCCTCTCTCTCTTAATTGCGACCCAGCACTCGGACTCGCTAGCACCCACTGCGTCTTCCTTCTCTGCTCTCCCCCCTCGTGGAGGAATCCGAGCCGCTAACCCAGCCCGTGAAGGGAGGTCAAAAACTCTATTTTTCTTCTGAGCCCGCCCCTCCACCCCTCCATCTCTCTGGGTTTTCTTTTCTCCCCACTACACTTTGGTCCGCGTCAGCGGCAAACGCCAACACCTCGATGCCAGGCAAGAGGGGCATACCACCCCAAATGCGGAACATCGCCCCGCTAGAGGAATCCCCATCTAAGGGAGCAATTTCACCCCCCTGTGAGATGGAGCCAGAGAGCAAGATCGGAGGGGTAGGGCTGCAGCCCGCGGCGACCTCCGGAAAATTACCTGCAACTACTCCCCACGAGGGCAACTCGCGGGAAAAAGCAGCCGCAAGAATGCCAGTCGAGGATAATGCAGAGGGAGCTACACCGGCGGCACTCCAAAACTCCAAGCCCACGGGAGGGAGATCGGGACATCTATCCCTCGCTCCCCAAAAGGGCAGCTCCCCAGCAGCGGAAGAGGAAGAGGAAAACAGCACCTCCGATGAAACCGAGGAGCTGTTCAAGGAGACAGTAGCCTCTCTGCAATCGCTCTTTGAGGGTGAAGCTCGTGGTCCGCCCTCCAACACTCCCCAAAAGAGCAACGACGTGAAGAGGAAAGTCCAGTACCAACCAGTACCAACAAAGCCAAACTGGTAAGAACGACACCGTACCCACAACATCAATACATCCCCACCTACTCCCAAAGAGATTGTCACCCAGCAGCTAAAAAAGAAGAAGAGAAAGGGGAATAGCTCGGAAGCAGAGAAAGCCAGCACGCGACATCAAATGCGGATTGGCCAACTCTGTCTGGTAAAGGTCAGACCTCCAAGTCAGCAACGCCTATATCAGCAGAGAGCAAAGTGGTACCAGCTATTCCCCCCCATCTCTGAACCAGCAGACACCCAACAGGACGGAGGATCAGCATGAGGCCCCAAAGAGCAGCAGGGCAAGATGAGACCCGAGGACTACAGGAAGCTCTTTGTCTCTATGTACAAAGGGTACACAAAGGGGAACGACATCTAACCCCAGGACAGGTCGAAGGCTTGGAGAAGAGGGTCCTCTCGTTCATAATGTCGGACATTAAGACGAGGAGCCTGAGGGGTGTCAATAAGGACACGATGGTGAACATGCTGCTGGAGCAGAACATCCCAGCCAATTACATCTGTAGAAGAAGCTACGTGCAGTGGTATGTTTTGCTTCCCACCCCTGAAGATGCGGTCAGGCTGTCCAGGTCCAGTCACCAGAGCAGGAACATCAAGCTACAGCCCGTATACTTGAACAAGAGGAGGGCAAATGTTTCTGCTGTAAACGTCCCCTGCTACATGGAGGCCAAACAACTGGGTGGCATCCTCAGTCATATGGGGACGTTGAGGAAGTAACGTCAGTCCGCGGTCTAAGAAACATCATGACCGGGGACTATAAAATCCAAATGGTCCTGGACAAAGCGGGTTTCTTCGGTATTCTGGCCACACTGAAATTCGGAGAATGGACATTCTCCTTAATAGTGGAGGGAAGGAAGCCCCATTGCTGGAATTGACTGCCCCAAGAAGAACAGGAACAAGAACTCAAAGAAAACAACGCGTACAGCAGCAGGGCCAGTCAAAACCACAGCCCAAGTCCCTGCCCCCGTTCGGGCCACAAGGCCCCCAGAAGCACAAGCGGGTTGGGTGATGGTCACTAAAAAGAGAAAGACCGCAAAACAGTCGTCCCCACAGACAGTGACCAGAGACCAACCAGAGAAGAAGACAGCACAAGAAGACGTCATGGACACACAGGCACCCTCTTCCTCAAACAAGAGGAAATTACAAGAGTCTGAGGAGGAGGTCGTGTCAGAGGAACTACCAGCAAGGTCAGTGCTAAGTGCAAAAGAGATCAAAAGGGCCAGGAGAAGGAAAAGCCGGAAGATGCGTGCCAACCCCCCTAACCCCACTTCTGAGAAGGACACATCGGAAAATGCACAGGTTGAACCCCCCCGTTATACCACCACCCCAGCAGCCCGAGCAACCCTCCCCTCTCTCCCAAAGGCCACCAAAAACTCTTCACGCCCCTCTCTTCAGTGACAGATCACCTGAGGAGCAGGATACCTCAACTCCAAGTGTCTCTTCTCCCCCTCAACCTAAAGAGACCCCTTCCCCAACAACCATGGTTCGCACAGAACGAACCAAAAACTTCCCTTCCTGCCAGGAGGTAGGATCTGTGAACTAGACCCGCATCAGCCAATACCAGACCTTAAAGGACAACAGAAGGTCCGGTATAACAAGCTGAGGAGTTTTGCCTATGTCGGCGGCGATAGCGTCGCCAACCCAACCAAATTTAAAGACGCTCTCTTGTTGACCACTTTCATTAGGATCAACAAGGACTCTAGGACAGAAGCCTTCTGGGCAATGGTTGATGCAGCAAAGAATGCGATCCAAGGTAAGCAGCTGGTGGATAGGGACCATCCCTCCCTGAACAACATTCTTTTCAAGTGCGATGGTAGAATCCCGGTTTACATCCATCCCTCCTTCTACAGGGCACTTAAACTAACCTTTCCCCTGGATGTGGGTGGCATGGCCAAGGATGGAGTACCATCAGCAGACCTACTTACCGGAAGCCTTGGACAAGCCTACCACGTCCTCACCCCCGAGGATTTCAGGCCCGTGTGTGACACTGAATAAGGTAGGTGACCATGGCTTTAAACTACTTATAATGCAACGGGCCTCAGATGTCGAAGCAAGGCCGCGCGCGTGCTGAGAGATCTGCTATCCCTTGAGGTAGATATTGCCGCTATACAGGAGACCCACTTTATTTGTGATGGGGATTGTGAGGTGCTGGTGAACGATTACGACGTTTACTCAGCATATGGCAATACTTATAGTCATGTAATCTCTTTGCTAGTAAATCGCACCCTATCAGCGTCGGTGAATGTTGTTCACGTAGACGGGGACGGGCGGGCGATTGTCGTCAATGTTGCTGTTAATAGCAGTGTGTTTCGGTTAGTCGCAGTTTATGCACCTAATTCCACGGTGGAGAGGGCTTCCTTCTTTCGAGGGGTAGAGGGCTTTATAGATGATCCGGAGAGGGTAGTCTTAATGGGTAATTGGAATGCCATCCTTGATACCAAGATAGATAAGGTCGGGGGGACTAGCGAGTCAGTGTGGTGGGACAGCAGTCTGTCTGACCTGATGGCTTCATGCGACCTGGTTGATAGATTCTGCATGGATCACCTGGGGCGGGAGATGCGGACGTGGCATCCTAATGCGTCTTCCCATCCAAGTACTTACTTGGATCGGATATTAGTTAGAAGAGGCGATTTCCTATCTTGCTCCACGTTCCACTTTTTAGGACTGAACTTGAGCTCTAGGCCTAAACTGGCCGGATACTGGAAGTTCAACAGCACCTTGTTGGAGCTGGAGGACTACCGGTTGAAGGTTACAGAGATAATCCAACGGGCATTAGTGGGGGCGGTTACCGGGAGTAAGTGGTGGGTTAATCACAAGGCTAAGATTACACGCTTCTCGGTCCAGTACAGCCAATGCCTCGCGCTAGATAAGGCTAAGGCCAAGATGCGTATAGAGAATCGGCTGACCTGGGCGGTGGAGGGGAGGACACCCTACAGATAGCACTAGCTAAACAAGACCTCAACCGCTTGGTTAGCGAGTGGTACGAGGGCCAGATAGTTAGGGTTAGACTAATGAAAGTCTCAAACAAGGCTGTTAATGTAGACGCTGTCGAGCAAAAGGCGCTGCTCGGATGGGTACATTCAAAAAGTAAACGACCTGGAAGGGCACGTCCTCATGCCGACGCGGGAGATTTGCGAGGGGTTTCAGAAGCATCTATCTGAGCGCTTCACCCAACTACCCAGACTCAGGGTCGAAGAGTTTGGCAGCTATTTGGCCGACTCGCCCCGCCTCATGGCAGCTCGAGCGGCTAGCTGTGATGGTCTTGTCGCGGAACATGGGATCATTACTGCCTTGAAGCAGGTCGGCTGCAACAAGTCCCCGGGGCTTGATGGTCTACCCTATGAATTCTACTTGAGGCTGTCGCCCATGTTGGTCTCTATTCTGAAGGATATATTCAACCATTGGTTTGTTCGGGCTCAATCCCTGGGCAGGTGACCAAGGGAGTGATCACATTGTTGAGGAAAGGTCAATGGCATGGTGGGGAGGAAGATTTAGACGATTTAAGGCCCTTGACTCTGCTAAACACGGAGTTAAAGATTTTGGCCAAGGTTCTTGCGAATCGGTTGCAGGTCGTCATCACTGAGGATCGAACCAGACCAGAGCTATGCTGTGAAGGGGAGATCGATTCAGGACAATCTTCAGCTGATATGCACGATCATAGAGGGGACAGAAGACGCTGCCGAGGCCGTGCTGATCAGTTTGGATCAGTCCAAGGCTTTCGATAGGGTAGACCATCGGTTCCTGGGATCTGTGTTGGAGGCTGCCGGATTTAATCCGGACTTCCGCAAGTCGATCTCTGTACTGTATGACAGGCCGACGGTAGCAGTGCAGATCAACAGTAAGCTGTCAGAGTCTTCCACCATCTCCCGGTCGGTGCGACAGGATTGCCCGCTGTCGCCTCTCTTATACGTCCTGGCGTTGGAACCCCTCCTTCGCAAGTTAAGGGATGAGGCGACTACACCAGCCCTGCATGGGATAGCTCTCCCTGGAGGCACACGAGCCAGGGGTCCACGTTCGCCGATAATGTCACTGTGTTCACGGACATTCAAGTGGTCACCAAGGCGCTCGCTTGATACGAAGAAGTTACGGGGGCTGTCTTCAATTGCAGTAAGTCGCTGGGTCTGTGGTTGAGTGCCTGGACTAGTGGGGATTGGGAAGAATTCTTATCGGGTGTAGGGCAGAAAAATAAATAATTGTCGAAAACAAAAAAGGGAAGATGGGGGGGGGGCGGCGACCTTCGAGTAGGGGTTGACCAGAGGGTGATAAAACAAAAAGATAGTGGGGGGTAGTGGTAGGGTAGCCTCGGAAGGTTCTCTAGTGCCAAAAAACAATCGGAGGACAGGATCTCATTTGTACCACCAGTCAAGAGTCTCTTTACTTTTTATTTGTCTAACTTAGTGGGATGGGCTCCGTGGGACCCAGTACCGCATGTGCCATACTTATGGTGGTATGGACTGGAGCAAATTCGCTTCCAGGCATCTTCAGTTGGACCGACGGCCCGGTCTGGATCTTCGGTGTGTGGTTCGGACCGGGTCTCCAGCTGGAGAAAAACTGGTCGGAAGTAGACTTGGATTCGAAGGAAATTATCCTTGAAGGGTCAGGCGGAGACGTGTGCTACATACGTCTTTCCGCTCATTCTTTACCGTCTGTCTGTACTTCCCCTCCCTGCAAAATGACGAATCAGCTTACAGGAGCACCTCAACACACTCTTGTGGAACAAGGAAACAAAACATTCTACGCCGAATGCCGGTCCGCACTTAGAGCGTTGCCAGGGACCAGTGTCCTCAAACAGTCTAGGAACAGGCTTTATCGGGAGCTAGTGGGGTGTAGCACAAAGGAACTGCTAGTGAAACGAACGGGTATGTCGTTAGAGGAGGTCCGCTCCCAATGGAGTTGGGCGCCAGGATGGGACTTTCTTACAAACTCGGAATTTTCCCTTACCTGGCGACTTGTCCGAAACACACTGCCTCTCCTTGAAGAACTCAATCTGTACAATGAAGAAACCCGGGTCTACTGCCTGCGCTGCGACGAGGACATGAGGGAAACAGCCGGTCATGCCTTTTTCCACTGCAGCAGGCTCAAGACCCTCCTAGGGTACGTCAATGAGGTAATGGCTCGCATCGATGCCAAGCACTGGCTTGAATTCGACGAGTCATGTTTTGTGGAGAACATTGATCTGCCGCTGCCTAGGGAGAAAAGAATAGTTTTTCTAGCGATACTAGCAGCAGCGAGGATGGTCATATGGATCACATGCCTTAAGCGAGTCTGCGAAGGGATATCTGTTCCGGATCGGGATCTGATCGTCTACTACTACGGGTGCAGGTATTTAATGTGCCAACCCAAATACCTGCAGAACTGTTAGGATGCCTCTTCAGCCAGTACGGTGAGGTGGAACAGGTGCCCCCAGTACGGTCAAAAACTGGGACTCATGTGGGCTGCTACACAATAGCAATGAGGCTGAAGAGGGAGGGTGTTCGGGCGATACCATCGCTGCTGATATACAAGGATGCCAGCATAACGGAAGTGGTGGAGACCGTCGTCCACACTGCTGGTTCTGCCAAAAGCAGGGCCACATGGCTAGGAGCTTCCCCCAAAGGGTAACCCCTAATAAAACGACCCAAAAGGCGGTCACAACCCCTGAGACAACATCCGTGCCAAAACAGGCGGCAATAACCCCTGCAACTGCGGCACGAACCCCAGCTACAAGGAAAACCCAAACCACCCAGGAGGCCAAGGGAGAGGAATGGAGCATGGTAGTGAGACAAAAACGGAAGCCCATAATCTCTTCTGCCACCGTCCCACCACCAGCCCAAAAATCGAGGCAGCAGCCTCTGCAAATGCAGCAACAACAACAGCCACCGCAGCCAATGCCGCGGAAACAGCTGCAGCAACAACAACTACCGCAGCAGCAAAAGCAGCAAGTGCAGCAGAAGCAGTAGAAGCAGCAGCAGCAACGACACCAGCGAGAGCAGCAGCAACGACACTAGCAAGAGCAGCAGCAACAAAAACAGATGCAGCAGCAACTAGAGGAGCAGACACAACCAACGGTCCCCACACCAATTGAGACGGGAATCAAGTGGAGAAAAGACTGCTCCTCTGAGGATGAATCCGTAAGTGAGAGGGAGAAGAACTCAACCTAACCTCTCCCCGGTTCATTCAAAAAAATAAAAACAAAAGAAGAAAAGGGGAAGAAAAGGTGCCCCCCCCAACTCCCTGTGAACATACACCACCCCTAACAACAAAATCAACTTCCACCCCCAAACCAGACACTGCTCCAACACCAGACACCACACCAACAACAAACATGGCACCAACACCAGACACCACACCGACACCAGACATCGCACCAACACCAGACACTACACCAGCACCAACACCAGGCACCACACAAACACCCGTCCCCACACCAATGCAAACTGAGCCACCACCCCAAAAAGAAAAGGAAAAGAATGAACTGAGGGAGGGGAGAGACTCCTCTGCCTCTCGCAGACCAACCAAATTAAAAGCCCTTGCCCCCGAGGAACTATATTATGTACACCCTCTATCTGTGGCAACAGACATTTCCCATCGGCAGAGGAAAAACTTAAAACCTCTGCTCGATTACAAACAGATAGATGTAAATGTCCCCTCAAATTTCCCGGACGCCCCGCTCCTAATAACTTTTGTCAGAACTCTAGAGGCCTGCAAGACCAACTTGTGGACAAGGTTGCAGGCTGCTGAAGAGGCGTTTCCAGGAATCGAACTGGTGAAGAAAAGTGACCCTTCTCTTGACGAACTGTCAAAACAATGCAAGGGAAGGGTCCCAGAGTTGGTCCATCCGTCACTCTACAGGGCCATGAAATCAATTTATCCTTTGGACGTCGGTAGCATTGCGATAGACGGTCAGGATATGAAAAACCTGACCACCTTGAGCATGGCACATAACGTCAGCGTCCTCTCCCCAGCTGACTTCGGAGCTGAGTATGACACACCCTAAGGTAGGTACCATGGCTTTCAATTTGGCTAGTTTGAATGCGAGAGGCTTGAGATCATCGGGCCGGGCAGCTCGCCTCCGGCACGACCTCTTGTCCCTAGGAGTGGATGTGGCTGCGATTCAGGAGACGCATTTCATTTCCTCTGTGGACTCTCAGGTGCTGGCCCGAGATTTTGAGGTTTTCTCAGCATATAGCAGCCCACAGGGGAAAGGAGTTTCCGTGCTGGTTAAGCATACCCTGTCGGCGACGGTCGACATTGTTCATAGGGATGCGGTGGGCAGGCTGGTTGTGGCCGATGCTGCCATAAAAGATTCTGTGTTTTGGGTGATCGTGGTTCATGCACCCAGCACCGCTCGTGAGAGGGTCTCATTCTTCAGTCAGCTTGACGCGTTTGTAGATTGTCGAAAGCGGGTAGTACCAATGGGAGATTGGAATGCCATCTTAGACCCCGAGATAGATAAGGTAGGAGGCGATGCTAGAGGATTGGAGAGGTGCGAGTCTAGCCTGGCTGATCTGATGGCTAGATGCGGTCTGGTTGACAGGTTTCGGGTCAAGCATCCGGGGCGGGAGATGTGGACATGGACCAATAGCGTTTCTTCCTATCCAAACACTTATTTGGACAGGATGTTAGTTAGGAGAGGCAAAGTAGACTTCTTATCTTGTCCCACGTTCACTTGGCTAGGCCAAACGGATCATAAACTAGTTATGGCCCACCTGAAGCTAGGAAATAGGCCTTAGTTAGTGGCTCACTGGAAGTTAAACACCTCCCTTCTCGACATACAAGACTTCCAAGAGAAGCTAATAGAATTAATTCAAAAAGCACTAGTGGGGGAGTAAATGGTGGGTAGGTCTAAAATCCAAAATTAGAACCTTCTTCGTCAAGTATGCCCAGCGCCTCGCACTAGATAAGGCCAAGATGAAGAAGAAGCTAGAGCAGAAATTAGCCCGGGCTACGGAGGGGGTGGGGTGATAGGGTTAGTCAGGAACTAGCTAAGCAGGACCTTCTGCGTGAGAATAGCGAGCATTATGAAGGTCAAGTAGTCAGAGCTAGGCTTAGAAAGGTAGGCAATGAAGCAGTCAACTCCAACACTGACGTGCGTTGAGAAATTTCTAGGCATGGCTCGGACAACTACATTGCAAGGGTAAGACATCCGGATGGACGCACACTGGGATCGACTCGGGAGATCTGCGAGGGGTTTTGAGAACATGTCGAGGAGCGTTTTACACAGCAGCCCGATCTTCCGGTCCTTGAGTTTAGCAACTATTTGGCTGACTCTCCCCGCCTCGAGGTGGCTAGAGCAGCTAGTTGTAAGAGCCGGGTGACAGAGCGGGAGGTTTTTACTGCGCTGAAGCAGGTCAGCTGTGACAGATCGCCGGGACTCGATAGTCTGCCATACGAACTGTATTTGAAGCTGTCGCCCATGTTTCTGCCTCTTCTGACAGATGTGTTCAACCATTGGTTTGTTCAGGGCTCCATCCTGGTGCAAGTCACCAAGGGAGTGATCACATTGCTGAGGAAAGGTGACGGGCATGGTGGGGAAGAGTTAGACGATTACAGGCCCATAACTCTACTAAACACAGTTAAAGATTTTGGCCAAGGTCCTGTCGAATCGGCTGCAGGTTGTTATCGGCGAGTTGGTTGAACTGGAACAGAACTATGCTGTGAAGGGGAGATTGATTCAGAACAACTTGCACCTGATCCGCACGATCCTAGAGGGAGGGATAGATGACGGCACGGAAGCCGTGCTGATCAACTTAGATCAGTCCAAAGCTTACGATAGGGTCGACCATTGTTTCTTGGCTTCTATCTTAGAGGCCGCCGGTTTTAAACCAGACTTCTGCAAGTGGATCTCCGTGATGTATCGACAGCCCACAGCTGTCATGCAAGTCAACGGAAAGCGCTCAAAACCCATTGTTATCTCTCAGTCGGTTCATTAGGGTTGTCCGCTGTCGCCCCTGCTCTATGTCCTGGCTTTGGAGCCCCTGCTCCGCAAGCTGAGACGTGGGGAGGCAAATTCGGCCCTGCGTGGAATTGCAATACTTGGTGGCTCAGCTGCCAAGGTATCCACATTCGCCGATTATGTCATGGTCTTTGTGTCAAGCTTCAGAGACATCGAGATCGTGTCGGAGGCGCTTGCTCAGTACGAAAGAATTACAGGGACCAAAATAAACCGCAGCAAGTCGGTAGGACTGCGGTTGGACGCCTGGAGTGGCAACGCCAACCTCCCGGCACCCTTCAGCTGGATGGATGGCCCCGGTTCAGATCCTCGACGTGTGGTTTGGACCGGGTCTCCAGCTTGACAAAAATTGGTTGGAGGTACGGTCAAAGGTGGAGGCTGCAGTCAATTCGTGGCTTCCTAGGAAATTTTCCTTAAATGGTAGAGCTGAGGCATGCACCAATTACATCTTTCCTCTCATCCTTTACTGACTGGCCGTACTTTCCCTGCCTGCACAACACCTAACAGCTTTTGTCGAACTCTTGTCCTCGCTTCTTTGGGACAGAGGAAGACACTGGGTGAGCAGACAAGTCTGTATTCACCGTCCTTGTGAGGGAGGCATGGGAATGCGGGACTTGAAATGCCATCGAGACGCTGAGAGGCTGGCCTTCTTGAGCCACTATATGCAAGATGGCCAACCGTGGCACCCTGTGGTTACTGCCGTCTTCCCCAAGCTCGTTCTCAATCCTTCTATCGAGAGCCGTCGCAGGCCGCGGGGAGCATCTGCTTACATGAAAGAGTGCCCACCCACGCTAAAATGATTACCAAGATCGAGCGACCTTGTGACTGCTACCCGTAGGGAACTCCACAGGGATCTAGCAAAGGGGGCCGCCGACTTGCTATGCACACGTTTGGGTTAGGAGCAGAGTGATATCCGCTCCACGTGGAGCTGGGCACCAGGGTCGAGTCATCTGAACAATTCGGAGTTCTCTCTGACCTGGCGATTGGCCTGAAATGCACTTCCACTCAACAACATACAATGCAGTTCTGGGTTTTTGGAGTCACCTGAATGTCCCCTTTGTGGGACAACGGCCGTAGAAACGACTGATCATGCTTTCTTTGATTGCTGCGAACTCCGCTGGTACTGGTCGTATGCCAGTGAGGTGATGGCTCGCATTGATCCTGAGCATTCTCGCCCAATTACCATATCCAATGTCATGGACAACGTGAGGCCGCCGTGGGACCGGGAAAGACAAATGGTCTACGTTACAATCCTGGCCGTGGCAAGAATGGTGATTTGGACGTGACGTCTGCACGGTTGCCGGGGGGGGGGGGGAGTTGTTTTTTTCTGATCAGGATCTGATCGCTTTCTTTAAACACCAACTACGGGTGAAGATCACATGTGATAGAAGAAGGCTGCATCGCGTGGTATTTGACAGAAGATGGATACATGTAGCAAGTCTGTGTGTACGAAGAGGAGCCAAATTTGAATACATGTTCCCCGCCTAGGTGTGGAACGCGCAGTTCCGTAAAGTAAAATTAAACAAGTAGCCTCTCAGCTAGCTGAGTGTGTGTTCCATCCCTCCCCGATTAGGAAGCCTCCAAGATCTCCACCCCCTCCTTCTTTCAATTTTTGTTTTCACCCCCTCCTCTTAATTTCACCCATCTTGGAGAGAAAGAAATACAAACTAACCCCCATTCCTTCCCCACAAAAAAATGTTCTTTTCTTCCTTCACCCCCATCTAGAGGGCATCCCCACTTAGAGAGTGACCTGCAGAAGCGATGTTCCTTTTATAAACCTAGTGGAACGGGCAGTCTATCAACTAGATAGGATTGGGAGGGTCCTACTAATCACCCCCCTTTTTTTTTCTTCCCCCCCGGCCCTCAACACAAATGAATTATTGTAACATTTTTATTGTTATCTTTTTTTTTTTTTTGTTTTTACACGTCAATAAAAAATGTTTTAAAAATTAGGAGTTAAGTAGAACGTCCCCCAGTATGAAAAGGTGAATGCGGTATTATGGTGAAAGAAGATACTACTTGGAAGAAACTTTTGATTTTGTTTAGTTCTGGAGTGACCAACGACTCCCACAATCCCCCCTTTTGAGTTGGCCATGTGCCTAAGTTTTTTGTTCATTGTTGATTTTCAATGTATTTTTAACATGAATAAAGGATTTAATATCTCAAAGTGTAGTATCTGTTCTCAGCATACGAAGCTTTGCGTTCAAAAAGACTGGTAGCGCCACCCACTTGACCAATCTTTGGTCAAGTTCAAGGGTTTTATTGTTTGGCCTCAAAGGACCGACCCCATTCTTTGGGTGAGTGGTCCTTAAGGCATTGTTTTGTTTTTGTTATTGTTATATACTAATTGTTACTAATTTTTTCAGATAGTCCAGGGGCTAAGGGATACTGACGTGCCTTTTTAGGTGAAGGTCCCCTTAGTTCCAAATAGGCGTGTTGGGAAAGGGCACTGGGCCACCAACCTAGGGGGGCAGGCCTCTGCCTCTTCACCATGGGGGACGCCCCTGGTGTAGCGTTCATGTAGGGTTTGGGGGGGGGTGCTGTCCCGAAAGGCACCCCCAGTTTGAGAAAGATCCCGGGGGTCGCCGCCCCCAATTTGGAAGGTGCGTCGGTCGGTTCGTCGGTCGGTTTGTCAGTCGGTTCGTCGGTTGGTTCGTCGGTCGGTTCGCATGCGGTTCCGGGGGTCGCCGCCCCCAGTTCGGTCGGTACGAGAGTGGTCAGTACGGTTCCAGGGTTCGCTGCTCCCAGTTGTTACATTCGGTAACATTGCGAGTGTAGCAGTGATGGAGGTGGAGCCTTCAACAATGTCAGTAAGCCAGAAACAGTGTTGGCCACGTCTAGATACCAGGAGCTAGAGACTTGGAAAAATATGTGATGGAGACCCCTGGTGGAGAACCACGCTATGAAAAGAAGAAGAGAAGGTGGTCGGTGAAACACTGGTGTGTCCTGGAGGAGGACACACCGAAGCCCACTCAGATGCAGTCTGAACGAAACAGCCCCCAGAAGTCCACTGTGGAGGGGCTTAGAAAGACAAAATCTCTAGAAGTAATCGTGGTAGATGGCCATGGGCTTGAACCTAGTTAGTTTGAATGCGAGGGGCATGAGATCTCGAAGCAAGGCTGCTCGCGTGCTGGAGGATCTCGTGGCCCTTGAGGTAGACATAGCTGCACTGCAGGAGACCCACTTTGTTGGGGCTGGGGGCTGCGATGTGCTGGTAAACGATTTTGATGGTTACTCAGCATATGGCAGCCTCCAGAGCCGGGGTGTTTCTGTACTAGTGAGTCGCACCCTGTCTGTGACGGTTACTGTTGTCCATGCGAATGCTTATGGGAGGCTGGTCGTGCTATTAAAAGCTGCGCGTTCTGGATCGCGGAAGTTTATGTGCCTAACATCCAAAGTGAGAGGGTTTCCTTTTTTCGGCAGGTGGAGGTGTTTCTCTCTTTGGGTCTGGAGCGGGTAGTCTTAATGGAGGACTGAAATGCCGTCCTGGACCCCAATATAGATAAGGTCGGGGGGAGTTAGAGGGTCAAGGTGGTGTGACAACAGCCTGTCTGACCTGATGGCCTCATGCGATCTGGTCAACAGGTTCTGTCTGGATCACCCCGGGAGGGAGATGTGGACGTGGCAGTCTAGTTCGGCCGTCTGTTCGAGCACATACTTGGACAGAATGTTAATTAGAAGGGGCGACATAGATTTTCTATCTTGTCCCACGTTCCATTGGCTAGGTCATTCGGACCACAGACTCATGTTGGCCCATCTGAAATTAGGTAATAGGCCTAGGTTGGTTGGCTACTGGAAGTTGAACGTCTTTTTGTTGGAGTTGAATGACTTCCGGGAGCAGCTGACATCACTAATTCAGAGGGAGTTAGTGGGGGCGGTTACCGTGAGTAGCTGGTAGGTTAAGCTTAAGGCTACCATTAGGCTCTTTTGTGTCCAATATGGCCAACGCCTTGCATTAACTAGGGCGCGGACTAAATGGCAGTTAGATGATAGACTGAGCCGGGCGGTGGCAGGGGGCGGGGATTCCCTAGAACTATCTCTAGTTAAGGGGGACCTGAATCGCTTGGCTAGCAAGCGATATGCAGGTCAGGTAGTTAGAGCTAGGTTAAAAAGTCTCCAACGAAGCCGTGAATGTTGACACTGTTGAGTGTAAGGCTGCCCTAAGACGCAGCTCGGATGGGTATATTCGGGTGGTGAAAACCTGGAAGGACGCTCTCTCATGTCGACTCGGGAGATCTGCAATGGGTTTCGGCAACATTTGGAAGAACGCTTCACCCAACTACCCAGACTCCGTGGCCAGGAGTTTGGCAGCTATTTAGCTGGCTCGCCCTGCCTTACTGCAGCCCGAGCGGCTAGCTGCAAGGGGATGGCTACGGAGCGTGAGGTCATTACTGCGTTGGAGCAGGTTGGCCACAACAAATCTCCGGGGCTCGATGGTTTGCCCTACAAATTGTTCTTGAGGCTGTCACCCATGTTGTGCCCCTTCTGACAGGCGTGTTTAACCACTGGTTTGCCCAAGCTCGATCCAGAGGCAAGTAACCAAAGAAGTGGTCACGCTTCTGAAGAAGGGGAATCAACATGGAGGGGGGAATCTAGACGATTATGGGCCCATAACTCTGCTTAATGCAGATTTCAAGATTTTGTCCCGCGATCTTGCGAACCGACTGCAGGTTGTTATTGGTGACTTGGTCAAACCGGATCAGAACTATGCTGTGAAGGATCGATCGATTCAGAACAATTTGCACTTGGTTTGCACGATCATAGAGGGTTTAGAAGTCGACATAGAAGCTGCGCTGATCAATTTAGATGTCCAAGGTGTTCGATAGGGTCGACCATGAGTTCTTGATATCTGTTGTGGAAACCGTCGGCTTTGGTCCGGACTTCCGCAAGTGATTCTCTGCTCTGTATCGGGATCCTGCGGTAGTGTTGCAAGTCAACAGTAGGTTGTTGGAGTCCTTTGGGGTCTTCCGGTCTGTGCAGCAGGGTTACCTCTGTTATATGTCCTGGTGTTGGAGCACTTCCTTCGCAAATTAAGGGATGAGGCGGCGAGACCAGTCCTGCATGGCATAGCTCTACCTGGCGGCAAAGTTGCCAGGGTGTCCGCGTATGCTGATGACATCACCATGTTCGTTGCACGACGTATCGATATTAAAGCGTTGATAGAGGTGATTGCTGAGTATGAAGTAGTCACAGGGCCGTGATCAATCGCAGCAAGTCTGTTGGCCTGCGGTTGGGCGCCTGGGCCTGGGTAAACTCGCTTCCAGGTGCGTTCGGCTTGATTGATGGCCCGGTTAAGATCCTCGGAGTGTGGTTCGGGCCGGACCTCCAGCTGGACAAGAATTGGTCGGATGTACAGACGAAGGTCGAGTTGTCAGTATGGACTTGGAGGAAATTGTCCTGGAAGGGTCGTGCGGAGGCATGTGCAACGTACGTGTTTCCGTTGATCCTTTACCGCTTATCTGTTCTTCCCCTGCCTGCGGATCGCTCTAAGGCTATAGAGCATCTCCTTTTCAAACTTTTTTGGATAGGAGGAAGGCTGTATGTCTGCAGACAGGTCTGTACGCAGAAGCTTAGCGAGGGAGGCTTGGGAATGCCTGACCTACAAAGTCACAAGCATGCTGAGAGATTGGCATTCCTGAGTTGGACACTGATGGAGGAAACGCACTGGGTACCAGTCGTGGAACAAGCTTTTCCATGGCTCATATCCGACCCAGCCGCTGAAGGTCGCAGAAGACCAGTGGGGGAACGGCGTTTCCTGACTGAATGCCGAGCCGCCCTTAGGGCATTGCCGGGGTCCAGTGACCTTGCACGGCCTAGGAGGAGGCTATATGAGGAGTTAGTGGTGGGTACCACGAAAGATCCACTAGTAGTATCTGTCGAGGGGGGAATTTCTCTCGTTGTGGAGTTGGGCGCCTGCCAGTAGTTACCTAAATAATGCAGAGTTTTCCGTTACATGGAGGCTAGTTCAGGACGCACTGCCACTCTTCGGCAAACTAGCCGGAGATTTGAGGGATGATGATTATTATTATCCCCCGTGTCCATGCTGCAACGACGTGGAGGAGGAGGAGATGAGGGAACACGCATTCTTTCATTGCAGCAGGGTGCGGAGTCTCTGGGAGTATGTCGGAGAGGTAACGGATCGCATCAACCCCGAGCAGTCGGTGCCACTTGATTCAGCGTACGTTGTTGACAATGTGGACCCGCCGTTTACCAGGGAGAAACGGGCTGTGTTTTTTGTGATCCTAGCTGTAGCTAGATTAGTGACGTGGGTTTGTGGGAGTTGCCTAACTCGATTATCGCCCTTTAACTCAGAAGAGCGACCTACCTACGTCACTTCCTGTTTCTCTTAATTCACCCTCTTTTCTGCGGAACGCTCAAACAATCAAGATGTGACAAACCACCACTCCGGTGGGAGCCATGAGCTACCACCGCATTCCTGACTAGACAGTCAACCACAAGTAACGTTACTTATCTCTCAATGAACTCTCATTCTTTCTATCCTCTTTCCTGTATATTTTTATGCAAATGAATTGCATTTGTTTCGTTGATATATAACGGTGTATTTTCGTCTTCATTATGCGACCTTTCGCCTTTTCAATTTCTCTACCATTAAATACACCCATTTCACCATAATATACACATGGGGACGGGATCATCTAAAACACGGCAGACCGTCCTGTCCCCAACAGATTGGTAGACTCTCGACGTGATTTTTCTTCAAATGGTGACCTAACGAACACCGAACAATCTTCGTTCACAAAAACTTTTAAAACGTCCTCACTGTCGCAATGAAACATACCGTTATATCTTTAAATAATCAGCGAAATATACTCAAAAAAGAAAGAAAAAACAAAACAAAAAACGCAATTTCCAAAAAAAAGGGGAAAACACTTTTTCGTTGCATTTTCAATGTTATGTCTAAAACACGTGCGTCAATTATCTATCGTCCGCCATCTTTTTTTCTTACTACTTCGTAGACAAAATCACCTCGAAAATAAAAAAAAATTTTTTCGTCGCAGCCTAAATAATAATAATAATAATAATAATAATAATAATAATAATAATAATAATAAGAATAATAAGAATAATAAAAACAGAACAATAAGTTTTATCTATATTCGCGCACATTTTATTCTCTTCACATTTTTATGACCAACCGTATTTTTGAACAACGATGTCTGTTAAAATTTCGACGATACCAACGGACTACTATTTTCACGAACATTTTGATTTTTCTCGCAAACGATGCACATTTCCGTTATAATCCAATCGAGAAAATAATTTTAATGACGTCCTGAATATAACGCGCTCCCTGAAATATTCTTAGACATTCTTTTTGCGTCATTTAACTCAAACTTTTATATTCTGTTCTCCGTCATAATCGAAGCAAAATATGACCTCGAGAACCTGAAAGGTCAAATTTTCCTGTTGCCTCCATTCTTAATAATCAGTTTTTTCAACAAAACTATTTTCCGAGGACCAGTTCTTGTTTACCTCAGCCGAGAAACACTTCGCACGAAGAGACATGATTACGCACATGTAACGAGCAAGCACATGTAACGAACGAACGTCACACTATAGCACAGACGTAACTCCAGCGACATGCATCCACTGCTACAACGAATTTGGACAAGATCAAAGTGTCTTTTTCTGATCAAGATCTGATCGCTTTCTTTAAACACCAACTACGGGTGAAGATCAGATGTGATAGAAGAAGGCTGCATCGCGCGGCATTTGACAGAAGATGGATACATGTGGCAAGTCTGTGTGTACGAAGAGGAGCCAAATTTGAATACGTGTTCCCCGCCTAGGTGTGGAACGCGCAGTTCTGTAAAGTAAAATTAAACAAGTAGTCTCTCAGCTAGCTGAGTGTGTGTTCCATCCCTCCCCGATTAGGAAGCCTCCAAGATCCCCATCCCCTCTTACCTGCAATTTTTGTTCTCACCCCTTCCTCTAAATTTTACCCATCTTGGAGAAAAAGAAATACAAACTAACCTCCATCCCTTACCCACAAAACTTTTCTTTTCTCCATCCACCCCCATCTAGAGGGCATCCCCACCTAGAGACTGACCCGCAGAAGCGAGGTTCCTTTTACAAACCTAGTGGAACGGGCAGTCTATCAATTAGACGGGGTTGGGAGGGTCCTACTAATCACCTTTTGTTTTTTCTTCCCCCGCCCTCGACACAAATGAATTATTGTTACCATTTTATTGTTATCTTTTTTGTTTTTACACGTCAATAAAAAATGTTTTAAAAATTGGGAGTTACTAGGACGTCCCCCAATACGAAAGGGTGAATGCGGTATTATGGTGAAAGAAGATACTAGCTGGGAGAAACTTTTGACTTTGTTTAGTTCTGGAGTGACAAGGATGACCAACGACCCCCAAAATCCCCCCTTTTGAGTTGGCCATGTGCCTAAGTTTTTTGTTCACCGTTAATTTTACTGTATTTTTTAACATGAATAAAAGATTTAATATCTCAAAGTGTAGTATCTGTTCCGACAGATACTGCAAGCTATGACTAGCTATGACTAGCAAAGACCAGATGTGGGGGCAACCCCACATGCCTGACCTTTAACCAGCTCCCATTTCCCACCTCTCGGAAGCTGGTCCCCCTTTCCCTTCCCCCTCCCTTCACTCCTCACATTAAAAATTGGCCTTGTGCCTAATTTGCTCGGTGGGGGAGCAAATAAATACCATCTGTTCCGGCAGATACTGCAAGCTATGACTAGCTATGACTAGCAAAGACCAGATGTGGGGGCAACCCCACATGCCTGACCTTTAACCAGCTCCCATTTCCCACCTCTCGGGAGCTGGTCCCCTTTTCCCTTCCCCCTCCCTTCACTCCTCACATTAAAAATTGGCCTTGTGCCTAATTTGCTCGGTGGGGGAGCAAATAAATACCATCTGTTCCAGCAGATACTGCACTTAAGATAATTTGTACCAGTCAATGGAGGGGAAACCCTCTATACTGGGACAATTATTATTTTTGGTAACCAGAGTGCCCCCTTTTTGCCTACTTTAAGGGGAGCTGGTTTTTACCTCACATTAAAAACGGCCTTGTGCCTAATTTGCTCAGTGGGGGAGCAAATAAACACCATCTGTTCCGGCAGATGCTGCAGGCTATGACTAGCTATGACTAGCAAGGACCAGATGTGGGGGCAACCCCACATGCCTGACCTTTAACCAGCTCCCATTTCCCACCTCTCGGGAGCTGGTCCCCTTTTTCTCTTCCCCCTCCCTTCACTCCTCACATTAAAAATCGGCCTTGTGCCTAATTTGCTCGGTGGGGGAGCAAATAAATACCATCTGTTCCGGCAGATGCTGCAAGCTATGACTAGCTAGGACTAGCTATGACTAGCAAAGACCAGATGTGGGGGCAACCCCACATGTCTGACCTTTAACCAGCTCCCATTTCCCACCTCTCGGGAGCTGGTCCCCCCTTTCCCTTCCCCCTCCCTTCACTCCTCACATTAAAAATTGGCCTTGTGCCTAATTTGCTCGGTGGGGGAGCAAATAAATACCATCTGTTCTTCAGATGCTGCACTTCATTTTCTTGTTCTCTTTCGGTGGAGGAGAGATCCTTCACGACTGAGACAATTTTTATTTTTGTACCTTTTCTCCACGTTAAAAAACGACCCTGGTGTCTAACTCTGTCCCGTGGGGAGGCATAATAAATAGGTACAACGAACGAAAATTACTTCCAACAACTTCAATAGCAATTTCAACGTGTTTTCAACGCATTTTCAACGCCAGATTTTATATATGAATTCTGCTGTGGACGACGAAGTCTCAAAACATTCCGTCACACACGCGTTTTACCTACGTATCAAAACTTTAAACCTTCTTCACTTTACCGAAATATTTTTTTTGCCATGTGCTAATAAAAAAAAATATTTCAGCTTTCAATTTCATCATGGAGAACATGTGGCAACAAGCCCACTGCAAAACTCAAATAGCAACTCTCACGCTATTTCAACTCCAGTTTTCCACAATTATGGAAAGAAAAAAGCGACAACAAGTCTCTCCAGCGTCATGTTACGCGCATCAAGCCTCTCCACGGCATATCAACCCTTTCCAGCAACACCTCACAGGATATCAGCCTTTTTTAGCAACAAACACGACAACCAACACAAAGATGTTCACCAAACACTGTACACTCCTGGATTTCACAACGATTCACCTCACCTCACCGAAGTTCTCCAGCTAACATGAGTAAGCTGCATCATGCACACTGATACTCATCCTGGACGTTCAGACCGTACCGACTCACTGAGTACGCCCGAGCACCTGAACAACGTTGACACCGCTCTCTACGGACGGACAAATTTCCTCGCAGACTCACTTGTGACCGTAAGCGTGTAGTCGACACATTCGCGAGCGACGCAAACCAATTTCAACCCACCGTGCTGACCCTTGCGCACGCTTCATAGACTCCACGGCAATACAGTCTATGACCGCAACACTTGCATTCAAACTCATAACATCATTCCTGTGACCATCCGACAGTTGTACAAGTTTGAACATTTTTTTCCTGATATTCTTTAACGTCGCAACTCTATCCTTACACCCTGCTACTTAATAAATAAAAAAAAAATCTCTCTCGTTCTCTATACAGTGGACACACACGCAAACATATATATGCATGCTTTTTCTCCAATTTTCTTTTCTCTAGCTTCCAGCTAACTAGGAAGGGAGTATTGTGGGAGTTGAACACTCTCAGCCTAACTCGATTATCGCCCTTTAACTCAGAAGAGCGACCTACCTACGTCACTTCCTGTTTCTCTTAATTCACCCTCTTTTCTGCGGAACGCTCAAACAATCAAAATGTGACAAACCACCACTCCGGTGGGAGCCATGAGCTACCACCGCATTCCTGACTAGACAGTCAACCACAAGTAACGTTACTTATCTCTCAATGAACTCTCATTCATTCTATCCTCTTTCCTGTATATTTTTATGCAAATGAATTGCATTTGTTTCGTTGATATATAACGGTATATTTTCGTCTTCATTATGCGACCTTTCGCCTTTTCAATTTCTCTACTATTAAATACACCCATTTCACCATAATATACACATGGGGACGGGATCGTCTAAAACACGGCAGACCGTCCTGTCCCCAACAGGTTTCACGTCTGGGCATTGTCTATGAGGGGCGATCTGTCTCGGATCAGGATCTGGTTGTTTATTTTAAGCATCAACTTAAAATAAAGATCAGATGTGATTGGGAAAGATTGCACCGCATAGACTTTGATAGGAGATGGGTGCACAACACTAGCTGGGGCATCTGACGAGGCGCTAGGTTTGAGTTTGTGTTTCCATCCTAGTGGTATTGACCCCAACCCCAATTTATTTTTGCAGTAGTGCAGTCCTTTAGGTCCTCCACTCCCCACTAGGGAACGACTGGCTTGCTTTCACCTCTCCTCTCGGGGAGGGGACCCCAAGACAGTGGGCGTTCCAATCGATTAATAGCTAGTAGGAAGGGAGGGTCCCCTCACTAACCCGCCCCCATAGGCATTTTTGTTTATTTGTTTTCTTTTTCTTTCTTTTTTGGGTGTTTTATAGTTTGCCCCCCTCTTCATCATTTCACCCCTCCCCCATTACATTATGCCAAAAAAAAAACCCCCAAAAAAACGTTTGAGTTTGTAAATAATTTTTTGTTATGTTTTTGTAAATATATTACTTTTTTCTTTTAAACAGTGTGGATGTCGCCCGCCATCCCGTAAGCTGGGGAGCAGATGTTTTAAGTAGGTCTTGGTAAGAATGTAGGCGGTTGTGTATAGAATGATAGATTCTAGTATAGGTTTTTCTCTAAATAAAGTACTTGCTTTTCAATGCAAGTCTAGTGTAATCATTAGAAAAGACCCGTTTTTTTTACCCCAAACCCCTTACTGGCTTTGGTGCCTAAGCTTTTTCGGACCCAAAATGAGGCCTTGGCAGTAGATAATGCCAAGGCCGGGGCCGAAAAGCCAAATAAGACAGTATTCCTGGCAATCTTTTTGCCAAGATGAAAGTGTAGTATCTGTTCTCAGCATACAAAACTTTATTTTTCAAAAAGATTGGTAGCGCCACCCACTTAACCAAATTTTTGGTCAAGTTCAAAGGTTTCTTTGTTTGGCCTCAAAGGACCGACCCCATTCTTTTGGGTGAGTGGTCCTTAAGGCATTGTTATTGTAGTTTTGTTATTAACTGTTTTTTCCATTTGTTTCAGATTGTCCCGTGTCTGGATTCGACGTAAGCAGTCAGCCGGATTAGGGGAAACTGACATGCCTTTTTAGCCAAAGGTCCCTCTAGTTTCCAAATCGGCGGGTCGGAGAACGGCACTAGGCTAACAACTGCCTCTGCCACCATGGGGGACGCCCCTGGTGTAGGGTCCGTGTCGAGGGGCACCCGGTGATGCTCCAGTGCCATTGAGGGGGGGGTACCACACCCGGTGGCACCCTAGTGCCGTTTTTAGGGGGCACCACACCCGGTGGTGCTCCAGTGCCGTTGTTGGGGACTGCCACATCTGGTGGCTTTCCAGTGCCGTTATCGGGGGTACCACATTTGGTGATACCCCAGAGTCCATATTAGGGGGAACCACACCCGGTGGGACCCCAACACTATGGAAAACTGCGTCGCCTTCAGCGTTTGTGTGCGAGATGGAGGCACCTAGTGCAGGCTACTCACCCTCACCGCTGGTGTACATAGTGGAGGGCAACAGAACAGCCACTGCAGCAGATAAGACGGGAATCGCCATGTCCGGGGGCACTACATCAAGCACTTCTGGAGTGGAGAAGGATGACTTGGAGGACTTCCTCAACCCATGGGTGCGCCGGGGGAAACCCACTAGGAATATCTTCCTATACAGTGATTCCGAAGATGTGAGAAGAGGAAATTAAAGGCTGGAGGGATTACATGGAGAATACGCCAGATGGAGGATGGTCCATCCCACAAAAGTCAAGTTGCAGATTGCACCCGTTTGCAGAAGGAAGAAGGAAAACAGTCAGATCTGCAAATAACAGCCCGCAAAAAAAGGCCCCATCACTAAAGAGATGGCAATCTCTCAATTTTGAGGCAGCAACAGTAGGGCGACCTGCAACACAAGAAGAAAAGAGTACAGAGCAGAGTCCTGGAAAGAGCCCAGAGAGGAGCCCAGAGAAGGCAAGTAGCTGGGGTCCAAAAGAGCAGAGAAGCCCAGACGCCTACAGAAAGCTTTCAAGAAAAATATAGGTTTGTAACAGACGGTAATGAGATCAAGCCGGTCCCCGGGAAGTTAGAGAGCCTTAGAAGAAGAATTGTATCTCTGGTGACTTTTTATGAAAGGCAGAAGGGACTTACAGGTGTCAACAAAGAGAGAATGATAAACCTTCTAGTGGAATCAAATATCCCAGCAACGTACCTGGTATGTAGAAGTTATGCAATGTGGAATATTTTGCCCCCACAGCAGAAGAGGCAGCCAAGGTCGTAAAAAGCGACACGATATGGAAAGGAGTCAGATGCTAACCAGAATACCTGGAAAAGAGGCGGACGACAGTGACTGTATTAGGAGTCCCGTGGTGCTTTGAAGAGGAGCAGGTGGGCGCCATTTTGTCACAATACGGGGACGTAGAAGCAGTAAATGCAGTGCATGGCCCCAAAAATATAATGACTGGAGACTACAAATTGAAAATAAGGGTTAACAGGGCCGGTTTTGTTGAAATCCCTGCCCAACTAACATGGGGAAAAATGGACAATGTCCATGATCGTTGATGGCAGGAGGCTACACTGCTGGAACTACAGGACGCCAGGCCATATGGCTGAAGTCTGCCCAAAGAAAGTTCCAGTACCCTCACCGACAGTCGTGCCCCCAGTGAAAGTGGCAGAAAAGTGGTCACACCAGCAGTGGAGACAAGCAACAGCTGGAGTACAGTGGCAAAGGAGGAAAACAAAAGCGGTAAGTTCCGGATTTTGGTTGTTTACGTGCCCAATATCGCTGGGGAGAGGGTTTCTTTTTTTCGGCAGGTGGGGTGTTCCTTTCGGCGGGTCTGGAGTGAGTAGTTTTAATGAGGGACTGGAATGCCATCCTGGACCCCAAGATAGATAAGGTCGGAGGGAATAGAGGGTCGGTGAGGGTGAAAGCAGCCTGTCTGACCTGATGGCCTTGTGCGATCTTGTCGACAAGTTCCGTCTGGATCACCCCGGTGATGTGGACATGACAAAATAGCACGGCCTCCAGTTCAAGTACTTGGACAGGATGTTAGTGAGAAGAGGTGACAGATTTCTTATCTTGTCCCATGTTCCACTGGCTAGGTCATTTGGACCATAAATTAGTAATGGCCCGTTTGAGAGTAGGTAATAGGCCTAAGTTAGCTGGCTACTGGAAGTTGAACGCCTCCTTATTGGAGACGAACGACTTCTGGGAACAGCTGACAACACTAATTCAGCGGGAGTTAGTGGGGGCAGTTATCGGGAGTAGCTGGTGGGTTAAGCTTAAGGCTACCATTAGGCTCTTTTGTGTTCAATATAGCCAAAGCCTTGCGTTAACTAGGGCACGGACCAAAAGGCACCTAGATGATAGGCTGACCTGGGTGGTGGCTGGTGGGGATCCGCTAGAGATAACAGTAGTTAAGGGGGACCTCCAGTGCTTGGCTAGAGAGCATTACGAAAGTCAAGTAGTTAGAGCTAGGTTAAAGAGAGTCTCTAACGAAGCCGTAAACATTGACGCTGTTGAGCATAAGGCTGCCTTGGCTCGGATGGGTAAATTTGGAAGGTGAAAAACCTGGAAGGACATACTCTCGTATCAATTCGAGAGATTTGCAACATCTGGAGGAGCGCTTTACCCAACTACCCAGACTCTGCGGCCAGGAGTTTGGCAGCTATTTAATCGGCTCGCCCCGCCTTACTGCAGCCCAAGCAGCTAGCTGAGATGGGAGGGTTACAGAGCGTGAAGTTATTACTGCGTTGAAGCAGGTTGGCCATAACAAATCTCCAGGGCTCGCTGGCCTGCCCTACGAACTGTATTTGAAGCTGTCGTCAATGTTTGTTCCTCTTCTGACGGGTGTATTTAACCACTGGTTTGCTCAGGGATCCATCCCTGGACAGGTAACCAAAGGAGTGGTCACACTACTGAAGAAGAGAGAGCGGCATGGTGGGGAGGACTTAGATTATTATAAGCCCATCACTCTGCTAAACACAGAGTTGAAAATTTTGGCCCGCATTCTTGCAAACTGACTGCAGGTTGTTATCGGCGACTTGGTCGAACCGGATCAGACTTGTTCTGTGAAGGGGAGATCGATTCAAAACAACTTGCACTTGGTGCGCACGATCATAGAGGGATTAGAAGACGACACAGGAGCCGTGCTGATCAATTTAGATCAGTCCAAAGCGTTCGATAGGGTCTACTATGGTTTTTTGGAATCTGTTATGGAGACCACTGGCTTTGGTCCGGACTTCCGCAAGTGGATTTCCGTTCTGTATCGTAATCCTGCGGTAGCGGTACAAGTAAATGGTAGGTTGTAGGAGTCCTTTGCGGTCTTTCGGTCAGTGCACCAGGATTGTCTGCTGTCGCCTCTGTTGTATGACCTGACGTTGGAGCCCTTCCTTTGCCAATTAAGGGACAAGGCGACTAGACTAGTCCTGCACGGCATAGCTCTACCTGTTTGCCAGGGTGTCCGCGTACGCTGATGATGTCACCGTTTTTGTAGGGCAAAGGATCGATATTAAAGCGGTGATCGAGGTGATCGCTGAGTATGAAAGTGTCACAGGTGCCGTAGTCAATCGCAGCAAGTCTGTTGACCTGCAGTTGGGCACCTGGACTGGGGTAAACTCACTTCCAGGTGGGTTCAGCTGGACTGATGGCCCGATAAAGATTCTTGGAGTCTGGTTTGGGCCTGGACTCCAGCTGGACAAAAATTGGTCAGAAGTGCAGACGAAGGTTGAATCGTCAGTAAGGACTTGGATTCACAGGGGCTTATCCCTGAAGGGTCGTGCGGAGGCGTGTCAAACTTACATCCTTCCGTTGATCCTTTACCACTTGTCAGTACTTCTTCTGCCTGTGGACCACTGTAAGGCTTTGGAGCAACTCCTTTTCAAACTTCTTTGGAAGGGGGGAAAGCTGTATGTCCGTAGACAGGTCTGTACACAGAAACTCAGTGAGGGAGGCTTGGGAATGCCTGACTTGTTAAGTCATAAGTACGCCAAAAGATTGGCATTCCTGAGTAAGACACTGCTTGAGGAATTGCACTGGGTACCAGTTGTGGAGCAAGCTTTTCCACAGCTCATATCCTCCCCTGCCGCTGAAGGTCGCAGAAGACCGGTGGGGGAATGGCAATTCTTCTCCAAATTCCGAGCCGTCCTTAGGGCATTGTCGGGGTCCAGTGACCTTGCATGGCCTAGGAGGAGGCTATATAGGGATTTAGTGGTGGGGGCTGCAAAAGATCCTCTCTCAGTGGAATTGGGCGTCAGCCAGAAGCTTTTTAAACAATTCAAAGTTTTCCATAACATGGAGGCTTGTCTGGAATGCGCTACCACTTTTTGGCGTGCTTGTCAGGGACTGCAAGAGGAATGAATATGTTCCCTTTTTCCCCCACTGCGAAGATGAAACAAGGGATCATGCCTTTTTTCTTTGCAACAGAGTTCGGAGGTTCTGGGACTACGTTGGAGAGGTAACGGCACGCATCAACCCGAGTAGTTGGTGCCACTTGATTTGCCGTACGTGGTTGACAACACTGTTTCTCGCAATCCTAGCTGTAGCTAGGTTAGTGGCGTGGGTTTCACGTCTTAACATTGTCTATGAGGGGCAATCTGTTTCGGATCGGGATCTGGTCGCTTACTTTAAGCTAATGCTTAAAGTAAAGATCAGATGCGATTGGAAAAGATTGCATAGACTTTGATAGGAGATGGGTGCACAACACTAGTTTGTGCATTCGACGAGGTGCTAGGTTTAAGTTTGTTTTCCCACCCTAGTGGTATTGGTCAGGTGGTGCTAAGGTTCTGTGGAACCTAGCCCTGAACAAAGTTTCTTACAGTAGGAGTAGTTAGGTTGTAACCACTTCGAGTGCAAAATACTTTATTAGGTGCTAGACTAGGGCAAATATGATAGTTGATCCTGTCCCTGATTTTATTTTTCATCGGCACCAGGAGAACTTCCAAAGATGCCCAGTCCACCCTTTGTTTTGTCCCCAGTCTGTTGCCCCTATACATACATTATCTTGGAAGACGCCATCCATTCCCTATACCGCCCATCCCTATCTAATTTGTTTTCGAGATATCGTCCCTAGGTCCCTCACTCCCTCATAGGGAACGACCTGCTTGCTTTCAACCTTCGGGACCCGGAAGGCAGTGGGCGCTCCATATTTAGAAGTAGGCTGGGAGAATCACTTACTAACCCGTCTCCATAGGCATTTTGTTTAGTTGTTTTCTTTTTCTTTCTTTTTGGGTGTATCTTAATTTGCCCCCCTCCCCCATCATCTTATCCCTCATTTAGTTTTATTTTATATAAAAAAAAACCTTTTGTTTGTACATATGATTTTGGCTTGTTTATATGTAAATATTTATTTTTTCCAGAATGTATATAAAGCTGACTCATACTGGAAAGATTTTAAGTAGATAAACTCCATAGTAAGAATGAGGAATTATGGTGATAGTGTCTTAGTGTAGGGAATCTAATAAAGTCTTTTCAAAGATCTAGCACTTAGATTAGAATGACCCTCGACCCCCACTTTCCCCCCTACTGGCTCCATTCCTAAGTGTTTTGGACCCCAAATGAGGGCCTGGCAATAGATAATGCCAGGCCCGGAGCCAAGCACTAAATACCGGCAGTGTTCCCGGCAATCACACCGGGAAACGGCCAGAAGCAATCAGCTTTGATCAATGTGGGAACAAAGTCCTCTTACATCAGACGATTGCTATTCAATCTGGACAATGGGGAGCTGGTTTCCCCCTCCCTAACATCTGTTGGGGGAAAAAATAGTCAAAGTTGGGTAAACAAACCCAAGTTAACTGCATGACTTCTATTTGACCTCATTAATTAGGTCAAATAGAAGCAGCAGAGTTCACTTTTATTGCGGGCCACCTGTCAATTCTGTTTTTAATACTTAAATAAATAAATTCGAATATGGCTCCATTATATGTCGCAGTGGCCTACTGGTTAACGTCTTACGTTTTTTTTTACACTTTAATTTCCAACTTTGCCTCAAGGGTTCGGATTCGATCCTTATACTCACCTACCAAACTTTTTTAAATTTTAACCCTCTCCACTGGGGTTTGGATTTACCCCCAAACACCCGAGCAACGCCGGGTATACCCCGCTGGTATATATATAAATAAACTATATATATATATATATATATATATATATATATATATATATATATATATATATGTATATGTATATGTATATAAATATATATAAATAAACTATATATATATATATATATAAATAAAATAAACTATATATATGTATAAAATAAACTATATATATATATATATATATATATATATATATATATATATATATATAAATAAACTATATATATATAAATAAATTATATATATATACTAGCATGGGCGCCCGGCGTTGCCCGGGTGTTTGGATGTGTATGTTGAGCAAAAAAAAAAAAAGTGGTAGTAGGAAGGCAGGCTCGAACCCGTACCGCAAAGGAGGAAAAGAACGGGGTAAAACCTAACGTTTATGCTGTTACGACCACCGCACAAACCGGAAGCGACATTTTTTAAAATTAAGGCTAGACAATCTATAGGAGAGGATAACTTTAAAAAATATCAGCGAAAAAAGCCCCCCCCCCCTGTAGAAAAGTGCCTAGTTGAAGGGGAAGGTATTAATGTTTTTAGCCAATTTTTCGATATTTGTCGTATGAAAGATCGAATTCAAAACGATACTAATCTTGGTAAAATCCGTCGCCTCTATGGAAAGTTTAAGGAAGACATGCACACAGACATACAGACATACATTTATACATTGGCAACTAAACATTTTCGACCAAAACTGATGAAAAAGCTTGTCCTATCTCTAAATACTCTTTATGTAAAATTTCAAATATTTAGACCAGAAATTGTCTGAGTAATTTGGAAGATACCGCAGAGGTCAATTTTTTAAAAAATGTGACCCCTATTATGAGCCCTTAAAATTTATTGTTTTGGGCTCAAATCAAGTTATTAAGTTAGATCCGTGTCCAAGGAACCTATATCTAAAATTTCAAGTGCGTAGACCCAAAATTGTCGGAGGAGTTTGGTAGAGTTCTCAAAGGTCAAATCGTTGAACTTTGACCCCTTAATCGCCAAATTTCTGGCCAAAAAACCGACCACATCAATTTTCCCAAACCTCAGTAACCTGTATATCAAATTTGGAGTCTGTAGACTAAAATTGACAGAGTTATTGCGTAGGGAAATGTACACAGATACACAGATACACAGACACGTTCACTTTTATAGATACACTAGCAGTTCCGCCCGGCTTTGCTCGGGCCCTATATACTGTCCATAAGGTTATGTGCATATGTATATATTAAAAAGTGTGAATATGTAATGTATTTCTGTATAATAGTCTTCCTTAATTACCATAGAGAAAAGACAGACAGACATTTACACTTTTATAGATGTAGATAGATAGATAGATAGATTGGATGCAATATATAATAATGATTAAAAAAAAAAAGACTCCTGCGCCACCATTGAGAATCGAAACCAAAACGTTCAGCTCACGATTTATTTTGCCTCTGCCATAAATGACTGGGCTATGAAAACATGTTTACTGCAAGGCTAAAAATTAAAACATGAACCAATATTAACTACATTATGCATTCGTAATGGCGGCATTCGACCTTCACCTGGCAAATTTCATTTTTTTTTAATTTTCACACTTTTGCACGGATTTTTCCAGGCTAAAACCCAAATATAAAGTTTTGCATGGATTCAAACATCTTATATATGAAATTTTATGTCCGTAGACCAAAAACTCTAGGAGGAGTTTGGTAGGCAAAATCTGTGCAACAAAAATATATACGTATATATAAATATATATGGAAACAATTTTGTGTTTCCTGTAAACGTTTTACGCAAATATTACGCAAGTATAAATCATGTAGAATATCTGCATGAATATAATTACACGTAATAGTTAAATAAAGATGATCACCCCATAAGAAAACCGAAAAAAACTAATAGGAAATTAATTAAAATGAATGTTTAAAAGAATATGCAAATTAGCTAGATCTTTTGCAGATGGATGCAATTCCACAACCCATATATAAGAAAATTGTATTTTCTTTTTAAATAAGTAGAAAAGGGGGGTTTTAATATGAATATCAATACACCCAAAAGAAAAAACGAATTTATAGGAATATAGATAGAAGATAGATAGATAGATATAGATAGAAGATATAGATAGATAAATAAACTCTATATATATATAAATTAATTAATTATATATATATATATATATATATATATATATATAAATATATATATATATAGTGATGAACATATTTATTGGCACGGTAAAATAAAAGTTAAATTTTGTCTAATAAATTCTAAAAAAGGGATTAAATTAAAGAAAATAACAAAGTATATTATGTATTTTAACTGGCCTTTCCGATGCAGCAATCGGATTTTAGAAAAAATAAATAACAAAGGAACAACAAACATAATTGCAAAAAACCCTTGTTCAAAATTATTGGCACGGCTTTGTTTTTCTTTTAGTATCAGTATAATATCAATCAATTTCCGGTTTACGTGCTTTCTGAACTTTTTTATAGCCATATTATGCTTGTTTAACGCTAATTCAGTGAATAATTTTTTTCAGATAATTTTTAGATAGCGATTTATTTAAACTATTATAAGTGACTAAATTATAATTTTCAAT